>NC_052160.1:29131201-29431201 GCF_902713615.1 Scyliorhinus canicula
TGTGTAACTGGGCAGTGAGCTCAGTGTGTAACTGGGCAGTGAGCTCAGTGTGTAACTGGGCAGTGAGCTCAGTGTGTAACTGGGCAGTGAGCTCAGTGTGTAACTGGGCAGTGAGCTCAGTGTGTAACTGGGCAGTGAGCTCAGTGTGTAACTGGGCAGTGAGCTCAGTGTGTAACTGGGCAGTGAGCTCAGTGTGTAACTGGGCAGTGAGCTCAGTGTGTAACTGGGCAGTGAGCTCAGTGTGTGTAACTGGGCAGTGAGCTCAGTGTGTAACTGGGCAGTGAGCTCAGTGTGTAACTGGGCAGTGAGCTCAGTGGGTGGGTAACTGGGCAGTGAGCTCAGTGTGTAACTGGGCAGTGAGCTCAGTGTGTAACTGGGCAGTGAGCTCAGTGTGTAACTGGGCAGTGAGCTCAGTGTGTAACTGGGCAGTGAGCTCAGTGTGTAACTGGGCAGTGAGCTCAGTGTGTAACTGGGCAGTGAGCTCAGTGTGTAACTGGGCAGTGAGCTCAGTGTGTAACTGGGCAGTGAGCTCAGTGTGTAACTGGGCAGTGAGCTCAGTGTGTAACTGGGCAGTGAGCTCAGTGTGTAACTGGGCAGTGAGCTCAGTGTGTAACTGGGCAGTGAGCTCAGTGTGTAACTGGGCAGTGAGCTCAGTGTGTGTGTAACTGGGCAGTGAGCTCAGTGTGTGTGTAACTGGGCAGTGAGCTCAGTGTGTAACTGGGCAGTGAGCTCAGTGTGTGTGTAACTGGGCAGTGAGCTCAGTGTGTAACTGGGCAGTGAGCTCAGTGTGTAACTGGGCAGTGAGCTTCAGTGTGTAACTGGGCAGTGAGCTCAGTGTGTAACTGGGGCAGTGAGCTCAGTGTGTAACTGGGCAGTGAGCTCAGTGTGTAACTGGGCAGTGAGCTCAGTGTGTAACTGGGCAGTGAGCTCAGTGTGTAACTGGGCAGTGAGCTCAGTGTGTGTAACTGGGCAGTGAGTCAGTGTGTATGGGCAGTGGCTCAGTGTGTAACTGGGCAGTGAGCTCAGTGTGTACTGGGCAGTGAGCTCAGTGTGTAACTGGGCAGTGAGCTCAGTGTGTAACTGGGCAGTGAGCTCAGTGTGTAACTGGGCAGTGAGCTCAGTGTGTAACTGGGCAGTGAGCTCAGTGTGTAACTGGGCAGTGAGCTCAGTGTGTGTGTAACTGGGCAGTGAGCTCAGTGTGTGTGTAACTGGGCAGTGAGCTCAGTGGTGTACTGGGCATGAGCTCAGTGTGGTAACTGGGCAGTGAGCTCAGTGTGTACTGGCATTGAGCTCAGTGGGACTGGGCAGTGAGCTCAGTGTGTAACTGGGCAGTGAGCTCAGTGTGTAACTGGGCAGTGAGCTCAGTGTGTGTGTAACTGGGCAGTGAGCTCAGTGTGTAACTGGGCAGTGAGCTCAGTGTGTAACTGGGCAGTGAGCTCAGTGTGTAACTGGGCAGTCAGGGTCAGTGTGTAACTGGGCAGTGAGCTCAGTGTGTAACTGGGCAGTGAGCTCAGTGTGTAACTGGGCAGTGAGCTCAGTGTGTACTGGGCAGTGAGCTCAGTGTGTAACTGGGCAGTGAGCTCAGTGTGTAACTGGGCAGTGAGCTCAGTGTGTAACTGGGCAGTGAGCTCAGTGTGTAACTGGGCAGTGAGCTCAGTGTGTAACTGGGCAGTGAGCTCAGTGTGTAACTGGGCAGTGAGCTCAGTGTGTACTGGGAGGTGAGCTCAGTGTGTGTGTAACTGGGCAGTGAGCTCAGTGTGTAACTGGGCAGTGAGCTCAGTGTGTAACTGGGCAGTGAGCTCAGTGTGTAACTGGGCAGTGAGCTCAGTGTGTAACTGGGCAGTGAGCTCAGTGTGTAACTGGGCAGTGAGCTCAGTGTGTAACTGGGCAGTGAGCTCAGTGTGTAACTGGGCAGTGAGCTCAGTGTGTAACTGGGCAGTGAGCTCAGTGTGTAACTGGGCAGTGAGCTCAGTGTGTAACTGGGCAGTGAGCTCTGTGTGTGTAACTGGGCAGTGAGCTCAGTGTGTAACTGGGCAGTGAGCTCAGTGTGTAACTGGGCAGTGAGCTCAGTGTGTAACTGGGCAGTGAGCTCAGTGTGTAACTGGGCAGTGAGCTCAGTGGTGTAACTGGGCAGTGAGCTCAGTGTGTAACTGGGCAGTGAGCTCAGTGTGTTAACTGGGCAGTGAGCTCAGTGTGTAACTGGGCAGTGAGCTCAGTGTGTAACTGGGCAGTGAGCTCAGTGTGTAACTGGGCAGTGAGCTCAGTGTGTAACTGGGCAGTGAGCTCAGTGTGTAACTGGGCAGTGAGCTCAGTGTGTGTAACTGGGCAGTGAGCTCAGTGTGTAACTGGGCAGTGAGCTCAGTGTGTAACTGGGCAGTGAGCTCAGTGTGTAACTGGGCAGTGAGCTCAGTGTGTAACTGGGCAGTGAGCTCAGTGTGTGTAACTGGGCAGTGAGCTCAGTGTGTAACTGGGCAGTGAGCTCAGTGTGTAACTGGGCAGTGAGCTCAGTGTGTAACTGGGCAGTGAGCTCAGTGTGTAACTGGGCAGTGAGCTCAGTGTGTAACTGGGCAGTGAGCTCAGTGTGTAACTGGGCAGTGAGCTCAGTGTGTAACTGGGCAGTGAGCTCAGTGTGTAACTGGGCAGTGAGCTCAGTGTGTAACTGGGCAGTGAGCTCAGTGTGTAACTGGGCAGTGAGCTCAGTGTGTAACTGGGCAGTGAGCTCAGTGTGTAACTGGGCAGTGAGCTCAGTGTGTAACTGGGCAGTGAGCTCAGTGTGTAACTGGGCAGTGAGCTCAGTGTGTAACTGGGCAGTGAGCTCAGTGTGTAACTGGGCAGTGAGCTCAGTGTGTAACTGGGCAGTGAGCTCAGTGTGTAACTGGGCAGTGAGCTCAGTGTGTAACTGGGCAGTGAGCTCAGTGTGTAACTGGGCAGTGAGCTCAGTGTGTAACTGGGCAGTGAGCTCAGTGTGTAACTGGGCAGTGAGCTCAGTGTGTAACTGGGCAGTGAGCTCAGTGTGTAACTGGGCAGTGAGCTCAGTGTGTAACTGGGCAGTGAGCTCAGTGTGTAACTGGGCAGTGAGCTCAGTGTGTAACTGGGCAGTGAGCTCAGTGTGTGTGTAACTGGGCAGTGAGCTCAGTGTGTAACTGGGCAGTGAGCTCAGTGTGTAACTGGGCAGTGAGCTCAGTGTGTAACTGGGCAGTGAGCTCAGTGTGTAACTGGGCAGTGAGCTCAGTGTGTAACTGGGCAGTGAGCTCAGTGTGTAACTGGGCAGTGAGCTCAGTGTGTAACTGGGCAGTGAGCTCAGTGTGTAACTGGGCAGTGAGCTCAGTGTGTAACTGGGCAGTGAGCTCAGTGTGTAACTGGGCAGTGAGCTCAGTGTGTAACTGGGCAGTGAGCTCAGTGTGTAACTGGGCAGTGAGCTCAGTGTGTAACTGGGCAGTGAGCTCAGTGTGTAACTGGGCAGTGAGCTCAGTGTGTAACTGGGCAGTGAGCTCAGTGGTGTAACTGGGCAGTGAGCTCAGTGTGTAACTGGGCAGTGAGCTCAGTGTGTAACTGGGCAGTGAGCTCAGTGTGTAACTGGGCAGTGAGCTCAGTGTGTAACTGGGCAGTGAGCTCAGTGTGTGTAACTGGGCAGTGAGCTCAGTGTGTAACTGGGCAGTGAGCTCAGTGTGTAACTGGGCAGTGAGCTCAGTGTGTAACTGGGCAGTGAGCTCAGTGTGGGTAACTGGGCAGTGAGCTCAGTGTGTAACTGGGCAGTGAGCTCAGTGGGTAACTGGGCAGTGAGCTCAGTGTGTAACTGGGCAGTGAGCTCAGTGTGTAACTGGGCAGTGAGCTCAGTGTGTAACTGGGCAGTGAGCTCAGTGTGTAACTGGGCAGTGAGCTCAGTGTGTAACTGGGCAGTGAGCCTCAGTGTGTAACTGGGCAGTGAGCTCAGTGTGTAACTGGGCAGTGAGCTCAGTGTGTAACTGGGCAGTGAGCTCAGTGTGTATGGCTCAGTGTGTAACTGGGCAGTGAGCTCAGTGTGTAACTGGGCAGTGAGCTCAGTGTGTAACTGGGCAGTGAGCTCAGTGTGTAACTGGGCAGTGAGCTCAGTGTGTAACTGGGCAGTGAGCTCAGTGTGTAACTGGGCAGTGAGCTCAGTGTGTAACTGGGCAGTGAGCTCAGTGTGTGTAACTGGGCAGTGAGCTCAGTGTGTAACTGGGCAGTGAGCTCAGTGTGTAACTGGGCAGTGAGCTCAGTGTGTGTGTAACTGGGCAGTGAGCTCAGTGTGTAACTGGGCAGTGAGCTCAGTGTGTGTGTAACTGGGCAGTGAGCTCAGTGTGTAACTGGGCAGTGAGCTCAGTGTGTAACTGGGCAGTGAGCTCAGTGTGTGTGTAACTGGGCAGTGAGCTCAGTGTGTAACTGGGCAGTGAGCTCAGTGGGTAACTGGGCGGTGAGCTCAGTGTGTAACTGGGCAGTGAGCTCAGTGTGTAACTGGGCAGTGAGCTCAGTGTGTAACTGGGCAGTGAGCTCAGTGTGTAACTGGGCAGTGAGCTCAGTGTGTAACTGGGCAGTGAGCTCAGTGGGTAACTGGGCAGTGAGCTCAGTGTGTAACTGGGCAGTGAGCTCAGTGTGTAACTGGGCAGTGAGCTCAGTGTGTAACTGGGCAGTGAGCTCAGTGTGTAACTGGGCAGTGAGCTCAGTGTGTAACTGGGCAGTGAGCTCAGTGTGTAACTGGGCAGTGAGCTCAGTGTTGTAACTGGGCAGTGAGCTCAGTGTGTGTAACTGGGCAGTGAGCTCAGTGTGTAACTGGGCAGTGAGCTCAGTGTGTAACTGGGCAGTGAGCTCAGTGTGTAACTGGGCAGTGAGCTCAGTGTGTAACTGGGCAGTGAGCTCAGTGTGTAACTGGGCAGTGAGCTCAGTGTGTAACTGGGCAGTGAGCTCAGTGTGTAACTGGGCAGTGAGCTCAGTGTGTAACTGGGCAGTGAGCTCAGTGTGTAACTGGGCAGTGAGCTCAGTGTGTAACTGGGCAGTGAGCTCAGTGTGTAACTGGGCAGTGAGCTCAGTGTGTAACTGGGCAGTGAGCTCAGTGTGTAACTGGGCAGTGAGCTCAGTGTGTAACTGGGCAGTGAGCTCAGTGTGTAACTGGGCAGTGAGCTCAGTGTGTAACTGGGCAGTGAGCTCAGTGTGTAACTGGGCAGTGAGCTCAGTGTGTAACTGGGCAGTGAGCTCAGTGTGTAACTGGGCAGTGAGCTCAGTGTGTGTGTAACTGGGCAGTGAGCTCAGTGTGTAACTGGGCAGTGAGCTCAGTGTGTAACTGAGCAGTGAGCTCAGTGTGTGTGTAACTGAGCAGTGAGCTCAGTGTGTGTGTAACTGAGCAGTGAGCTCAGTGTGTGTGTAACTGAGCAGTGTGTGTGTGTGTAACTGAGCAGTGTGTGTGTGTGTAACTGAGCAGTGTGTGTGTGTGTAACTGAGCAGTGTGTGTGTGTGTAACTGAGCAGTGTGTGTGTGTGTAACTGAACAGTGTGTGTGTGTGTAACTGAACAGTGTGTGTGTGTGTGTGTAACTGAACAGTGTGTGTGTGTAACTGAGCAGTGTGTGTGTGTAACTGAACAGTGTGTGTGTGTGTAACTGAGCAGTGTGTGTGTGTAAACTGAAACAGTGTGTGTGTGTGTAACTGAACAGTGTGTGTGTGTGTGTGTAACTGAGCAGAGTGTGTGTAATATGCTGCAACTCCATCTTTAACCCACTTTCTATAATGTCTGGCAATGTGCATTGTATTGTGCGTAATATGGAATAACATACTCACTCTCTGGGGCGTACATGCTCAGTTTCTGGGTCGTATATGCCCAGTGTCTTGGTCGTACATGCTCACTCTCTGAGTCGTACATGCTCACTCTGAGTCGTACATGCACTGTGACTGGGTCGCACATTCTCAGTGTCTGGGCCATACGTGCGCATGTCTGGGCCATACATGCTGCTCATGTCGTACGTGCTCAATGTCTGGGTCGTCATAGTCATGTCTGGGTCGGACAGCGCAGTGTCTGGGTCGACATGCGCAGTGTCTGGGTCGGACATGCGCAGTGTCTGGGTCTACATGTGAGTGTCTGGGTCGTACATAAATACAAAGAAATACAGCACAGAACAGGCCCTTCGGCCCACGATGTTTGCCGACGTTTTGTTCTAGGTTAATCATAGATTATCATAGAACTTTGGACACTAAGGGCAATTTATCATGGCCAATCCACCCAACCTGCACATCTTTGGACTGTGGGAGGAAACCTAACAAGTATCTCCTTGAGCTTACCAGTCTGTTTCACACTGTCCTCTCCAACAATATGGCCCCTCTCGTTTGTAAGTACTGAAGAAAAGTACTCGTTCAAGACCTACCCTATCTCTTCAGACTCAATACACAATCTCCTGCTACTGTCCTTGAACGGACCTACCCTCGCTCTAGTCATTCTCATATTTCTCACATATGTGTAAAAGGCCTTGGGGTTTTCCTTGATCCTACCTGCCAAAGATTTTTCATGCCATCTCTTAGCTCTCCTAATCCCTTTCTTCAGTTCCCTCCTGGCTATCTTGTATCCCTCCAGCGCCTGTCTGAACCTTGTTTCCTCAGCCTTACATAAGACACTCAACCTATCTTGTCAACCATGGTTCCCTCACTTGACCATCTCTTCCCTGCCTGACATGGACATACATATCAAAGACACGTAGTACCAGTTCCTTGAACAAGTTCTACATTTCACTTGTGTCCTCCCCTGACAGCCTATGTTCCCAACTTATGCAATTCAATTCCTGTCTGACTGCATTGTATTTACCCTTCCCCCAATTAAACCTTGCTCTGTTGCACGCACCTATCCCTCTCCATTACTAAAGTAAAAGTCACAGAATTGTGGTCACTACCTCCAAAATGCTCCCCACTAACTAAACCACCTGCCCTGGTTCGTTACCAAGTACCAAATCCAATATGGCCTCCCTTTTGGAAGGACAATCTACATACTGTGTTAGAAAAGCTTCCTGGACACACTGCACAAACACTACCCCATCCAAACTATTTGATCTAAAGAGTTTCCACTCAATATTTGGGAAGTTGAAGTCACCCATGACTACTACCCTGTGACTTCTGCACCTTTCCAAAATCTGTTCCCCAATCTGTTCTTCCACATCTCTGCTGCTATTGGAGGGGACTATAGAAAACTACACCTTATTCCTGATGCTTCTTGCGTTGAAGTATACACACGTCAACCCATCTCCTTGCCTGCAAGTACTCTCCTTTGTCAGTGTTACCTTCCCCACTGCGTCACTACACGCTATGGCGTCCTGAATATCGGCTTCCTTAGTTGCTGGACGACAAATCCGGTTCCCATTCCCCTGCCAAATTAGTTTAAACCCTCCCGAAGAGTACTCGAAAACCTCCCTCCCAGGATATTGGTGCCCCTCTGGTTCAGATGCAACCCGTCCTGCTTGTACAGGTCCCACCTTCCCCAGAATGCGCTCCAATTATCCAAATACCTGAAGCCCTCACTCCTACACCATTCCTGCAGCCACACGTTCAACTGCACTCTCTCCCTATTCCTAGCCTCGCTATCACGTGGCACCGGCAACAAACCAGAGATGACAACTCTGTCTGTCCTGGCCTTTAACTTCCAGCCTAACTCCCTAAAGTTGTTTATTACCTCCACACCCCTTTTCCTACCTACGTCGTTGGTACCAATATGCAACTCGACTTCTGGCTGCTCACCAGACACCAGACATGTCCAGTGTCTGGGTCGTACATGCGGAGTGTCTGGGTCGTACATGCGGAGTGTCTGGGTCGTACATGCGGAGTGCCTGGGTCGTACATGCGGAGTGCCTGGGTCGTACATGCGGAGTGCCTGGGTCGTACATGCGGAGTGCCTGGGTCGTACATGCGGAGTGCCTGGGTCGTACATGCGGAGTGCCTGGGTCGTACATGCGGAGTGCCTGGGTCGTACATGCGGAGTGCCTGGGTCGTACATGCGGAGTGCCTGGGTCGTACATGCGGAGTGCCTGGGTCGTACATGCGGAGTGCCTGGGTCGTACATGCGGAGTGCCTGGGTCGTACATGCGGAGTGCCTGGGTCGTACATGCGGAGTGCCTGGGTCGTACATGCGGAGTGCCTGGGTCGTACATGCGGAGTGCCTGGGTCGTACATGCGGAGTGCCTGGGTCGTACATGCGGAGTGCCTGGGTCGTACATGCGGAGTGCCTGGGTCGTACATGCGGAGTGCCTGGGTCGTACATGCGGAGTGCCTGGGTCGTACATGCGGAGTGCCTGGGTCGTACATGCGGAGTGCCTGGGTCGTACATGCCCAGTGCCTGGGTCGTACATGCCCAGTGCCTGGGTCGTACATGCCCAGTGCCTGGGTCGTACATGCCCAGTGCCTGGGTCGTACATGCCCAGTGCCTGGGTCGTACATGCCCAGTGCCTGGGTCGTACATGCCCAGTGCCTGGGTCGTACATGCCCAGTGCCTGGGTCGTACATGCCCAGTGCCTGGGTCGTACATGCCCAGTGCCTGGGTCGCACATGCCCAGTGCCTGGGTCGCACATGCCCAGTGCCTGGGCCGTACATGCTCCTTGTCGGGGCCGTACATGCTCCTTGTCTGGGTTGTAAAATGTGAACGGTTTAATCTTCACAATTGCTGTTGCTCACGGGCAAACCTTTGCTTGCCGGAGAATGGGAGATTGCTCCATGTTAATTCATGCAGTACCCTTCCAAGTGAGGGAGTGAGTAGAGGCGAGAGAGCTATGCCTAGCTGAAGATTTTTTTTTTTTTGTCAGCCAAACATGGTTCTAAAGAAATGGATAATTTGGAAAGATTTGAAAACATCAGAATACACACAAGGTTCCATTATAATATTTATTTATTTATTTTAAATTTAGATTACCCAATTATTTTTTTTTCCAATTAAGTCCCAATTTAGCATGGCCAATCCACCTACCCTGCACATCTTTGAGTTGTGTGGGTGAAACCCACACAGACATGTGGCGAATGTGCAAACTCCACACGGACAGTGACCCAGAGCCGAGATTCGTACCTGGGTCCTCAGCGCCATAACCACTGTGCCACCGTGCAGCCCTACTATTATAATATTTAAGGTACTTCCCGATCTTATTTTTTACACTGAGTCCTTATGATTGAGGTGTTGGTGCAGCAAGTGGTAAAGAATAACTTGCGTTCATGCTGCTGATTTCTCACTGTTCCTATGTCGGGACAGGGACAACTGTGGTCGCCCCGTGTTCTTTTCCTTTTACACTCATGCTGGTTATGTTGTACTTCCCAAGGTTAACCAAATTCAAAATTCAGATGCTGATTGGCTGTCTGCTGCCAACTGTGCTGTGTTCCTACAAAGGCCCCTGTCGGCCTGCCTCAGACTCGGGACCTTGGTCCAGGCAGCTGCAGCTCACATTCCTGACATTGTAAAGTGTGGAGCTCTCTGCCTGCTGCTCGCCCATACGGCTGCCTCTGGTCTGACTTCAAGTCAGGCAGCCAGGCTGCTGTTGGTCTGCCGGGCTCAAAGTTTGGACTTCACTGATCCGTGCACACTGAGCAGGAAAATAGTCAGCATCTGATTTTCTATAAAATTAATTAGAAATTACCACCCCAATCAAAACACAGAGGGAATGGGGTACACGGGGACTGTTTTGCTTTTAAGAAATATACGCATCGAGAAGTCACTAATGAAACAAGAGTGCACGAGTTACACGGTGGGTCAGTGTATAACTGAAACACAGCTCAATGGTTTAGGGAGGTATGACTAATGCACTTCATCTGAAAGACAAACCAACTGTTCCCTTTAAGATGCTGACAGCTGAGGCCTTGGTCTGATGCTGAGTTCAGCCAGGCGTGTGTGGTGACTCAGACCACAGCTACCCCCTCACCTTCAGCATGCTCTCCTTAACGGGCGGGCACATCCTCTTCTTGCTGGGGAAGTATCTGTTTTACCCTCTTAATCCCGAGGATAGTTTTAAAAGGGAATTTGACATTGCCCTGCCACTAAAATATCTTGAGACTAGTAGAGAGGTTAAGTGAGAAGAGTTTAGTTCACAGTGGTGTCAGTATTCAGGTCACTTCATTCCCTTTGCCAGCAGTGTGAGATGGGGGGCCTTTTAGCTAAGATCAAACTTCAGACCGAGTGCAAGACGAGTTGCAATGTTTTTGCTTGTCAGCTTTGATCGTGTGGAGACCTTGGGCTGGATTCTCCGTTCGCCGACGCCAAAATCTCCTGTGACCAGCCGGAGAATTCAAGTTTCCGACATAATCGGGGGCCGCTTTTGCAATGTTCCGCCCCCTCCAAAGCGGCGTACTTGGAGAATACGGCGTGCCGCGTATCGATGGCCTCAGGACATTGCCTGAGGCCCGCCCCCTGATGCTCCGCCTCCAACCGGCCTGGTTCCCGACGGCGTGGGTCTCTCGTCATCTGACCCGTCGGGAACTCGACGTGACGGCTGCGGACACAGTCGTGGGAGGGACGATCCGTGGGCTGGGGCACTGCGGGCTGGGGGCACTGCGGGGGGGGGGGGGGGGGGGGGTGTGTGGTCTGGGGCCGCGCGAGCTTGCTAAAGCCGGGGGGGGGGGGGGGGGGGGGGGGCCGGGACTATTTTGTTGGCCGGGTCCGCGAGTGGCGGCCGCCATATAGCACGGCTGTGCGCATGCGTGGCCACGGAACCGGCAATCCTCCTGGGTTTATCGGCAGCTAGAGCTGGGTGCTGCTATCCTGCTAGCCTCCAGCAAACGGGGAATTGGTGGCTATTTTGCACCATGTTTTCTGGAGTAAAACGCCACCATTCCCACTCCGGGAATAGCCCCAGAATCCCCCAGAAGAGACATAGCCCCAGAATCGGAGAATCCAGCCCCATGAATTGAGTTTGATTTGAATTGCTTTTGTTTCGAGCAAGCAATGAAATAGATTAAGTTGTGTTCATAAGTTGGGGGGGGGGGGGGGGGGGGGGGGGGGGGGGTGCAGTGCACACATTAGTAATTTGGGTATTCCCGAAGCCTCAGGCACTTCTCTTCTCAGACACTGAAATGTGTGAGACAGGGGTAGAATCTGACCCAATAGTTGTGAAGTTAAGAATCGAAAGAGCCCAGTAAAAAGTCATAATAATAAACATTACTTCTAATGATTCCAGAACTAGGAAGCATCTGACAGAAACGTGGCTGCCCCCCGGGAGTGTTTGATGGGAGTGCGAAGAGCTTTACTCTGTTTCTAACCTCCTGTGTCTGCTTTGGCAGTGTTTCTTGGGAACACGCAGAGTATTTCCTCTGAATAATTGTTTTGCGCATCATGTCTCTTGTTAAAAAGGGCAATTTAAAAAAATAATTATTGACTGCTAGTGCATATTGCTCAAAAGCGGATTCCGAGTTGAGGAACCAAAATTAACAGTCATTTGGACAACTGTGGATTAGTGAAATAAAATCAGCTTAGATTTGTTAAAACCCAGCGAGGGGAAGAAAAACCAGGGAAACAAGAATACTGATCCGAACTGTTTTTCCTATTGAGAGGCAAATTGTGTTTAACTAACTTGATTTGAATTTTTAAAATTTAGGTAACAGAGAGGGTTGATTTGGTGAACAGGAACTTCCAAAAAGCATGTGATGAAGTTCCACACAACAGGCTTGTTGCCAATATTGAAGCCCATGGAATAAAAGGGACAGTGCAGGCAGCATGGAAGTTGGTTGAGTGACTGGAAACAGTGTCCTGGTGAACGGTTGTTTCTCAGATGGAGGAAGTTACATAAGGGGAGGTATTAGGATACATTTTGCGACATGCACCAATGACTTAAATTTAGGTGTAGAGAGCACAATTTCAACATTTGCAAATGATGCAAAACTTGGAAGTGCAGTGAACTGTGAGGAGGATGCTCGTTGACTTCAAGAGGACATTATTCGGCTGGTTGAATGAGTGGACACCTGGGTAGCTGAAGTCTGATGCAGAGAAGAGCAAAACAATACATTTTGGTGGAAAGAAAGAATGAGGCAATATAAACTAAAAGGCACATTCTAAAGAAAGGAATGAAAGAACAAAGAAACACGGGGGAATATGTTTAATAATCGTTGAAGGTGACAGAGCGGACGAGAAAATAGTAATAAAAAGGGCATTGCATTTTTAATTTGAATAGATACAGACATAGAATACAAAAGCAAAGAAGTCAAGTTGAACCTTTATAAAGCACTGTTTCAGCTACAACTAGAGTATTGCATCCAATACTGGGCACCATATTTTCGGAAAGATTCAGGACTTCCCAAATGATTTTCCAATGTGATCCCATTTTCATGCTTGGCTCCAGATGTTAACAAAACAGCTTTGCTGCACAGTGTTCTTTGAGAGGTGTACAGTTTAATTATCCCCCCCCCCCTTACAGTTACATAGAACATAGAACAATACAGCACAGAACAGGCCCTTCGGCCCTCGATGTTGTGCCGAGCAATGATCACCCTACTTAAACCCACGTAACCCGTATACCCGTAACCCAACAATCCCCCCATTAACCTTACACTACGGGCAATTTAGCATGGCCAATCCACCTAACCCGCACATCTTTGGACTGTGGGAGGAAACCGGAGCACCCGGAGGAAACCCACGCACACACTTCTGCCATATCAATGTAAAATCTGTAGCTTGGTTAACCAGAGTTAAGTCAAAGTGTCAGAGACTTATTACTGAATCATCGAAGGATCCCATTCAGCCCATGTTTAAATCCTTTCATTCAGGAACTTAATATTCTGTAGTTTATTACTTTATGACCCTATACAATAGTGATAGTGCCGCGCTCTTTGAACTGCTGGCTTCCGCTTTGATTTTTGTTTTATGTCAGGGTCTTCTTTCACAATGGTCCATGATCTCTCCAGTTTGATACTATTTTGAGTTCCACTACAACACAACAATATTAGAACTGGTGGGATAAAGGTGACAAACTGACCAGAACCAGCCCATTCTAAATTGCAGGTGGCATCAATCAAGAGGATCAGCCGAGTAATGCCGGCTGCAGCTGGAATTTTCAACAACAGGAATGGCCTTCATACCAGTAAATATAGGAAGGTCGCGGAGGGGGGACAGAGAGCCCTCCATAAATCTGGAGTAACAATCTAATTGCTGAGTGTCAGCTGGTATTTGGCTGTTCCTATTGCCTGTCAGCATATTGCTGCCTCGGTGCCACTATTCCAGCCGTTTCACTCAATCACCTCTGCTCCTTGACTTTGTGATTAATCAGTAATTCTTCGCTTGGCACTGGTAGCTTTCTTATTTCTTTTAAAATGTCATTGCATCTGCTGCCAAATGCTTGTGGAAAATGATTAATTCATAAGAGTGTAGGAATTCAGAGGCCAAGTTTAGCTTTACCCGCCGTCTTTAGCAGAATATTTTGATTTACTAACTTGAATCTTCAGCTGTTACAAAGCGTAATGTGCCAGTTTGGGACAAGACGTGGTCCCATCTAACGTTCCCAGGACAGGATCAGCGTGGGGTTAGATACAGAGTAAAATTCCCTCTACACTGTCCCGTCAAACATTCACAGGACAGGTACAGTACAGATTTAGATGGAGTAAAACTCCCTCTCAACTGACCCCATCCAACACACCCAGGGCAGGTTCAACACGGGTTTTAAATACAGAGTAAAGCTCAGTCTACACAGTCCCCTGCAAATACTCTCAGGGAAGGTTCAGCGTGGGTTTAGATACAGAGCAGAGCTCCCTCTACATTGTTTCTCCTCCCATGGCCAGTGCACTGACTGGTTGGCTAAGTGTTTGTGTCGTTTGCTCACTCTGATTTGCTGGCTCAGTTTACTCCTCAATTCACCCGTGTCTCATTTGGTGACTGATTAGTTGCTTGGTGGTGTTGATACTTAATAGCCCCATTTTGTTTTCAGATCAATGTGACTGCTGGTGGATCTTTAGCCAGAGCAGCGTGTGATTAGGGACATTTCTGGGAAATTGGATAACTGAGTCTTTGGGGGTGGCTGGATATGTAAACATATATTTTTATCTGGGTCCAGCAGCATGTGGGGTTGGAGTATGTGTTTATGCAAAGGCTCTGTAAACAGCTGTGACAAATAACTGAACTGTCAAGTTCAACTGATTTATTCAGATCACCTTGAAGAGCCGTGTCCTAGGCCCAGTGTGTGTGTGTAGTTCAATCCCTCTGCTTTCCGAGGGGCTGCTGCTAGAATTTTTCATTAAACAATCAGTAGTTTGGGTAATTGGGCAATGAGAGTGTGCATTTGCCCCACTCCTCAGTGTTTGTCAGGTCTAAAGATGTGGAGATTAGGTTACGGAGTTTAGGGGCGTAGGTGTGGTGTGCTCTTTGAGGGTCAGTGCAGACTTGATGGGCTGAATGGCCTCCTTCACTATTCTTCTCTCGGTACGCGTTGACTCCGAGGCCCAGCTTTTCTGACAGGTAGCCTTCTGCCTCCTGATGGATTCCCTACTTGTAGCCTGAATGATTAACTAGTGGTCGAGGGTTGCTGGTGGCTTACTCCCTCTGATATCACAACTGTACTGGCCCGTTCAAAGTCCAATAAGATATGACAGTGAATGGGATCAAAAGGAGGCTTGACATCGGGTGGGCTTCTCCAGCTGTGTTGATTTGACGTCTCTCCCTGGGCTTGGGCAGGTTTTTCTATTCACGGGTACACTTTAATGCTGAGCCTGTGCGAGCAGCTGGAAATCAATGAAAATGTCCTTTCTCGGCAGCGCGGTGGTACAGTGGTTAGCATTGCTAACCGAGGTCCCAGGTTCGATCCCGGCTCTGGGTCACTGCCTGTGCGGAGTCTCCACGTTCTCCTTGTGTCTGCGTGGGTTTCCTCCGGGTGCTCCGGTTTCCTCCCACAAGACCCGAAAGTCGTGCTATTAGGTAATTTGGACATTCTGAATTCTCCCTCAGTGTACCCGAGCAGGTGCCGGTGACTGGGGCGTTTTACAGTAAAGTCATTGCAGTGTTAATGTAAGCCTTCTCGTGACAATAAAGATTATTATTATTATTGAGGGGCAATTTAGCAAGGCCAATTCACCTACCTTGCACATCTTTGAGGGATGGTGTGACAGCCTCACAGACACGGGGAGAATGTGCAAACTCCACACACAGTGACCCGGGGCCAGGATCGTACCTGGGTTGTCGACGCCGTGAAGCAGCAGTGCTAACCACTGCACCACCGTGCCGCCCCTTTACTTGGCAAATCTAAAATCCTCGTTAATTTGAGAAATTTGGCAGACTCTCTAATCTGCCCTCCAATTACTGCCTCATTTCTAGTCTCTCTATCTCCCCAGGGCAACCTCCATATTCCTGGAGCACTCCATAGTGTTCACTCCTTGTCCAGCTCTCCCGTTACCTCCAGTATGAATTCCTTCAGCCTGCTACATGGAATCTGCCTGGGTCACGATTAGAGATGTTGCTCTACTAGCCTGGATCATTCCCTCTGGCCTCTGATGAAGTTGATTACTCTGTCCTCCATTCCTCCCTGTCTGTGACACATTGCTATGGCAATGCTCTCTAAACCTGGTGTGGAGGCCCAGTATTTGCCCGATCTCACACACATTTGGTACAGTCTTGTCTTCCTTTTTTTCAGTTCTCCAGCACCGAAGCTGGTGTTTAACCGAGTGAATGGGAAGCGCTGTCCGACATCTGGAATTACTGACACTTGGGAAGAGGAGCACACGCCGGCTCATGAGGAGAATGTTCGGTTTGTTTACGAAGGTAAGAGAGGTCGATCCAAGCCGGCACCAAGGGCCTCAAATGCTGAGCAGATGAGAGGACATTTCTGTCTCTCCCTCTCTAACACTGCCTCACCTCTCATCTCCAACAATATCCCACCCACCCTCACCCCTCCGCCTCTCCCACCCTCACTCCTCCCACCCTCATCCTTCCACCTCTCCCACCCTCACCTCTCCACCTATCCACCCTCACCCCTCCCAGCCTCACCCTTCCGCCTCTCCCACCCTCACCCCTCCCGCCCTCACCCACCCTCACCCCTCCCGCCCTCACCCACCCTCACCCCTCCCACCCTCACCCACCCTCACCCCTCCCACCCTCACCTACCCTCACCCCTCCGCCTCTCCCACCCTCACCCCTCCGCCTCCCCCACCCTCACCACTCCGCCTCTCCCACCCTCACCCCTCCGCCTCTCCCACCCTCACCCCTCCGCCTCTCCCACCCTCACCCCTCCGCCTCTCCCACCCTCACCCCTCCGCCTCTCCCACCCTCACCCCTCCGCCTCTCCCACCCTCACCCCTCCGCCTCTCCCACCCCCACCTCCCGCCTCTCCCACCCCCACCTCCCGCCTCTCCCACCCCCACCTCCCGCCTCTCCCACCCCCACCTCCCGCCTCTCCCACCCCCACCCCTCCGCCTCTCCCACCCTCACCCCTCCGCCTCTCCCCCCTCACCCCCTCCGCCTCTCCCACCCGCACCCCTCCGCCTCTCCCACCCTCACCCCTCCGCCTCTCCCACCCTCACCCTCGCCCTCCAGCACCCTCACTCCCTCCGCCTCTCCCACCCTCACCCCCCCCTCTCCACCCTCACCCTCCGCCTCTCCCACCCTCACCCCTCCGCCTCTCCCACCCTCACCCCTCCGCCTCTCCCACCCTCACCCCTCCGCCTCTCCCCCCTCACCCCTCCGCCTCTCCCACCCTCACCCCTCCGCCTCTCCCACCCTCACCCCTCCCACCCTCACCTACCCTCACCCCTCCGCCTCTCCCACCCTCCACCGCCTCTCCCACCCTCACCCCTAAACCTCACCCACCCTCACCCCTCCCACCCTCTCCCACCCTCACCTCTCCACCTATCCACCTTCTCCCCTCCACCCCTCCCACTCTCACCCACCCTCACCCCTCCCACCCTTACCCCTCCGCCTCTCCCACCCTCACCCCTCCGCCTCTCCCACCCTCACCCCTCCGCCTCTCCCACCCTCACCCCTCTGCCTCTCCCACCCTCACCCCTCCCACCTTCACTTACCCTCACCCCTCCCACCCTCACTTACCCTCACCCCTCCCACCCTCACTTACCCTCACCCCTCCGCCTCTCCCACCCTCACCCCTCCCACCCTCACCCCTCCGCCTCACCCACCCTCACCGCCTCTCCCACCCTCGCCCCTAAACCTCTCCCACCCTCACCCCTCCCACCCTCAACCCTCACCCCTCTCACCCTCACCCCTCCCACCCTCACCTACCCTCACCCCTTGGCCTCTCCCACCCTCACCCCTCCTGTTCCCTCTGTCTGTCTCTCTCTCTGTGCTCATGTGTGTCTGTCTCTGCCGCCCATCTACAAACCCCTACAAAATGCTGAGGAGTATTTGAGTGGTGCTCGCAGCCACCTCTGATCAGCCTGTCAGTCCTGCAGAAAGCAAATCTGCAGACTGCTTTATTCCGACAGAAATGCTGGAAATACTCCGGTTTAAACCTGCACCAGGCTGTTTCCCCTCAGCCCGCCACCTTTGTGCTCATCTCTGCTGAAGTGTGGGCCCTGGATGGATTAGCGTTGCACACACACCAGGACCCCCCACCCCCGCCAGCTGCCAGCACATTCTCTCTCACACACACACACACACACACACACACACACACACACACACACACACATGTTGGTTTTGAATGTGAAGGCTCCAGTACTTGAGGAAAGAGAACCATTTAGAACGTCAGCCCCTCTGGTAACTAAGAAGGAAAGTAGTCTGACCAGCAGGTTAGTGGGCTTAGAGTTGAGAGAACACTAGGTGGGTCTCATGAATGAGATATTCCACTCCCAATCCTGTACCGACGGGCAGCACGGTGGCGCAGTGGGTTAGCCCTGCTGCCTCACGGCGCCAAGGTCCCAGGTTCGATCCCGGCTCTGGGTCACTGTCCGTGTGGAGTTTGCACATTCTCCCCGTGTTTGCGTGGGTTTCGCCCTCACAACCCAAAGATGTGCAAGGTAGATGGATTGGCCACACTAAATTGCCCCTTAATTGGGAAAAAAAATGATTGGGTACTCTAAATTTAAAAAAAAAAAATCCTGTACTGAGAATTGTGACCGCTCCTCTGACTGGTACTGGTTCTGTCAGGGAGCTGAGAATATCCGTTTGTCCCTTGAATGCTTGTTAATTCACAAGGACCGGCTGTTCAATGATTTTCAGTGAGATTCTGTGCAGGGTGTACATGAGTCTGTCCCTCTACTGATGTCTAATGTGGTTGTTTCTCTGGGCAGACGCCAGTTCTGTCTAGTTGAATGTGTTTTTGAGGTTGTATTGGAGGGTGGATCTTGTGTTCCAGTGATATGTGAGAGAGTGTAAGCATTTTGCCCTTTCTGACTTTCAAAGTTGTTTTATACTTGTGGTTGTTATAGTATTTTAATCATTAACCACTTTGACTGTGTCTTATCAGTTAGAGCTGATTTATTGTAAAAGTTTTGCCAGTTGTTTTATCCGTTTAATCTTCACAGACCTTTCAACTCTCCCTCATTTCACAAGATGAAGGTCATTCAGTCCGTCGTGATTTACATGTCTGTTTTCATTCCTGTGCACTTTCCTGCATTAAATCCAACTTGCCATTGTTAAGTTGCTTGCATATTCTGTCCAACTCGCTCTGTGATTTGAGTTGTCTCTGCCGATTCAACTCCCTACACTAGTTAGGCATCATTAGCAAACTCGATCACATTACTTGGGTTCAGACACTCAATTCAATGTATGGAAAGTAAAAACAACAGTGGTTCCAAAATGAGTACCCCATTTGGTACATCTCCCCACTCCGATGTAATTGCTTTATTTTTTTAGAGTACCCAATTCTTTTTCTTTCCAATTAAGGGGCAATTTAGCATGGCCAATCCGCCTACCCTGCACATCTTTTTGGGTTGTGAGGGTGAGACCCACTCGGACATGGGGAGAATATGCAAACTTCACACGGATAATAACCCGGGCCGGGATCGAACCCGGGTTTTTGGTGCTGTGAGGCAGCGGTGCTAACCACTGCGCCACCCTCCGATGTAACTACTTTACGAGTACTTGCTGTTTCTTACCATTCAACCAGTTTCTCATCATTCCCATTGTTCAATCTGAATCCTCCACAAGTTTGAGTTTAATGAATCACCTTTCATATGGAATTTATGAAAATTCTTTTGGAAATCGAGATGCATCATATCATGGGTTTACAACATGGGGTTGTCACTTCCTCGAAGAAACCAAGAGCAAGGTCAGACATGTTTATTTCCCCCATATAAATTCTGCGTTGACTGCTCTTAATTTAGATTATTGTTGTACAGATAATCTATAAACCTGACGATTGGTTCCAATATTTTACATGGAGTGGAAGTCCGAGTGATGGGTCTGAAGTTGATCAAGTTCAATAAGTGAGAGGGAAGTCCTTGACCTTCAGCAGCACCTGATCCTCCTCCCTGCCCCAGCCCATACTACCTCATCTAAGAAAATGTCCCAGTGTGTTGCAGTCAGTGTTGGCAAGTCTGAAGGTTAGCTGCTGTTTGAACATTGATGCTAAAGGGTCAGGCCTCACTTCAGGCTGCAGTATATGCACAGGGTTAAGGTCCAGTTATTACCAGCTATTCTCTGCAACATGGCTCCGGCTAATATTTGCACCAAGGCCAAAACACGTACAGGCATAGGTCTTAGCAGCAACAACTTGTATTTATAAAGTGCCTTTAACGTAGTAAAATGTCCCATTTAACAGGCGCATTATAAAACAAGATTTAACACTGGAAGGAACAAAGGGAGGTGGGTTGCAGTACTGATTAAGGAAGGACATTGTAGAGTCGGAAAGGGAGGATGTCCTTGAGGGGCAAGGATAACATTTATTCGCTTATTTGAAGAGCAAAAATGGTATAATTAAACTACTGGGGATATTCAAGGATCTCTACATATTGAGAGATATAGAGGAGCACATTTGCAGAGAAATCGCTATAAAGTGGTGATATTAGGGACTTTACCAAAATATTGATTGGAATTGTTTGAGGAAAGGGTACCGAGGAATTTCTGAAATGTGTTCAGGAGAACTTCCTTGACTAGTATAGTCTCAGTCCAACTGCATAGGATCTGGTGCTGGCCAATGAAGTGGGCCCAGTGTCTGTGCGGGGGAACACTTCGGTAAGAGTGATCATCGTACAATAATGTTTAGACAAGTAATGCAAAAGAGCAAGGAACATGCTCAAATAGAATGTTTAAATTAGCAGAGGAGATGTTTCGGGTACAGGAAGTTTCCATCTCAACAAGGGTGCGAGGTAGGGAGATAAAATATATGATGTCTGTTGGATGAATTCTTCAAGTGAGAACCAGGTTTTGGATTGGATTGGATTATTATCAAGCGTACCGAGGTTCTGCGTGTAGCTCAAACAGATCATTCTGTACATGAAAAGAAAATACATAATTGGGCAAACATAAAATACACAATGTAAATACATAAACACAGGCATCGGGTAAAGCATACAGGAGTATAGTACTATTCAGTAGAGAAGATGTGTGAAGAGATCACATCAGTCCATAAGAGGGTTGTTTAGGAGTTTGGTAACACCGGGAAAGAAGTTGTTTTTTAATCTGTTAGTGCGTGTTCTCAGACTTTTGATCTCCTGCCCAATGGGAAAAATTGGAAGAGTGAGTAAATATGTCCTCACGCATGATGCAGGGGTCTCAAGCAACAGGTCTTAGATGCACATCCATGATGTAAAGAAAACTGTTTCTAATTAGTACCCTGCACAAACTATTAAAATTAAGGACTACGTCTAGACCTAGTCTATTTATATACTTATTTGTTTACTTACTGTTATGCGAGCTCTGATTGAATATTTTAAATTTCCTAACACCTAATTTTAATGAATACTGTAGATTAGAAAGTGAAAAGGGAAATATACTTACTACCTTATTATTAACCTATTTAGAATAATATAATAATAATCGCTTATTGTCACAAGTATGCTTCAATGAAGTTACTGTGAAAAGCCCCTAGTCGCCACATTCTGGCACCTGTTTGGGGAGGCCGGTATGGGAATTGAACCCGCGCTGCTAGCCTCATTCTGCATTACAAGCCAGCTGTTTAGCCCACTGTGCTAAACCAGCCCCTATCTATTAGTGCGTGTTTTTGACATTACCCTAAAATTATTTGCGAACATGGCCATTGGGCTCTGAACCCACAGACCTGGTGTTCCTGCTCTCTTTTCATTCCCACTAGTCCATCGCTGTCACTGCTGCCACCACTTTTATCTGCTGGTTAAAGTTTTAGTAACGAAAATAATCAAGAGGCTCTTGGAGAAGTTTTATTAATTAAGGGTGGCCAGTGCAGGTTTGTAAAAGACGGATTTGTCAAGCACAATCTTTTTTTTTTTAAAGTATTTTTATTCCAGAAATTTTCCAATATTTTTTACAATTTGCAACAACCCCACAAATCCCCTAACCCACCAAGCCCCCCCATCTCCCCTTCCCTCAGCAATCAATGGTAACCAACCCCCAAAAATGCAAAATAAGCAAAACCCTAACAATTGTAGAACCCATCCCTCGCCCCCCACCCCCTCCACCCGAGAGCAAATTTCACCCTTTCCAGGGCCAAGAACTCTACGCCAAGGCACAGGGTGGCGAAGCTGGCCTCCACCCCAACAAGACCCGCCTGCGAGCAATCAGCGAGTCAAAGGCTAAGACATCTGCCCCCGCTCCCGTCTGCAACACTGGCCGGTCTGACACCCCGAATATGGCTTCCAGTGAACCAGGCTCCACATCCACATGTGGAACCCCTGAGACACTGACCTCCAAAACCTTTCCAGCTTTGGGCAGGCCCAAAATATATGGTTTGCAGGGCTTCATAAATAGAGGTGTTGAGTATAAAAGCAGGTAAGTTGTGCTGGTTAGGCCACAATGTTCTGGACACCGCACTTTAGGATGAATGTGAGAATCCTTGAGAGCATGAAGAAGAGATTTACCAGAATGGTTCAGGGATGAGAGATATTTAGCTATAAAGGTAGGTTGAAGAAGCTGGGTTTATTCTCCTTTGAGCAAGGAGGTTGAAGGAAGGTTTGAGAAGAGGTGTACAAGTTTGTAACAGGTCTGGATAAGGTAGACAAAGAAAAAACTGTTCCCATTAGCCTATGGTACAAGAACTAAAGGGTCAGCGATTTGGGGTTCTGAGGAAGAACATTGTATGGAATGAGCGGTAGTGAGCTAGAACTTGCTGCACACCAGGGTGTTGGGAGCAGAGATTATCAATGATTTCAAAAGTAAATTGAATGGACACTTGAAAGAAATGAACTTGCATGGTTACCGGAATAGAATGGTGGAATGGGAATGACTGACTAGCTGTACGGAGAGCTGATGGGCCGAAAAGCCGCCTCCTATGCCGTATATGCCGCTTGAGCCACACACAGATATTAGGACAGGTAACAAAAAGCTTGATCAGAGAGGATGGTTTTGAAGAGCGTGTCAAAAGAGATAGAGTCCGAGGGGTTTAGGAAAGCAATTCCAAGGCCTTAGGGCTGTTGTTTAGTTGTTGCTTTTTCTCCTCCTTTAAATCACTTTTTAAAACCGGACACTTTGACCAGATTTTCATCAACTGCCCAAGATCATCTTATGTGGCTTGGTGTCAATTTTTGTTTGATTATCCTCCTAAGAAGCACCTTGGGACATTGTTAGTAGGTGCTATATAAATGGAAGGTTTTGCTGCTGTTGTATGTGGATGGGGTCCCATCAGAAAACTCTGTGTGAATCCAGCCACCCCATTGAAGCATCCTATGCAGTTAACAGAATGGCTATCCATTTAGTTTAGAATGCAGTGTTTTTGTCGATGAACTTTTGTTTCACCTTTAAAAAGGATTTAAAATGCTACAGCAGTGATTCAATTTACTTTGTTAATCAGCCTCAAGCCAGTGAAGATGTTGGGCTGGTTTCACCTAGTGGAGGATTTTTTGAAATTTAGAGTACCCAACTTTTCTAATTAAGGGGCAATTTAGCGTGGCCAATCCACCCACCCTGCACGTCTTTGGGTTGTGGGCGCGAAACCCACGCAGACACGGGAGAATGTGCAAACTCCACACAGACAGTGACCCAGAGCCATGAGGCTGTAGTGGAGTTTTATTGCTAAAGGAAATAAACATATTTTTAACGTTCAATGCGTGATGAGAGAGAGAGCTCAGGAAGCAGTGTCGAGATGTATTGTGAAGAACAATCTTATTTGTATTGACTGTAAATTTCTAATTTGTATTGAGCTGTGTTAATTTACCTGTTCAACGTTACATAATTTTGTCAGTTGGTTTTCATCCTGATGTGTTGATGCTGTGGGATATGATATATTCCAGTAAACCAGAGGACAGAGACAAGGTTACTCTGTTGGATTCCTAGGTTTCAATAATTGGATATTGGGCACATTTGTAGGGGATGTGAGGCCTACTTATGTGAGTGGTCAGTGACGCTGGACTCGAGGTGAACATCGGGGCGGGACTCTCCAATCCCGCGGCAAATGTCCACTCCATCGTAAATGCCGTCGCGTTTTATGACGGCATCCACGGGCCGCTCCCACGACTAATTCTGGCCCCTACAGGGGGCCAACACGGCGCTGGAGCGGTTCGCGCGCTCCAGCTGCAGATCCCGGCGCGAACTGTACGCTGCGGGATCCGTGCATGCGCAGATGTGCCGACGCCAACGAGGACATGCGCAGTGGCGCCAGCGCCAATGCGTACATGCACAGTGGCCTCCTTCAACGCACTGGCCCCGACGCAACATCGCGCAGGACTACAGGGGCCGGTGTGTAGGAAAGGAGCCCCCAGCCACAGAGGCCGGCCTGCCGATTGGTGGGCCCCTGATTGTGGGCCAGGCCCTCCCTCACAGGCCGCCACCCGGCCCTTACATGCCAAAGTCCCGCCGACCCAGAGCAGGTTAGAACAGCACCGGCTCTTTTCTTACGGCCGCTCGGTCTATCCAGGCCAGAGAATCGGCTGGCCAGTAGCGTAGAGTGGCCTGCGGCCGGCGGCACGCAAACCACGCTGGCGTCAATGGCGCTGATTCTCCGCGTGCCGACGTTGGGGCGGCGTGGCCTGTTTGCGGGGATTGTCCGGCCCGGCCCAAGGCTGAGAGAATCCCGCCCTTGATTTAAGAAGAAAAATAGTTACAGTCAAGCAACTGAACTAGAGCAACTGTATCATTAATTACAGACTCTCAGTTTAATTATTAAACCTTGAGCAATAAATAATTTTATTTGGAGGTTTAATAGGTCACTAGTAATCACTGGTAATCCCGAAGCTTTACTGGTAGAGGAAATTTGTGTGTTTTTGTTTTGGTTCTCTGCTTACTGTTTTGTACTGGAAAATTGACTTAGATTATAGTCTATCTATCCTGAGGGCTCATATCCTGATAGCCCATTGATGGGGGGGGGGGGGGGGGGGGGGGGTCCATGTATTTGGAAACATCTCTGGTTATTGCAACCAGAGCAGCAAATTCCGAACAGACTATGACACAGGAACAGGAAGAGGTCAATTAACCTCTCGAGCCTCTCTGCCATTTGGTGAGATACTTGATCATACTTTACGTGGCCATCTTTGCCTCATACCTTTTTAATACCTTTGTTAAATGTGTGATTGATAGATTTTTGTTATTCGTTTACAGTTGATTGTGCGCCCACTGCCATTTGAAGAACAGAGTTCCAAACTTCTGTAACCCTTTGTGTGTAGAGGTGTTTCCAAATTTGACTCTTGAATGATCTGGCTCTAATTCTTAGACCTATGCACCCTGGTCTTGGACTCCCAAACCAGAATTTGTTTCTATCCGGCCTAACCGTTCCCCTTCACTAATTTGAAAACTTGGGCCAAATTACCTCTTAACTTTCTAAATTCCAAGGAATATAACTCCACATTGTATAAAATCTCATCATAATTTAACCCATACAATCTGGTAAACAGGTGATGCACAACCCTTGGACGTCTGTCTCTCAGAGATCCCGGTGTCATGTGAGAGTACCTTTAAGAAATGGATGTTTAAGCAATGTACCTTTAAGAAATAGAGCAGCTCATATTACTGAAGTGATGTCAGAGGGTGGGGGGAGCTGAGCTGAGCTCACTTCTGCTTTTTGGGAGTTTTAGTTTCAGTTTTGAGAAAAGGAGTTTGGGTGTGTCTGTGTTTGCAGTAAGCTTGGTCTGCTGTGATCTCTGCCAGGAAAGACTATCTCTGAATCGTTTGGGTGATTTAAATTCATAATAGTAAAGTATTTAACCTGATGTGTTTCTGTTTAAAGGTGTTAAGTCTTTTAGAGGTTTGAAGGAACATTTTGAGGGATTATCTTGTGTTGTATTATTTTCGGGGTTATCTTTGAAGTAAGGGGTGTTAAGGGATCCAATGTTTATTTAAAAAGGCTAAGTTGAATTCATGGAATAAACATTGTTTTGTGTTTAAAAACACACGTGTCCATAATTGTAATACACACCTGGAGACCAAGCCGTGTGCTTCAAAACCAATAATACATTAAAGGGCGAGGTTGGTTGAACGCCATTATACATTTTGGGGTTCAGAAAAAGCCGCTCCCATAATACTGGAAACTGGGTGTCCTTGAAGAGCCTTTCACAATGTTGGAAAGTTCCAGATATCACTAAAAGATATTACTGTTGAGGGACTTGGAGGCTTGAGTGAGAAATAAACAGAGTCCAAAGATGTGCAGGTTAGGTGGATTGGCCATGCTAAATTGCCCCTTAGTGTTCAAAAGGTTAGGTGGGGTTACTGAGTTAAGGGGATAGGGTGGAGGCATGGGCTTAAGTAGGATGCTCTTTCCAAGGGCCGGTGCAAACCCGATGGGCCGAATGGCCGCCTTCTCCACTATAAATTCTATGATTCTATGAAATTTGCAGGATTATCAGTAGAGTGGAGCTAGTTGAATAGATCTACCTGCACCTCAAGTTCTTAATTATGGCTGGAAGTGGTGAAGGGCACTATTTAAATTCAAGTTTCCCTCCCCCTTCCTTTATTTTCCTGTGAATCACAGCCATGTCATGTACCCTGGGTATATAGATATCTCATTTCTGTTTCCAGCAATGTTGTCCCCTTCCATTTGTGTGCAATTCTCAATGATTGGAATTCTGTCTTTTCTCTCCCCCAGCATGGCAGCAGGTGGAAGAAGCGCTTGGAGCTAACCAGCAGCTGGAGAATGGGCAGTGCGCTCAGGGGCCGGTGAAGTACGTGGAGAAAACGCCAAACCAGAACTTGAAGAGTAGGTTCCAAGAATAACTTTGAATATATAGACCTGATAGAGGGGTGGGTGTTGTCTAGACTTTGCCAACCGTCCATGATTGTCCTGGAATAGCCAGGATTTTTAAAAAAAAATTGTTTTTATATTGTCAGCATTATTTGCAAGGCTCAGCATTTATCACAGATCCTTAATTTCCCCTGAGAAGGTGATGGTGAGCTGCCACCTTGAACCTATGTGGTGCAGGTACACCCACAGTGCTGTTAGGGTGGGAGTTCCAAGGTTTTGACCCAGTGACTGTGAAGAAATGGGGTGTGACTTGGAGGGAAACTCACAGGTGATGGTGCATTAAAGATTCATCTCCTGGTCACTAACATCTGATCCAAAGACAGCACCCCCAACAGTGCAGGACTCCCGTGGTACTGCACTGGAAATGTCAGTCTGGGCCATGAGCTCAAATGTCGAGAGGACGTGGGTCTTGAACACAGCCTTCTGACTGAGATGAAAGTGCGACCCACAATTGGCACAAGAATTAAAACGGGTTGCATTGTATTCCAATTTCTTTTAATATTTATTAGTTCTAAATCTTTTGGAGACAGCTTAAATAAAAAGATGAGGTCATGTGATAAAATGCCGGAGTAAATCCATTGAGATTTGGTGGCCCCTTAGCTAAGACACGGATCAGAGCCTTTCCCATTTGAGATCTGAAGTCTGTGCTGAATTAGCTGATCTGAGATGAGGGTGCAAGAGTGGTTTAATTGCTGCTGGAGTGGAGGGGAAATATTGTCAGTGGCCCTGGCTGGGAGTGTGCATCCACCGCAGGCCATTGAATGAGGTGTGGCTTTGCTGCCCCCTGTGGGCAATCTGCTGAATTTAAAACCCATGGAGTTCACAGGGGAAGAATGGTGATTGTAAAGGATTGTTACTAACAAGGGCACTGATTTATATAATATAAACCTCTGCTGTACCTGCCTTGGGAGTCTTGATGTAAATAATGCCATGCAAATGTGAGGAGTTACGTATGCACACCAGTCTCTTGGGATCCCCGCACTGTTTCAGCAGGTGCTGTGCATTAAAATGTTACCCACTTTGTTCCCTAGACTTTGTCCCGATCGATCTCGAAGAGTGGTGGGCAAAGCAGTTCTTGGCCAATATCCAGAACACGTCCTAAAGTCAGACAGGAACAGCCTCCTTTTACAGGGCAGAGCGTCAGCAGCCAGTTAACACTTGGACTTCTTCAGATCTCTCCCTACTCTGTGATTCAAACACAGCGAAGACATTTTTTGTGAAACCTGGATCGACTAGGACTCTCTACAATGACCGTTGACTTCAGCTTCGACTGGGTGAAATTCTCTCGCCAATGAGCAATAAAGCAGCAAGTCTGTGGGCAAGACCATCCGAAATGTCTAATGTTTCAAAAGATATTTCTCTTTATTTTGTTTTTGAAGGGTTATTATGTGCTCTGTCTGCACCAGCATACATCTGATGATATTGCTGTGGAGTATCTAGGCCCAAGCTACAGCTGCACACACCTCGTGCCTTGAAAAGCACCACAAAATGTGCCTGGGGCCATGAATATCACACAGGGACTGAGAATGTATGCACCCATCCCAATCAAGGAACAGCAGTTACTTAAAAACTAACCCCGCCCTCCAAGGAGACAACACTGTTCTAAAGTTCATCCGGTCCTTTGCAGGAATTTAGTTTTCATTGTCCAACCTGTTTTGTGCCATCTCACGATCAGCAGCAGCCTCGGCTGGCAAGCAAGAAATTCCAGTCTTGCTTATACAGTATATTGTGGTGTTGAATAAATCATGTTTACTTCTTCCATCACCCCTTCCCCCAACACACATCAAGCGAGCATTAGTGTATTTTCGGTACACTGCCGGTGTTGCTACAGACGTGACCGATTTGCAGCCTACCCGTGCTATGGTAATAGCTTCCTCTGTGCCAGTGAGTGTGACACTCCTCCCACTACTATCCTGATTTCAAGGTGTGAGGATTGGGATTGAAGTAATGGGAACTGGTCACCCTTCATCCCTCCTCTCGCAGAACAGCCTCTTATCATCTCACCCCCTCAGAGGGGGAAGGACGAACATTTGGACCTGTCCATCTCCCAGGGTGGGGGTGGTAAAGCTAACCTCTGTAATCCAGTCCATACAGAAGTAGCTGTTGATCAGTTAATAGTCACCCTTGAATGCGAGTGATAGCAGCATTTGTAGATCTGATACACTCAACATATCCTTGTGCTTCACAGGGATCTGTATTCAAACAAGGTACCAGCTTGGGACAAGGGTGGGACCACATTATTCCTGACAATACAGGAAGAGCATTATCAGATAGAGGGGTGTGGTGCTACAACTTGTTATATAGAGAAAGGGTGACACTGAGGAAGGGCTGTTTAAAAGCACATCCATTAGCATTGCTGGCCTTTGCCAAAACTACAAATGTTAGAACTCTTGAAGACTCCGTTAATGAGGCAGTGTCAGTTTGTTGCTGATTTGCAGGGCTTTGTAAACAGGCAGATCATCAATTTGCTAATGCAATCTGAGTTTAATCAAATTTCAGTCTCCCTCGGGTCTTGCTCGTACTCCATTTTAATTTACAGATTTAAGTTGCTCGTTCAGTTCTCTGAATTCCTGTTCTCGAGAATAGGGTTCAGTTGCTCCACACACTCAAGCTATCTTTGGGAGATGTTTACAGTATTCTGGGAGTTTCAATGTTATCAACTGAGGGTGGTACATGTGATTTAAAAGCGCTTGCGGTGGCAATGTACAAACACCGTCTGATGTACTGAAACTACCTTGTTCACCCGTCTTAATGCCCAGAATAGTGAAGGAGCCAATGACTGCAGAATGGGTAAACAGCTAAACCATCACTACAAACTACCAATCACAACATGGCCTTCTGATAGCATTCACAATGGTGGCTTAGCCGACCTGTGGGGGTTTGAGGAGGGGTGTTTTTAGATGTGAAAGTTCATCTGGACATATGCCTGATGAGCTGTTTAGCGTGTGGTACTTAAATAGAATATTTAAACAGCCCATTTACTTCCGTTCATGCCATTTCCTCAGGCTGTTTCTTGCTTTCCCTCCATTATCCTCCTGATTTATTTCTGTAGTCTTCCTGATTGCTTGCAGTTACTTTCAATCCAGATCTCTGGTTAGATAACATCACTATGCAACATCTGCCCTACTCCGCTTTTCATTTTCTAAAATTGTGGGGTGCTTGGGGAATGAGTGAGATTTTATTTAGAATCCCTGTCATGCTATTTCATTTCTTTGCCTTGTTTCCAGCCCTGCAGCTTTGCCTTTAAAGCCTGGGCTTTATGCACAGCCCCCATTCCACACTGGTTATTCTAGTCCACTTCAGCTAGGGTTAGTTTGGAATTTTGTCCCATCATCCACTGTCCTATAAGATGGTGACTAGATGTATTGGCTATGCTAAATTCCCCCTTGGTGTCCAAAGGTGGGGTTAGAGAATAGGGGCAGGGGAGTGCTCTTTGAGGGTCAGCGCAGACTTGATGGCCTCCTATGAATTGAAATGTATGACCTGTTGCCTCTGGCATTCCTGGCACTGGGCTGTTTAACAGGAGGTATTCCCAGCTCTGAGCCAAAGGAGCTAAATTGTAGAAAGTGGTGCAGGTACACCATGGTGTGATGAGATAACTCTTCACAAAATAAACAGGACATAATTTTAATTGGGATTTTCGGTTGCTTAATAGATACTCTGTAAAAATACAGTACAGGATCCCTTGAATGTGTCTGTGGGAAGGATGGTGTGCCCTTAACCATGTTGAATTGGATAGACTTCTTTCGCCATAACATAATGTGGCAACAATGGGAGATTACATACAGTTTTAATTTGTCACTGAACAGAACATTAAAGTAATTCTAAATCTTCCACTGCCAGAGTAGGTGGGGGACTGACCTAATGCCTTTAAGAACTCCATTTGGTGTGCGGATTAGGCTGGGTGACTGAATCATCTTTATAGTGAGCTGAGCAATATATCATTAATGTTTTTCTAACTATGCAATGAGTTCTATTTTCTTACACCATAACTAAAGGTTGGAAAGGGGAAGAATTGCAGTGCTTAAATCAGAGAACTGAATGAGACAGGACTCTGGCGAGAGGTCCAGTGTTTGAAAGGCCATCCTGTCCTGACTGGAAGCCAGAGGGCAGAATGTGACCAAACCACAGTCCAGGTGTGACTCTTAAAAGTGAATTTGCATCTCTTCTGAGCCTGTGTATGTGTAAAAATAAATCAAGCTGGATGATTAATCTGAGAAGAAATTTTTAAAAATAAAATTAAGATTGTTTACCAAATCTATTCCTTCAAGAAGTTTTAGATGTGTGTGTGTGGAAATTAGCCCACATTTTCTGTGGGTGGATATTGGTCTGCATCGATCCTGTAAAGTACCTCTCCTGGGAATGTTCGAATGTTACTCTTTCTATCCTATGCTGTACTTGTCCTGGGAGTATTTGGTGGAGTTGGTGTAGAGCAAGTCTGGGCAAACAATAGCATGCGGGCCACTGTAGTTGCACTAGTGAAAGCACGGGCAGTTGCAGTGTGAGCTGAATGTACATGTCCAACTTCCTGAAACCTGGCTGATTGGCATCAGGAGTTATCCTGGAGAGTTTCAAGGGATGTCCTCAAGGAGAACAAAAGTATTTCAGGGTAAATTGGAGTTGACCAATGTTTCAGAGGCCAGAGGCAGACTTTTCTCTGGGAGCACGTGTGGCTGCCATGCCAAAATAGGTGAGGGTGCATGGAGCAGCAGATGGAACACCACCAAGGTAAGTGGCTATTTACATTACTATTACAGTATTGTAGCTTTTATTTTCATTTGGCTTTTGCAAGTATGTTCAAAGTAATTTCTGAACTTCAAATTATTTAATACCCATAGGAAAAGTCAATTCAACTCCCGTGTTTTTGTTTCCCATTTATTCTTATTCCCTCATTGAAAGAGCTGATCCTTGTTGAGGTCTGTGTTATGTGTGCTGACAGTCCTGGATTTGAACCTGGTAATCTTCAAGTGTGCATTGGCATAGTAATACATCAAAGAGTGCTTACACCCAGGAGCAGGATTATATCTAGAATATATTAAAAACTTGCCATCAGTGTGTGTCCTGCCAACTTTTTATTTTATGAATTCCTATAACCATATTTGTTTTTTTAAAAAATAATTTTTATTAAGATTTTCACAAAATATAAACAATAAAACAATATTAACAAACCAACCATGGTAAAAACCCAAGAACAACACCCACCCAACTACAAAAACAAAAAAAAAAGCAAACAACAAAAAGGAAGCGATAACAGCCGCCACATCCCACAAACCCATGTACACAATTCTCCCTCCCACCGAACCAACCCCCCCCCCCCCCCCCCCACCCCGGGTTGCTGCTGCTGCCGGCCTATTTCCCTACCGTTCCGCCAGGAAGTCCAGGAAAGGCTGCCACCGCCTAAAGAATCCCTGTACTGATCCCTTCAGGGCAAATTTCACCTTCTCCAGTTTGATGAACCCTGCCATATCATTGATCCAGGCTTCCACGCTTGGGGGCCTCACATCCTTCCACTGAAGAAGAATCCTCCGCCGGCAACTAGGGACGCAAAGGCCAGGACACCGGCCTCTTTCGCCTCCTGCACTCCCGGCTCCACTGCAACCCCAAAAATTGCGAGTCCCCAGCCTGGCTTGACGCTGGATCCCACCACCCTCGACACCGTCCTTGCTACCCCCTTCCAAAACTCCCCCAACGCTGGGCATGCCCAAAACATATGGGCGTGGTTTTCTGGGCTCCCCGAGCACCTAGCACACCTGTCTTCGCCCCTGAAAAACCTACTCATCCTCGTCCCAGTCATGTGGGCCCTATGCAGCACCTTGAACTGTATGAGGCTAAGCCTCACACAGGAAGAGGAAGAATTCACTCTCTCCAGGGCATCCGCCCACGTCCCCTCCTCAATCTCCTCACCCAGCTCCTCTTCCCATTTACCCTTCAGTTCCTCCACCGAGGCCTCGTCTATCTCCTGCATTACCCGGTATATGTCCGAAATCCTCCCTCCTCCAACCCACACCCCCGAGAGCACCCTGTCCCGTACCCCACGTGGGGGCAACAAGGGGAACCCCTCCACCTGCCGCCTGGCAAACACCCTAACCTGCATGTACCGAAACATGTTCCCCGAGGGGAGCCCAAACTTCCCCTCTAACTCCCCCAAGCTCGCGAACCTCCCCTCCACAAACAGGTCCCTCAACCTCCTAACCCCTACCCTGTGCCAGCCCAGAAATCCGCCATCAATGCTCCCTGGAACAAACCGATGGTTCCCCCGTATTGGGGCCTCCATCGAGCCCCCCCACTTCTCCCCTATGTCGTCTTCATTGCCCCCAGATTTTGAGGGTAGCCGCCACCACCCATGGTATACCTCGTTGGAGGGAGCGGCAACGGCGCCGTTACCAGCGCCTCCAGGCTCGTGCCAACACAGGACGCCATCTCCATCCTCTTCCATGCTGCCCCTTCCCTGTCCATTACCCACTTACGCACCATTGCTGCATTGGCAGCCCAATAGTACCCACAGAGGTTGGGCAGCGCCAGCCCCCCTATCCCTGCCCCACTCCAAGAACACCCTTCTCACCCTCAGAGTCACATGCGCCCACACAAATCCCATAATAATGTTCACTCTCCTAAAAAAGGCCTTCGGGATAAGGATTGGAAGGCACTGGAACAAAAACAAAAACCTCGGGAGCACTGTCACCTTAACGGACTGCACCCTCCCCGCCAGTGACAGCAGTAACATATCCCATCTTTTGAACTCCTCCTCCATCTGCTCCACCAACCTTGTGAGGTTGAGCTTGTGTAGGGCCCCCCCCAGCTCCCAGCCACCTAGACTTCTAGGTACCTGAAGCTCTTCCCTGCCTGCTTCAGTGGGAGCCTACCAATCCCCTCCTCCTGATCCCTCGGGTGCACCACGAACAACTCGCTCTTGCCCAGGTTCAGCTTATACCCAGAGAAGCCCCCAAATTCGCTGAGAATCCTCTTCACCTCCGGCATCCCCCCCACCGGGTCCGCCACATACAGCAACAGGTCGTCCGCATAAAGCGAAACTCGATGCTCCTCCCCACCCCGCACCAGGCCCCTCCAGTTCCCTGACACCCTCAACGCCGTGGCCAGAGGCACAGATACCCCCATTCAACTCTATCAAAGGCCTTATCCACATCTAATGCCACCACTATCTCCGCCTCCCCTTCCACAGCCGGCATCATAACGTTGAGGAGCCTTCGTACGTTAGTATTCAACTGCCTTCCCTTCACAAACCCCGTCTGGTCCTCGTGAATGACCCCCGGCACACAATCCTCTATTCTTGTGGCTAAGATCTTTGCCAGCAGCTTGGATTCTACGTTTAGCAGCGAGATCGGCCTATATGACCCACACTGCAGAGGGTCCTTGTCCCGCTTCAGGATCAAGGAAATCAGCGCCCGTGACATAGTTGGGGGCAAAGCCCCCCCCCCCCCCCCCCCCCCCCCGGCCTCGTTAAAGGTCCGGCCCAACAGGTCCGCATACCTTTTATAAAATTCGGCCGGGAACCCATCCCGCCCCGGCGCCTTCCCCGACTGCATGCTCCCTATCCCTTTAACCAGCTCCTCCAGCTCAATCGGCGCCCCCAGTCCCTCCACCTGCCCCTCCTCCACCCTCGGAAACCGCAGCTTGTCCAAGAAGCGCCCCATTTCCCCCTCCCCCCCCTCCTCCACCGGGGGTTCAGACCGGTACAGTTCCCCATAAAAGTCCCTAAAGACCCCATTAACGTCTACCCCCCTCTGCACCACCTTCCCAAATCTATCCGTCACTCCCCCAATCTCCCTGGCTGCGTCCCGCTTTCGGAGCTGGTGTGCCAGCATCCTGCTCGCCTTCTCCCCATATTCATGCACCACCCCCTGTGCTTTCCTCCACTGAGCTTCTGCCTTTCTGGTAATCAATAGGTCGAACCTGGCCTGAAGGCTACGCCTCTCCCCCGGCAATCCCTCCTCTGGAGCCTCCGCATATCTCCTATCCACCCTCACCAGGATCGCCACCCCCCCGATTCTTCTCATCGAGCCCTGAATGAAAGACTTGGCCCACCCATCCCTTCCTCAGCCGAACCTGGTCCGCCGCCACTTTCAGGTGTGTCTCTTGGAGCATGGCCACATCCGCCTTCAGCCCCTTCAAGTGCGCAAACACCCGGGCCCGTTTGACCAGCCCATTCAGCACCCTCACATTCCAGGTTATCAGCCGGATCAGAGGGCTCCCTGCCCCCCTCCTCTGCCGATTAGCCATAACCCATCCCCTGCCCACCACTGGCCAGCGTCCCCCGCTCGGCCTGTTCGCCACGGCGGCAACTCCCCCCCCCCCTCCCCCCTCCCTAGCTCCTTCCTGGCCATTTCAGCAGCAACTCGGTACCCCCCCCCCCGGCTAGGACCCCTCCTAGCCGCGCCTCTCCCTCCATAGCACTCCCGTGAGCCAGCTAACTTCCGCTGACCCCGGCGACTCCCGCCATATCTCCGACCCCGCCCCACGTGGGACTACTCCTCCTCCTTCGTGCCCATCAGCAGGCCCTCCTCACCCCCCCCTCCCCCCACTCTTGCGCGGGAAAATAACAGCCAGCAACGGCCTGCGCTTCTCAGCCCCAACCCCGCCCCCATCATCCCACAGTGCGGGAAACTAGAGAAAAGCCCGCACTTTCGCCCTGCCCAACCCCGCCTCCTCTAGGGCAACTCCCATTGGCAGTCCCCACCACCAGCTTCCCGCACTCCCAGTTTACCTCCCTGCCCGAACCCGTCCACCAGACCCATACAAAAAGACATAACGACATTACCCCACCCACCCTAAAGCCAACACACATCTTGCATTAAACAGAGAACCCCCCCCCCCCCCCCCCGAGCAAAAATTAAACACAATTACATTATCATACAAAATCCCCCATCTTTGACCCTCAGTTTGAGTCCAGTTTCTCGGCCTGCACAAAGGCCCACGCCTCCTCCGGGGACTCAAAATAATGGTGCCGGTCCTTGTAGGTGACCCACAGACGCACCGGCTGCAACATGCCAAACTTCACACTCCGTCTGTGGAGCACCGCCTTCGTCCGGTTGAACCCAGCCCTCCGCCTAGCCACCTCCGCACTCCAGTCCTGGAAGAACCGCACCTCCGTGTTCTCCCACTTGCTGCTCCGCTCCTTCTTGGCCCATCGGAGCACACACTCACGATCAACGAACTGGTGAAACCGCACCAACACCGCCCGCAGCGGCTCGTTCGGCTTGGGCCTCCTAGCCAGAATTCTGTGGGCCCCTGCAACTCCAGGGGCCCCTGGAAGGACCCAGCTCCCATCAACGAGTTCAGCATAATGACCACATAGGCCGCCAGGTCCGACCCCTCCAGCCCCTCCGTGAGGCCCAGGATCTGCAAACTTTTCCGCCTCGACCGGTTGTCCAGCTCCTCGAACCGCTCCTGCCACTTTTTATGGAGCACCTCGTGCATCTCCACCTTCCCCGCGACGGCCAAAGCCTCATTCTCCCTTTCGGAGGCCTGCTGCTGCAGCTCCCGGATCGCGGCCCCCTGGGCTGTCTGAGTCTCCATCAGCTCTCTGGTGGTAGCCTTCAGCAGCTCCACCTTAAGCTCCTGGAAGCAGCGCAGCAGAGTCTCCTGCTGCTCCTGCGCCCACTGCCCTCTCTGGTGGTAGCCTTCAGCAACTCCAGCAGCTCCACCGTAAGCTCCTGGAAGCAGCGCAGCAGAGTCTCCTGCTGCTCCTGCGCCCACTGCCTCAGCTCCTCGAGGGCTCCGCCGGCCGCCATTTTGTTTCTCTTCCCCCGCTTTTCCAGGGGCGCTTCCACTGTTTTTCCTCTCACCCCACTTCTGGTCCGGACCATAGGACCTTAGGGATCTACTCCAGACCCTTTCCCACGTCAGGATTCGTCGTCGAAGTTCCGTTGGGGGCCCTGAAAAGAGCCCCAAAGTCTGTTTTTAGCAGGAGCTGCCGAACGTGCGGCTTAGCTCCACATTGCCGCCACCGGAAGTCGATAACCATATTTGTAATGATACCAGGGAGGTGGAACTTCAATTAAGGGGGTTCAGTGGGGAGATGAGAAAAGCTGGTTTTATTTACCTCTAACAAAGGATAGATTTAATAGGTGTTCAAAATCATGAAGGATATTGACTGGGTAAATAAAGAAGCTTTGCTAATCAGAGAATACAGCTAGCTTTAGGATGATTGACAAGAACCACCAGACGGTAGCACATTTGTAAGCCAGCAAAAACATGATGTACAATTCTACTGGTGGACAAGGGATTTGGATATTGAAGGAAGTGAATAGTGCAGTGTTTAGGTTAGGATTTTGTGTTTTTGAGAGATCACAGTAAAGCAGCATTTATATGAGCAAGGCGAAAGTGAAATATTCCAGATACTGGAAATCTGAAAAAAAAACAATGCTGGAGGCACATGGTTAGGCAGCATCTATGGAGAGGGGAAAAGAGTACCGTTGGCACCATTTGTAAAGAGGGGTGCCAGCGTCATTGATCATATTAAGCCAAGAAAAGGTGCCAAAAATTTGGTTTCTTAACTGTATATCATTAGGATGGTATAATCATAATAAACGTACATGTTTATTTGTACCAAAATTTATCTTTGTAATTGTTTGAGTCTTTATGGCCACACTTCCCCATCCCAAACAACTTCCATATCCAGAAGTAGCCCTCAGGCAAAAGGTTTGCCCATTCTGATGTAGTGAGCTTCACTGTGCGTTTAATGCAACAGTACAGTGGGAGCTTTATTGTGTATTTAACCCATTCTGGAGATGTTTGATGGCCAACAGTAATAAGCATCTGACCACAAGGCTGCAGTGGTTTCGTTTTGGCTGCTCAGATTTGGGCCATGCAGAACATGGGAGTGCAGTGAATGCACCAGAATTAATTTGAGAGCAGAAAATGTTCATTTATTCAACTTAAGCACATGAATACAAAAAGGCAGAGGCTACTTGACTTCCATGGGAATGAACACACATTCAACTCAAAATAACCGAAAAATAAGGACTGCAGGGACAACATTCTTATGTGTCCTTATTACAGGTACAAGGTTAAAACAAGGTTCCAAATTGAGCCATAGAAATCACTTTCCTGCCTGTTAAACCCGTCCTTAACACTGCTAATGTGAAAATGTAGCTGATAATGGGACAAATGGAAATCCATAGCCATGGCAGCATGAGGACACAGTGATTAGTAAACCAGAATTCTGCAGCAGCCTTCTTCACATGCTCCCACCCTCACTAATTCTCTCTATATATCCGATGGTGACAGTAGCTTAGATTGGACAGCATTCGGAGCTTAAGGAGAGTGTGGAAAGACCAGCTCCCAAGTACATCTCCGAACTCTCATGTAAATGATTTGGCAGAAACTGAGGTAGAATCAATTCGCCAAAGATTTTAACGAAGCTTCTTTACTGGGAGAGTAACACGGTCCGAATACATCAATCTTTAACTGGCAAATGACCAGTTCAAATTTATAGCCCGGGAGCATCTGCCACCGGGGAAACAAGTGTGTCCGTTTGTGTGGAGAGTTCTGTGCACGAGGTTTGAGCGGAAATCTCCAAAAGGGATCCTCAGATGCAGGCTCCCTAGCCCAGGTCTGTAACGCAGAGATTGTCATCACAAACACTCCAATTACCGTACCATTATTCAGGAGAAATTAAACTGAAAGTTGTCTTTGGTCACACTCTCTCATACATTGAATTGTACTCCTCTCCGAATTCATGGACTCAGGATCAGTATCGTCCTTTGTCAATTTGCTCATTGATTTTCGGAATACTCTGCTCTTTGTCTGCAATCCAACTGGTTTGATGTTGGCAGATTTCGTAGCTGGAAATGAGAAAAGCAAATTACTATTAACCCAACATCCAGCCCATGGCCTACTCTTCCACAACCCTGTCACTCAATCTCAGTCAATATCATCACAATTTACTGCCCACGGCCAGTCTCACAAATACAACACATGCATTCAAACTCAACCACTGGCACCCACCCCAGCACAAAGCTTGTCACTTTACCCTTCCCACTGGAACTATGTGACCACATCCCTTGACTGTACCAGGGTAGCTCCTCTGACCTGCAATCATGAATTTGAACTGTTTCTGCCACTCCTCCTCCATCTTTTTCCTGTAGTCTCCAAAAATTGACCTCATCACCTGCCGCTTCTTCACAAGTGGTGCTTTCTCACTGCGAAGGGTTCTCAGTGCGTTAAGAGCCCTATCAGCTGTAATACAAAAAGCATCTCAGTATTCATTCTCTGCCCTTACACATCACCATTGCCTATTCTACCCAGTACAGTAAGGGGCCTGTGAAGCAGATTGTTAGCTGACAACGCATTAGTCTAATTTCCACTCTGCGCTGCAGCTTTGGAGAATGAGAGGAGTAGAAAGAAATGAAGTGACCAAGCTAACGGATGCTTGCATGAAACTGCTGTGTTCTTTTACTGGCCAACAGGAGAGGTGTCTGTGTATCTCTCCCCAAAGGGGAACCCTTGTTACCCGGGTTCAATTCTGACCTTGGGTGACTGTCTGGAGTTTGCATGTTCTCCCCGAGTCTGAGTGGGTTTCCTCCGGGTGCTCCGGTTTCCTTCCACAGTCCAAAGATGTGCAGATTAGGTGGATTGGCAATGCTAAATTGCTGGGGATTGGATTGGGCCTAGCTAGTGTGCTCCTTCAGAGGGTCAGTGCAGACTCGATGGGCCAAATAGCCTTCTTCTGCACTGTAGTGATTCTAATATTCTCTATGAAAAAAAAAAGAAATTGAAGGGGGCCTCACGGTAGCATGGTGGTTAGCATCAATGCTTCACAGCTCCAGGGTCCCAGGTTCGATTCCCGGCTGGGTCACTGTCTGTGTGGAGTCTGCACGTCCTCCCCGTGTGTGCGTGGGTTTCCTCCGGGTGCTCCGGTTTCCTCCCACAGTCCAAAGATGTGCGGGTTAGGTGGATTGGCCATGCTAAATTGCCCGTAGTGTAAGGTTAATGGGGGGATTGTTGGGTTACGGGTATGTGGGTTACGTGGGTTTAAGTGGGGTGATCATGGCTCGGCACAACATTGAGGGCCGAAGGGCCTGTTCTGTGCTGTACTGTTCTATGTTCTATGAAGGGGTATAAAGAAAGAGAGGGGTTGCTCTTTGAAATTCAGCACAAGCTCGATGGGCCAAATGGCCTTCTTCTAGGCTGTATCATTGATTTAAAGTATCTATCCTGCTGCATGACAGTAGCAGCCTGTACTGTTTGAGTAATGATACCTCACCCCTTAGAGGGCAGTTTACAGATGAGGAAAGAAATGGGAAAAGGCCACTGACACCACAATCGCATTCAGAGTACTGCAGCCCCTTGAACATACCTTGTTTCTGTTTGGCTTTCTGAGTGCGCAGCCCAAGTTCCAGCTGCTCAATACACCAGCCCACTTCCCTCCGCAGTTGCTCTTCTGAAGACTGGAAGAGAAAATATCAAGAAGTTACAGCAACACATTGAGATCAGGTTGAGACAGTCAAACAAGGAATGCTCCAATAAGCATGGACGTCACCATGAAAACAAATGCTTTAACCCACAATGGAGCAAAGTCAGTGTGTGCCAAAGGCTGCGAGAGACATTAAAATGCCCCTTTATCCAGACTGGCTCTGAGTCCATCTCTAGCATGAGGCGGATCCAGAGTAAAGAAACGGCTGAAAACACTGGATACAGCAAAGGCTCTGAGCTCTGGCAACATCCCAGCAATGGAATTAAAGACTTGTGCTTTAAAACTAGCTGCACACCTAACCAAGCCGCTCCCGTCTACATTTACCACAAAATGTGGAAAATTGCCTTGCCCAGGTAATCCTGCCCACAAAAAGGACAAATCCAATATGGCCAATTACCACACCATCAGTCTACTCTCGATGATCCAAGTGATGGAAGTCATCAACTGTGCCATCAAATGGTACTTACACAACAATAACCTGCTCACAGATGCTCAGTTTGGGTTCTGCCAGGCCACTTGGTTCCTGAACTCATTACAGCCTTGGTCCAAACATGGTCAAAGGAGCTGACGTTAAGAGGCGAGAGCAACTCCTCTTGACGTCAAGGTGGCATTTAACCAAGTGAGGCATCAAGGAGCCCCAGCAAAAGTGAAGCTAATGGGAGTTGGGGGGGGGGGGGGGGGGGGGGGGGGGGGGGAGACAATCTCTCCACTGGCTGGGATCATGCCTCATTGTTGGATGTCAATCATCTCAGTCCCAGGACATTGCTGCAGGAGCTCCTCAGGGTAGTATCCTAGGCCCAACCATCTTCAGCTGCTTCAATGACCACCCTCCATAAAGGTTAGAAGTGGGGATGTTTTCTTTTAATTAAAAAAAATAAAGGGTACCCAATTCTTTTTTTCCGATTAAGGGGCAATTTAGCGTAGCCAATCTACCTAACCGGCACATCTTTTTGGGTTGTGGGGTGAGACCCACGCAGATATGGGGAAAATGTGCAAACTCCACACGGACAGTGACCCGGGGCCGAGATTGGACCCGGGTTCACGGTGCCATGAGGCAGCAGTGCTAACCACGGCGCCATTGTGGGGATGTTTACTAATGATTGTATATGATGCGCAGTACCATTCAGAACTCCTCGGACTTGGGCTGATTAGTGGCAAGTAACGTTCACGTCACATAAGTGCCACGTAATGACCATTAATAAGGAGAGAGAATATAACCATCTTCCCTTGACATTCGATGGCATTAATATGGCTGAATCTCCCACAATCAACATTCTGGGGTTACCACTAAGCAGAAAATGAGCTTAACCAGCTATATAAATACTGTGGCTACAAGAGTAGATCAGAGACTAGGTAAATCTGTATTTTCTGCACCCTCTCCAAAGCCTCCACATCCTCCTGGTAGTGTGGCGACCCGAATTGAACACTATATTCCAAGTGCGGCCTATCTAAGGTTCTATACAGCTGCAACACAACTTGCCAATTTTTAAACTCAAATGCCCCGGCCGATGAAGGCAAGCATGCCGTATGCCTTCTCCACCTGCGTTGCTACTTTCAGTGACACGTAGGTTTCATCTTTCAGAGAATAATTTGTCTCTGGAATTCTCTTCCACAGAGAACAGAGGAGGCTGGATCATTGAATATATTCAAGGCTGAGAGTTCGAGATGTTTGAACTACAGGGAAGTCCAGGGTTACAGGGAGGGGGGCAGGAAAGTAGTTATGCCACGATGAGAATCAGATCAGCCGTGAACTTATCAAATGGCAGAGCAGGCAAATAAAGCTCTCTCTACACTGTCCCATCAATCCATCTGTAATCAAGAAGCGTCCCTTATTATACTTCTATTTCTCAGATCAAAATGAGATTGCCTGCTGAGCAGGAGCTGTTTTATGCTGTGAGGGATTCTGATCTATAAAACAGAAAGCTGAGACCATGCTTAACTAACTCTCTGATCTGGTTGTTCAATACATGATTTCAATCTAGAAATCAAAATTTGCCTCCCTCCCCATAACAAGCCAGGAGTCACAGGTCCCCCAGGGAGTAGCCTGTGTGTCCTTACCAAGCACTGTCCTTCTCTGTGAGCTGTGGAGTTCCTCTCTCTTCCATCACTCTCACCGCTCTGCCTCTCTCCACCTTTCATGGGTTCAGCTGTGAGTTTACTGCTCCGCGCTTTATTTTTATTTTTCTGTGAGGGTCTGGAAGCCACGAGCTGTTTGGCCTTTTGATGGCTTGGCAGCATGGGATCTGCCTTTGCCTCTATGTTCTGAACTGCAGGCACAGGTTGTCTTGTACACTCTCCCAGTTGCAGTTCAGCATCGGCCTCAGGGATTGCAAAATTAAACTTGAATTCGGAGTCTTGGCTTTTAGTCTTTGTAAAGATTATCAGCTTCTCCTCTTCTACAACCTGATCAGAATCTTCATTCACAGCATCACAACTCCCAGCTTGTGACTGTCTCCTGGTGTCGGCAGTCTCAAAATTCAGGCGGCCATAAGCTGGGTGTATTTCTGTGGGATCATCACTCACTCCCTTAGGCACAGCGAAACTGAACTGGAAGCCACTCTGTGGCTGGTCGAGTCTTCTGGAGCATTCCTCATGTGCTATGTGCCCACAGTCAGTGGAACTGGCTTGCGGAGTTGCTGCTGGGGTGTGGTTCAGAGCTGGTGCAATAAAAACAACTGGTCATTTAGTGACAAGACATTTTAAAAAGGAAACTACCAATTCGTCCCAGAAATGGTGCCACATTTATTCTGCTTTGATTTTCAACCGTCTCCAAATATAATTTTCTGGTAAATTACTCAATTTGTCTAATGCATTTATTGTGGAATTATTTTCCGAGTTCCTGATTTCTTCAAATCCGCCCTGCATTTAGACCATCCAGCAGCTTGAACATTCCCCATTCTCTCAATGAGCTTTTCAATTCCCTTCAGTATTTTTTTAAAAGGAAGAGTAGGTGTTTGGAATTCTGTTCCACAGAGAGCATGGAAGGCTACATCATTAAATATATTCAAAGTTGAGTTAAACAGAATTTTGATTGACAAGGGAGTCAAGGGTTATTGGGGGGGGGGGGGGCAGAAAAAGTTGTGTTACAGCCAATATCAGATCAACCATGAAGTAATTGAATGGCAGTGCAGGCTTGATGGGCCTACGGGCTGTTACTGTTTCTTCTGACACCTGCAAGACTTTGTTTTTCAAGAACAAACAACTTTATTCACAACACCGAGACAGAGAGAGGGGGGAATGTGCCCAAGAGGCAGATGGGGGAGGGGGAAATAGAAACCAGCGTGTGCGAGGGAGACGGGGGGGGAGAGGGAGAGAGAGAGAGAGAGAGAACAGAGAGCCCACGAGGGGGACAGGTAAGAGAAAATAAAGTGTGCAAGGGGGACGGGGGGGGGGGGGGGGGGGGGTGGGGGGGGGGGGGGGGGGGGGGGGGGGGGGGTTTAATCAGTGACACACCTCATAAACAGGTCCTGTTACTGAAATATGTGACCCAGGCCCTCTTACCACCCATTAGCACTGGGCTGTGGGACAGGCTCCACGCTCCTGATTGCTTACCTTGTTCTGGTGACAATTTAAGCTGAAGGACACCAGTGTGCATCTGCTGGACATCCCAATCCAGTTCTTCCTGGATGGTCCTGTTGAGGGCCTGCAACAGAAAGAAAGCTTTATCACACCAACCTGTGGGCAACAAGTAGAATGGAGCCGGGAGGAGAGACTGTTTACCTCAAGTTCCTCACTCCAACTTGAGAACAGCTTAATGGTGCCCATGGAACAGCTGGCAAGAGAGCTAGTCTCATGCAATAGACATTTGACTGCACAAACCCATTTCACAAAGGATCATTACAGCTCGGGAGATTTCCTCCCATCAGACTGGGCTAGATATGGATGAAATGTCTAACCCGCTGCACTGTCCAGTTCTTCATAGGTGGTCAGTATTGAGTAGTGAATGTGTAAATTCAGAGTGACATCACATGGGGAGACAGTAGTGTTGTGGTAATGTCACTGGACTAGTAGCCCAGATATTAAAAGGAAACACACAGCAGGTCTGGCAGCATCTGTGGAAAATAGAAACCAGTCCATTGGACAGTTAAAGAGAAGTAGAAATATGATGGGTTTTATACTGTTGAAGAGGGGCTGGAGCAGGTGACCAAAATAGAAGGTCAGGGAAGGAAGATCTTCCCTCCACAGCTTCCAACTTCACAGTCCCCCAATTCCACGGAGTCCGCTTCTGCTTCCTTTCCAAAATCCACCAACAGGAACTGTACGGGTAGGCCCACTGACTCTTTGTCACTTCTCTCCTGTACTACTCCTGACATTCTATTATGCTGCACCCCCTTGCTTCAACAGTATAAAACCCATTACATTTCTACTTCTCTTCAGCCATGAAGAGTCAGACGGACTTGAAACATTAACTCTGTTTCTCGCAGGGGCAGCATTGTGGCGCTGGGGTTAGCACTACTGGCTCACGGCGCCGAGGTCTCAATCCCGGCTCTGGGTCACTCCGTGTGGAGTTTGCACATTTTCCCTGTGTTTGCGGGAGTTTCGCCCCCACAACCCAAAGATATGCAGGGTAGGTGGATCGACGACGCTAAATTGCCCCTTAATTGGAAAAAATTAATTGGGTACTCTAAAAATTTGCTCCACAGATGCTGCCAGACCTGCAGCATTTTCTGTTTTGATTTCAAATTTCCAGAATCTGCAGTATTTTGCTTTTATTTTAGTGATCCAGAGATTATAGACTAATGTCCTGGAACGTGGCACCTGATGGAATTTAAATTCAATTCATGAAATCTGGGATTGAAAGCTAGTCTCAGTAATGGTTATTAGACCAGTGAATATCCATTCATCCATTAGGAAACAGGAAACGTCCACTGATTCACATTAGTTTTATTGCGATTGCACTGGTTTCTACTCTCCGTTCTGGGACCTTTCCCTCCAGAAGCCACCCCAACTGGGGAAAAAGCCAGCTTGGGAAGAGCAGTAATCAATTAACATGCAATAATGCCAGACGGGTAGAGAGAGACATCAATAATGGTCATTCGCAATATATCACTCACCTCCTCCATCTAGCAAACCGTTGGCACTTTATCAAATCAGTGGTCAGCCTGGGCACCTCCCCAGACCAGCAGTCAGCTTGGGCACCTGTAGGAAAAGAAAAGACTCCGGGTTTAATTCCGCCATCTCTGTGCTGTTAGTGCACCTGTTAACTTAGTGCTGCCACTAAGCTGTTGGTCAAGGGTGAATGAGTCAGTGTAGCATTTTATTCTTGTTGTTTCTGCTCAGGAGGATGTGGCGTAATAGCAAGTGCACAACCCAGCAAGTTCTTGATGTGACTGTATTTGTTGGCACGCAATATTAGTTTCAGATCACTAAATCATGTCATTACACTCATACGGACATCCTCCTGAAGGCAGCGTTTTGTTTGAGAATTTTAAGACATGGGGTGGCTGCCTCTTCAATACGCAGTTGTGTGATCAGGAGCTTTGGACTGCAAGCCAGTGCCCTGCTCACCTGTATATCGACATGGCTCGAATTGAGTGTGTGTATGTGCTTGAGATTAAACCAGAAGAATATAAAATAATAGAAGTAGGCATGCAGTCACTCTAGTCAGCTTCACCATTTAATAATTTCAATTCCACTTTTCTGCCTTCTTCATAACTCTTGACTCCGTTATAGTTGATAAACAGTGTCCATCTCAGACAGGAACATATTTAATGACCCAACCGTCACAGCTCGCAGGGGTAGAAAATTCCAAAGAAATTCAAGAATTCCAAAGGGGTAGAAAATTCCATAGGTAACTATGAAGGTATGAGGAATGAGTTGGCTATGATGGACTGGGAAACATGACTGAAAGGAAGGACAGTGGATGGACAAAGGCAGACTTTAAAGGAATGAATAGTGAACTCCAAAAGTTGTTTATTTCTCATGGCGCTGAGGTCCTAGGTTCGATCCTGGGCCTAGGTCAGTCCGTGTAGAGTTTGTACATTCTCCCCGTGTTTGCGTGTGTTTCGCCCCACAACCCAATGATGTGCAGGGTAGGTGGATTGGCCACGCTAAATTGCCCCTTAATTGGAAAAAATGAATTGGGTACTCCAAATATATATTTTTTAAGTTGTTTATTCCTATTTGGCACAAGAGTAGAAAGGGAACTGTGGCCAAACCATGGCTTACAAGGGAAATTAGAGATAGTACTAGATTCAAAGAAGTAGACAAATTGGGGGGAAAAAGCCACGGACCTGAGGATTGGGAACAGTTTACAATTCAGCAAAGGCGACCTATGCACTGACGGTAGGGTCACAACACTGGACGAATTGACGCAGAGATTCCAACTAGCTAAAGGCAACAAACTCATACCTGCAGCTTAAAAACTTCCTACGGCAGAATCCGAGGACATGCCCGTGACCACCACAACAGACACTATTAGAAGAGCTACTGGACGCAGACATCCTAGGCAGAGGGAACGGGAGTGACATAGACGAACAACTGCTAGAGAGCCGACACCGAACTGGACACAAGGACGAAATGGAAGGAAAACAGGGGTTCGAAATAGGGTGGGAATTCTGGAGCAAAGTACTTCACAGGGTCAACTCTACCTCCACATGCACGAGGCTCAACCTAACGCAGCTAAAAGTGGTACATAGAGCCCACTTGACCAGAACCCGAATGAGCAGGATCTTTCCGGAGGTGGATGCTAGAACGGTGCCAAGGAGACCTGGCCAACCAGAGCCACATGTTCTGGTCCTGCCCCAGACTTGCTGGGTACTGGACAGTCTTCTTCGAGGCAATGCCCAAGTTGGTGGGGATGAAGGTGGAGCCATGCCGGAAAGCGGTGGTTCTTAGGTTTCAGACCAGTAAGATCTTTGTAGGGAGGAGGGCTGACGTCCTTGCCTTTGCCTCGCTGATCGTCTGCCGTAGAATCCTGTTCGGTTGGAGGTCACCCCCTAAAGCTTCAGACTGGCTGTCTGACCTATTGGAATTTCTCCAAATAGAGAAAATCAAATTTGCCATCAGAGTCGGAATAGGGCTTCCACAAAACATGGGAGCCATTCACCCGACTGTTCTGGGACAGAAATAAATAAGTAGCTAGCAGCCAGGGAGAAATAGCCAGGACAAGACAGAAAGAGGAAAGCGAGGGAGGACCTAGGGGGAAGCAAGGTGAGGTCTCAAAATTAAGCAAGAAAGAATGGGGGGCAGCAGTGAAGAAGGGGGTAGAACAAAAAAGGGGAACCAGAAAGGGGAACAGATAAGAGAACAAAAAACAAAAACGTGGGAAGAACACAGGGGAAGACAACAGTGGCAGCAACCAGAGCACATCGAGAAAATGCGAAGTAAAACGGAAGGGGAATCGAGCAATGGCCGATGCCGAAGCAATTGCACAAAAGAATGTAAAGCATTAGGAGGTACCACTCAGGTGCCCCCTCCACCCTAGTCAGATGATCTGTAAAAAGAGGAGAATAAAAGAGAGGGGAGGAAAGACCCCTCCCATCTGGTTATATTTCCTACAGCCTATGTGTTTTCCTTTGCAAGGCATACCTGGATCTATAACTTGTACAAAATCCAATCAAAAACATTTATATTTTTAAAAATTCAGCAAAGGCAGCCAAGGGATTGATTAAGAAGGAGAAAATACAACATGAAAGTAAGCTAGCGGGGAACATAAAAACTGGGTTTCTATAGGTATGTAAAGAGTAAATGATTGACAAAAACGAACGTAGGCCCCATATAGTCAGAATGGGGGAGTGAAGGCAGCTAAATCTCCAAGGCCTGATAATCTTCATCCCACAGTACATAAGGAAATGGCCCTAGAAATAGTAGATCCATTTGTGGTCATTTTCCAAAATTCTTTGGACTCTGGATGGTTCCTACAGATTGGAGGGTAGCTCATTTTTAAAAACTGTTTCCAATTAAGGGGCAATTTAGCGTGGCCAATCCACCTACCCTGCACATCTTTGGGTTATGGGGGTGAGGCCCAAGCAGACACAAGGAGAATGTGCGAACTCCACATGGACAGTGACCAAGGACCGTGATCAAACCCAAGAATCTCGGCACCATGAGGCAGCAGTGCTATCACTGCGCCGTCGTGCCGCCGGAGGGTAGCTAATGTAAGCCCGCTATTCAAAAAGGGAGCTAGAGAGAAAACAGAGAACATCGGTGATAGGAAAGTTGCTAGAGTTGCTATCAAGGATTTTATAACGCAGCATTTGGAAAGCAGAGGTATAATCAGACAAAGTCAGCATGGATTTATGAAAGGGAAATCATGCTTAACAAAGCTACTGTAATTCTTTGAAGATATAACTGGTAGAGTGACCAGGGAGAACCTGTGGATATGGTTTATTTAGACTTTAAGACTTTTGACAAGGTCTCGCATAGAAGATTACTATGTAAAATTATAGCGCATGGGATTGCAGGTGGCGGCTTGAGATGAATAGAAAGCTGGTTAGCAGACAGGAAGCAAAGAGTTGGAATAAATGGGTCTTTTCTGATTGCCAGGCAGTGACTAATGGGGTATCGCAGGGATCGGTGCTAGGACCCCAACTGTTCACATTATATATTAATGATTTGGATGAGGAAACTAAATGTATTATCTCCAAATTTTCAGATGATACAAAGGTGGGTGGGAGGGTGAGCTGTGAAGAGAATGCAGAGATGCTTCAGCGGGATTTGGACAGGCTGAGTGAGTGGGCATATGCATGGCAGATGCAGTATAATGTGGATAAATGATTATCCACCTTGGTAGCTAAAAATAGGAAGACATTATTTCAATGGGTGTAAATTGAGAGAGGTGGATACTCAGCGAGACTTTGGTGTCCTTGTGCGTCAGTCGCTGAAAGTAAGCGCACAGGTACAGCAGGCAGTAAAGAAGGCAAATGATATATGTATATATATATATTTTTTAATAAACAATTTTATTGAGGTCGTTTTTGGCTTTATAAACAGTTACAGACATCAGAAAGGAAGCAAAAAAGGCAAAAATGTGCAAACATCCACGTACTTTCAATACTTCCATTGTAACATATTGCACAAGCCCGCTCCCCTCCCACCGGTACTACCCGCCATATTTTCCCTCCTACTCTACTCTACCTGGCAAATGATATATTGGCTTTCATAGTGAGAAGATTGGAGTACAGGAACGTTTTACTGTGATTGTCTCAGGCATTAGTGAGTTCATTGGAGTTTAGAAGAGGGAGAGGGGATATCGTAGTAACTTATAATATTCTGACAGGATTGACAGGGTCGACTCAGAAAGAATGATCTGGATGGTGGGAGAGTCCAGAACTAGGGGTCATAGTTTGAGGATAAGGGGTAAACCTTTTAGAACTGAGGAGAGGAGAAATTTCTTCACCCAGAGTGGTGAAGCTGTGGAATTCACTACCAGATAGTTGAGGCAAAAATGTGTGATTTCTAGAAGAAATTAAGATAATGCACTTGGGCCTAAAGGGATATTGGGACATTTTCTATGTATGTTTCTATGTATTTGACAACCCTGAGAGATGAAGTTCCTCATCTCCATCTTAAATGGGTGCCCTTTATTCTGAAACTAGTTCTAGATTCCCTCACAAGCAGAAAACAATCTCCCCCTTTTCTCTTAGTGGTGAGACAGTGGCATAGTGATAATGTTGGACTAGTAATCCAGAGGGTCTGGCTAATACCAAGGGGACACCAGTTCAAATGCCAGCTGGTGGATTTTGAGTAAAAACTTGGGACTTGAAAGCAGGCCCGTCAGTGCTGGTACCATGAAATAAATTATCCTTAATTGCCAGTTGGCTATGGATGCTTCATCCTTCTTATTGGCCTGGGTTTTACAGCCTGTCTTGCCTGGCGGGATATTACAATCCCGCCAAAGTTTTAAATGGCTTTATACTTCCCACACTTTCCCTCCCCTCACATTTGTCTCAATGTCTTGCTCGCTCAGTCGTCTCCCATCCTTTCCTCCATCTATCCACCTTCCCCATCTCTACCCTTCCCCCAACCCCTCGCTTTCCCACCAAACTCCCTTCTCTGTTCCCTTCCCCTCTCCTTCTCTGTTCCCTTCCCCCTCTTCTTCTCCCCCTTCCCCCTCTTCTTCTCCCCCACTCCCTTTCCTACCGTTCTCCCCTCTCCTTCCACAAAGAGCCCCTCTTTGAAAATCAGGAGGTTTCCTGATTCCAAGCAGATCCCTCACCTGTTCTCACGCAGTCACCACCGGAAATAGCTCCGCGTCAACGATTGATAACCCCGCCCCCGATGACGTAAATGACATACTTCCGGAGAAAGCGAGTTTCAAATAAAATCAGAAAATGTCGGAAATACTCAGCAGCTCCACTTACCCCTGTCTCTGCCTCCTGACTGGAAATACTCAGCAGCTCCACTTACCCCTGTCTCTGCCTCCTGACTGGAAATACTCAGCAGCTCCACATACCCCTGTCTCTGCCTCCTGACTACAGCCTGGAAATATCCAGCAGCTCCACATAATAAGAATCTTCATTAGTGTCACAAGTAGGCTTACATCAACACTGCAATGATGTTAATGTGAAAATCCCCTAGTCGGCACACTCCAGCATCTGTTCGTGTTCAATGAGGGAGATTGCAGATCTACTTCCATGGTCATGATCCACTTGGAGCCATAAACTTAATTGGATAGCTTTTTTAAGAAGTGGCTACTGCCTCCGGATTTTCTTTCCATGTGCTCATCGAGGTTCTACTGACTGCCTTCGGGTCCTCTTTTCGCCCGTGCTTCAGGGTAGTGAAAATGAAAATGAAAAATGAAAATCGCTTATTGTCACGAGTAGGCTTCAATGAAGTTACTGTGAAAAGCCCCTAGTCGCCACATTCCGGCGCCTGTCCGGGGAGGCTGGTACGGGAATCGAACCGTGCTGCTGGCCTGCTTGGTCTGCTTTAAAAGCCAGCGATTTAGCCTGGTGAGCTAAACCAGCCCCTGGTTACTGCCTCAGAGTCCTTTGGTTGCTCTTGATTGCCCCACACTGTCACAGCTTTCACCTTGCTCAAGATAGCTTACTGGCAGCTGAATACAGTATCACTGGAAGTGTACTCCAGTTCCCTGGGGGTGGCTCAATGTGGACACAGACAGCAGCCAGGTTGGGCCTGGTGAGAGGCTGAATGATGGCTTCCCCAGGCCTGACTTGGCCCAATTACTGGCAGAAATTCCCTCCTCTTCTTTCATTTTCTGCTTCTTTACCTCAGCTCCTGGAGGATGTTGAACAATATCTGGTGCAGCTGAGTCTCCTGCTCTCACTGACTGACAGCAGAGTTGTTTTTTTTTTCAACTTCTATACCATTGTTCTATTCAGGTTTACAAGAACCTCCTTGTTTTTGTATTGTAGCCACCTGGGGTGGCCACTGCCCAACACAAAATGGAAGATTGCAAGGAATGCAGGGAAAATGGACATGTTGTAAAGCAAGCAGCTTGCAAAGCACTTGCATATTGGGACGGCTGCAGAAACCAGAGAGCACCGTGAAAAGAAACCAGTTAACATACTAATGAGGCGATACCGGGCGATCCCCAGATACAATGAAACAAGTTAAACACAGATCGATACATTGAATGGAAGGCCAGACCTTTCGGTGCCAGAGAAGCCCAAAACAATAAGTCCCAAGAACCGCCCCAGTGACCGAGGAACTGCCCCATGATTGGGGGGTTCAAACATATCGATTGGGAAGAGACCCAATCGATTCCAAGCAGGTAAGGGAGTCCGCCCAAAGAGGCGCGGATCCCCTGGGACCTATAAAAGACAGGTCCCACACATGGTTCAGTCTTCTGATCCAGCCCTTCTCTTTGACCAACACTCTTCCGTGGACCAGCTTTTGCCAAGAAGATCTTGAACGAGAGGGAGGAGAGGGTTCAAACAGCAGCCGCCAACAAGTAAGTGCCTCACGACGATCGCTACCAGAGATAGGCACTCCTGACCCCTTTTAACTGATACCAACCTGAAGTCTGCAGACCAGAGCAGAGCAAGAGGCCTTGTTCCCTGACCCAGCAGTTCCTTCGAGATAAGTATTAGTTTATTTAGCGGTAGGAATAAGTTTAATCCTTTTAGCGTGTGCATGGGTAACTCAGTTGTTTGGACTTACTAATTGGTGTATGGTTTTATTGCTTTGAACTTCACCTTGAAGCTTGTGGCGGTGTCTTAATGACACCTGGCGACTCCAGAGCTTAGAAAAGAAACAGAGCCAAATTGAGTGTTAAGCACACTCACCCAGAACGACCAACAGTATTCTGAAAAGTGAAAATCACCATTGTCCTAGAAGACCATAGGCTGCTCAAACCAGCCACCTAACCAACCTCTCGAAATGTAAATGTTACCATAATCCCAGAGGGCCATCAGTTGCTCGAGTGAGTGAGAGAGTAAGAGATTATTGGTGATGATTTAACCTACGGGTCACCACACCTCAGGTGTGGGACAAGGTTGAGAAGGTGGGGCCGTCACAAATAACCTCAGCCAGTATAGGAACCAAACCCATGCTGTTGGCTTTGCTCTGCATTACAATGCAGCCGTCCAGCCAACTGAGCTAACCAGCCCTCTATATTTGTATTCCACACTCCATCACTATAACCTAGAATGATGCATGCTTTATTAAACCTGCCTTACCACCTTCATTGATTTATGCACATGTTCATGCAAGTCCCCTCTGCTCCTGCACCCATTTTAGAATTGTAGCCTTTCTTTTATATTGTTCTTCCAACCAAAATTAATCAATTCACACTTTTCTGCATTAATCTGCCATTGGTCCCCGCTTCCATCAACCTGTTTATGTCCTTTTGGAAGTCCTACACTATCCTCCTCACAGTTCACAATAATTCCGAAGTTTTGCATCATTTGCAAATTTAGAAATTGTGCCCTGCATCCAAGGTCTAGGTTATTCATATATAGCACCAAGGTTTTCAGGATCATCATAAGGTGAGTGCAGGCAGCTCCCTCTTGAGCTCTTAATTAAAAAAATTAATTAAATTAAAATCGCTTATTGTCACGAGTAGGCTTCAATGAAGTTACTGTGAAAAGCCCCTTTTCTCTCCTTACAGATGCTGCCAGATCTGCTGAGATTTTCCAGCAGTTTCTCTTTTGGAGTCAGATTCCAGCATCTGCAGTAATTTGCTTTTATCGCTCTTGACTTGATTTACACCAACTCCTATAGTCTCTACTGAGATAGTTAATTTTTTTTTTTAGAAAATATTTTATTGAAGCATTTGTAATTTTCAGTCTAACACATTAACATTTCTTAAACAACCGCATGGGCCGACACACGCAAAAAACCTAAAAACAATGCCCCCTACTACCACCACCCTATTCCCTAAATACCCATATACTGAGTTCCCTGTCCTTATCTAAAACTGCTATGCCTGCTATTTTCTTTCCTCCTTGCTCTCTCCCCACCTCCCCCTGCTGACGTTCAATTTTCTTTGAAGAAGTCGATGAACGGTTGCCATCTCTGGGCAAACCCGTAAGTTGATCCTCTCAAGTTGAACTTGATTTTTTTCCAGGCTGAGAAACCTTGCCATATAGCTGACCCACACACCTTTTTTTAAAAAAATTTTTAGATTACGCAATAATTGTTTCCAATTAAGGGGCAATTTAGCGTGGCCAATCCACCTACTCTGCACATTTTAGGGTTGTGGGGGCGAAACCCACGCAGACACGGGGAGAATGTGCAAACTCCACACGGACAGTGACCCAGAGCCGGGATCGAACCTGGGACCTCAGCGCCGTGATCGAACCTGGGACCTCAGCACCGTGAGGCGGTTGTGCTAACCACTAGGCCACCGTGCTGCCCTCTGACCCACACACCTGACTTCGGGGGCTCAGAGTCCCTCCATCCCAGAAAAATCCATCTCCGGGCCACCAGGGAGGAGAAGGCTAGGACACCCCCCCCCCCCCCCGGGATCATCCGATACCCCAATATTGCCAGTTCGGGACTCGGAGTTACCCTCCCTTCCAGGACTTCTGACATAACATCCACAAATCCCTGCCAGAACCCCCTCAACTTCAGACATGCCCAAAACATACGAACATGGTTAGCCAGGCTACTCCCACACCGCCCACATCTGTCCTCCACTTCGTCAAAGAACTTGCTCATCCGGGCTACTGTCATGTGGGCCCGGTGGACCACTTTGAACTGGATCAGGCAAAGTCTGGCACAGGACGAGGATGAATTGACTCTCCAAGACATTTCTCACTTTTCCATTTCCAGCTCTCTTCCCAGCTCACCTCCCTGATCGGGGCCCCCAACCACTTCATCAACTCCTTGTATATCTCCGAAATCCTCCCCTTTCCAACCCCAGTCTTTGACATCACCTTATCCTGTAGTCCCCTCAGTTTGGAACCTGCCTTCGTACAAAGTCCCGGATCTGAAGTTATTGAAACCCATTCCCGCCCAGTAGCTCAAACTCCTCCTCTAATGTCTTCAAGGTCAGAAAGCCCTCCTGGATAAATAAATCCCCAAATCTCTCAATCCCTGCCTGCTGCCACCTCCTGAAGCCCCCATCCAGCCTCCCCAGGACAAACCAGTGATTATTACAAATCGGAGACCACACTGACACCCCCCTCCAATCCCATCTGATGCCTCCATTGCCCCCACACCCTTTGGGCTGCCACAACCACAGGGCTTGTAGAGTACCGAGCCGGCGAAAACGGCAGGGGCGGTTAGTAAAGCCTCTAAACTCGTACCCTTGCAGGATGCCGCTTCCACTCGCTCCCAGGCCGACCCCTCCCCCACTACCTGACCATCAATATGTTGGCCGCCCAGTAATAATTAATGAAGCTCGGGAGGGCTAGGGCCCCCCCCCCCCCCCCCTCTCCGTGACCCCGCTCCAGGAGTACCTTCTTTACTCGCGGGGTTTCCCCCGCCCACACAAAACCTGTAATTGCCACGTTTATTTTTCTAAAAAAAGCCTTTGGGACAAAAATCGGAAGGCATTGAAAAAAAAGAAAAGCAGTCTTAGGAGGACGGTCACCTTCACCATCTGGGCCCTTCCCACTAGAGTCCTATCTGTGGAAGTCCCTTTTCATTTGGTTGACTGCTTTGCCCAGATTTAATCCCTAAATATCTAAAACTCCCCACCACCACTTTGAAAGGTAATTCCCTCAGTCACCTTTCCTGCCCCCATGCCTGGATCACAAACCTTTCGATCTTTTCCAGATTTAACTTGTAGCCTGAAAATCGCCCAAATTCTCCTAGTACCTCCGTGATTTTGGTCATCCCCCACCGGGTCTGTAACAAAAGCAGCAAGTCATCTGCAGAGAGAAACCCTGTGCTCCCCCCCCCCCCCCCCCTTCACTAACCCCCTCCACGTACGCAATGCTCTAAAGGCCATTGCTAAAGGCTCTATGGCCAGGGCAAACAGTAATGGGAAGAGCGGGCATCCCTTCCTTGTCCCTCTCCCGAGATCAAAATATTCTGACCGGGTTCAGTTGGTTCTCACATTTGCCACTGGGGCCTGATATACCAGCCGGCCCCAGTCCACAAATTCCTGCCCGAACCCAAACCTGCCCAAAATATCCCACAAGTATGTCCACTCCACCCGGTCAAAAGCTTTCTCCACATCCATGGCTACTACCACCTCAGCCTCGCGCCCCTCAGCTGGCATCAGTATAACATTAAGAAGCCGTCTAATATTGGACGTCAGGTGCCTGCCCTTCACAAATCCCGTCAGATCCTCACCCATTACCTCCGGGACACAGTCCTCTATTCTGGTGGCCAAGATCTTTGCCAGTAATTTAGCATCTACATTTAAAAGGGGCTGGGGCTGTTTAGCACTGGGCTAAATCGCAGGCTTTGAAAGCAGATCAAGCAGACCAGCAGCACGGTTCGATTCCCGTAACAGCCTCCCCGAACAGGCACCGGAATGTGGTGACAAGGGGCTTTTCACAGTAACTTCATTTGAAGCCTACTCGTGACAATAAGCAATTTTCATTTTCATTTCAAAAGGGAAATTGGTCTGTACAATCCACAGCTCTCCGGGTCCTTGTCTCACTTCAGGATGAAAGAGATTGATGGCTATGATAGCGTTGGGGGAAGCACTCCCAACACCTTGGATTCATTGAAAGCCTTAACTAACAGCGGTCCCACTAGCCCGAAAAACGTTTTATAAAATTCCACTGGGAATCTGTCAGGTCCTGGGGCCTTACCTGATTGCATTGCCCCCGATCCATCTATCACTTCACCGAGTCCAATTGGGCCCCCAAGACTTCCACCAGCTCCTCATCTATCTTCGGGAACTCTAGCCTCTCCACGAATTGATTCATTTCCTTTGCCCCCGCAGGGGGGTTCTGACTCATATAAACTACTACAGAATTCACAAAACACGTCATTAACCACCCCCGGGTCCCTCACTACTTTTCCCCTCACATCCTTAATTTTGCCCATTTCTCTCACCGCCTCCTGCTTCCTCAGCTGATGTGCCAACATCCTGCGAGCTTTCTCCCCATATTCCTATACTGCCCCTTTTACCCTCCTCAGCTGTCCCTCCGCCTTGCCTGTGGAAAGGAGCCCATTTGAAGTCTCATTCGGAGACTCTGCATATCTCTTATCCACATGTAAGGTTTCTCCGATTAGCCTGTACAGCTCCCCCGTTCAGCCCTCTCCCTATGGGCCCGAATCGAAATATATTCCCCTCTGATGTCCGCTTTCAATGCCTCCCACACCACCCCAGCCATGGTCTCTCCCGTGTCGTTGGTTTTTATATACCCCCGAATGGCCTCCCTCACTCGTCCACATATCTTGTCGTCTGCTAACAGCCCTGCATGTAGCCTCTACTGTGGGCACATAGAATTTCCCGTGTTCACCTGTGGGTCTAGCCAATGTGGCGCATGGTCTGATACTACGATTGCTGAATACTCTGTGTCCACCACCCCTGCTAACAATGTTTTGTCCAGTATAAAAAAATTGATCCTGGAGTACATCTTGTGCACATGAGAGTAGAATGAATATTCCTTGCTCCTTGGCCTCAAATCTCCATGGATCAACACCCCCCCCATGTGCTCCATGAACCCCTGCAGCTCTTTCGCCATTGCTGATACTTTCCCCGCCCTAGAACTCGACCGGTCCATCCTCGGATGCAAGACCGTGTTAAAATCACCCCCATAACCAACCAGTGCGAATCGCGGTCTGAGATTTTTCCCAGCATTTTTCTTACAAACGCAACATCATCCCAGTTTGGGGCATATATATTTACCAACATCACTGCCATTCCCTCCAGTTTCCCGCTAACCCTAATAAATCTGCCTCCCGGGTCTGCCTCTATTTTCCCCACCTCAAATGCCACGTTAATCAGGATGGCCACCCCCCCTTGTTTTAAAGTCCAATCCTAAATGGAACACCCAACCAACCCATTCCCTCCCTTTTTCAGGCTAAATTAATCCCCCAGCTTAAAGTGTGTCTCCTGTAACATGGCTACGTCTGCCTTTAACTGTCTCAAGTGTGCGAACACACGGGCCCTCTTGACCGGCCCATTCAGGCCACAAACCGGGGGGTTGGGGGGGGGGGCTCTTGCCCCCCCCCCCCCCCCCCCCCCCCTTCTGTCGATCAGCCGTGACGTTTCCTAAGCCAGCCCATAGCCCATGGCCTGCAACTCCCCAGATCCGCCCCTCGGCAGCAACCACCATCTAGTCTCCATCTCCAGCCTCTTGGAAGTCCCCTAATCATCAAGTGTCTTCCCCCCTCCCCCCAACCACCCCGTCACTTTTCAGCTCACCCCCCACTTCGCACCCGTAAACCAACTTTACCAGCTAGCCAAGCAGGTCGCGCCCCTGGACTGGGCGGTTAATGATGAACATGTTAAAACATTTAACTGACTCTAGAAAAATTAAACAGATGCCGGAGGAAGAGCTTTTTTTAAATAGTGGAGAGGGATTGTTTACAAGTGGACATGTGATACAATAAATGATGCCTGTTGCAAATCACATTCATGTCTCAAGAGTATATTTCTTCATTTTCATCTGACACCTGGTCAAAAATCATCACTGTATTTCCATTGATATTTTCAACAAGCACAGATCAACAAAAGAAAAGAAAATCATTCGAACAAAATTCAGGATCTGACAGCACTGACTTAGAATAAATACCAGGTCCAGGGAGGGGGGGGGGGGGGGGGGGGGGCGGCGGCATGGTGAGACACTGGATGCCCCAGACCAGGCAATCCAATCCACAACCCCAGGCAACTCGATCCCGTTTGTGTGTATATTTCAAATGGTGATGTGGCTTTGTTGTTTAATTTGTGGATAGATCCAAGACCATAATCAATCAGATCTGTTCGTATCAGCAACCTGAGCAATCCAAGAATTAATGGAAACTAGGGATCAAAACTTCCATGGACCCACAAAGCTTTAATTGTACTGAGAACCATTAGCGAGAACATTTGTTAACATTTTTAAGATGATCCTAATATTCAGTAGGATAGATAGATAAAACTATTTCCTTTGACGAGAGAAGTCCAGAACAAGGGGGCAGTGGAATTCTGGAACCCTCTCCCAAAATTCATTGGAGCTGGGTCAAATGAAAATTTCAAAACTGAGATCAATAGATTATTTTCTAGACAAGGGTATTAATGGTCGGATTACCAACCAAGATGGGTAGAGGAAGTTATTAAGATTCATATCAGTCGAGATTGAATGGTGGAACAGACTTCAGGGGCTGAATGGCCTCCCCTTGCTCTTAACACAATGGAGGCAAAGCCCAGGATAATTTGCTGAATAGATGACATGCAGATCACTAACACCTCCCCTCAACAATGCATTAGGGTGAACGGGAGGTTAAAACAAAAAGAAATCACACCATAACTGAGAATTTTGAGCTGACTTTTCAAAGAGTGAAATTTGCACACAAGTCTTCCCCACTCTGATCTTACATACGCCACAGCATCCCCTGAACGGTTCAGGTAGACAATCCACACTCAGGCCTTCATCAATGTAACTGTATGATAGACCACTAGGAGTTGAGTGTAACATTGTTCCCTCCCTCTTAGCATTTCTCAATCGTTCAGCCAAAATCAGACAGGTGTTCTTGAATGTTACATCTCACGAGACAAACCTCGTCTCCCACTGTAGAGAATAAATTGATGAGTAAATGCAGTAAGCAGGATTGACCTGTATGACAAAGGCCTGCCCAATTAGTTATTTTACTGTCACTAACCAGGTCCATAAATAGCTAGAGGTTCATCGTTTCATTGGAGGAATACATATCACGCTATCCAGCTTTTCCAAAACATCTCCGAGAGCCTCTTTGGAAAGTTGCTGTAATTCTTGAAGTTCTTTCTTTAATGCAACTGCTTCATCTTTTAACTGTGTGATTACTTCTGATGCTGTGAAACTCCCAGAGTTATGTTGTTGAACAGAGGGAGGTTTAGTTCTGATAGGAGTGGAATTGGCTTTCAATGCCAGTCTGACACGGCAGTGTCGTCTTCTCTTTTGGTTCATTCTGGCCTGCAGTGCTGCCAGTTTCTGCTCCAGATCATGCTGCGTCAGGAACAGCACTTGATGTTGTCCTGCGAGATCTCCCAAACCTTGTTCCTGGTCTTTAATCTACAGAAATACAGCAGCTAGAGGTCAGAATTTGCAATGCAAATCACAAAATGTCACAATTAGCTGGACTTGAAAGCAAAAGTCCAATTGGATTAGCAGTCCCTTAATACTAACCCTCTTGACAGCGCAGTGCTCCCTCGGTACTGACCCCCCCCTAAAAGTAATGACCCCCCTGCAGCAGTGCAGCGTTCCCATGTACTGACCCCCACCCCGATAGTCTAACGCTCCCTCAGTACTTTCTCCCCACCCCTACAGTGCAGTTCCGTCTCAGTATAGACTGCCTCCATCAACCCCCCCCCCCCCCCAAACAGTGCAACGCTCTCAATACTGACCACACACTTTTAAGACTGAATCCCCCCCCCCAATAGTACAGAGCTCCCTCAGCACTGACCCTATGACAGTGCAGCACTCCACCGACAGTGCAGCGCCCCCTCAGTATTGACCCCCCCCCCCCCCCCCCCCCCCCCCCCCCGACAGTGCAGCGCCCCCTCAATACTGACACCCACCCCCCGGACAGTGCAGCGCCCACTCAGTACTGACCCTCTCTGGCAGTGCAGGGCCCCACAGTATTCACCCCCCTCAGAGCAGTGGCCCCTCGGTGCTATCATGTGTCCTTCCTTGTCTGTTGCACCTTGAAGTTCAGGAGAATTGTGGAGATGGACCTTATTTTTCAGGAAAAAGAATAGTTATCCACTGACTTGCCCTATTCCTGGTGTGAAATGAGGAGTTGTTGACTATCCAGTGATGCAAGTGGGTCAATGTTTTGAATCCCTAGGTTCCAAATACTGTGTATCCTCCAGCTTGAGGGCAAAGCTAAACAAGCAGGTTGCGTTGATGCCATGTTGACAAGTTATTAACAGGTAAATAGTTTTAGGCCTCAACAAGAGACTGGGTCCCACTCAGAGACAAAATGACACACCACATAAACCATGAAGGCAATCATGTCTCTCTTTGGAACCTGCTGATGTAGCAGGAAGCTGAAGGCATTGTTAGGAATTTGAATGTTTGATGGTATATTGCCAAGAATGGGATATTATAATTGCTGACATCGAATAGCTTCCATTATAGAAGTAGGACATGCCCAGGATTATATCAGGGGGAGAAACTTCGGTGTGAGGGGAAACTTAACAAGTGGCAGAGAAGGCAGAGAGGAAACCTAATAGAGATTTTCCGAAGAACTGTGAATTTTGATGGAGTGAAGATCATTTCCTCTGGTATGGGAATCACTGATGTGGGTCATCAATTTAAATTGCCACAAAATGCCACAAAAAGAGTGAGGAGACAGTTTAGGAGTATTTCTTTTCACAGGTCATTGGAATGCAGAATGCTTTGTCATAGTGAGAGGTCAAGGCAGAGGTCATTATCCTTTTCCCTATGACAAACTTAAATGTTCTTTGCGTTCCTCACATTGTGAATTTATAGCAGTTTTTTAGCTGCTACGAGTTATCAGACTGTGGTGACTATACCTGACTGGAGATGGCTGTCCAAACATAATAAAGTGCAGTTTATCACTCCCCAAGCACAACAAATGGTTACCGTTTCATCTTTCATCGTTCTCCGGTCCTGCAGCTCAGATTGCAACTTCAGCAGCTCACCGCAGAGTTTATCTGTTTCTCTGAAGATATCACTTTCTCCAAAGTTCCTTCTCTGGTCCAATGAGTGGTCTGTGACTGATACAACATTTACATTCAGCAGTTCCTGGGTATCCTGCAGCTTGGCAGACAGCACACTTTGCTGAGAAGGAACAGACATTATTATTAATCTCAGTCTAGGTATCTGATCTCATCCTTTCCTCCACATTAGAAGGCCAGGCTAAAGAGAGCAACAATTCCACTGTCCCAAAGGCCCTCCCCTTAAAACCAGAGCTGAGTAAACCAGAGCTGAGTAATATTAATGGAAGACATTTACTATCACTGACTGCTGGGAGCATTCTATTTACGTAGCAATGTCTCACTTTTTCTAGCAAGAGAAATAATGGGAATTTCTGGAAAACAGAGAAATGGGGTAAATGGGGTAAGACTCCTGTTGAACATGGGAATATTGTTTGGTCTGATAGTTTAAAGAATGCCTGCCATTTGGATGTGTCATAGCTTGATGTGGGTTCCAACAGGACTGGATAAGCAAGACTGTGGCTGGTACTTTGTGCAGGTTCTACATCATCAGGTATAGCTATAGAGTGGGTAACACAGTAGGTGAAACATGGCTGCTCTGCCCTTCAAGCTTTAAAAATAGAGGGTGAAGTCTTGTCCTTTCTTTACATGTTACACCTGCAGTTCTGTATCATTTGCCAGCGTACTCAGGATGTCTTCAGGGTTGATCTTGAAACACTGAGCTCCCGGTGGGAAGCCTCACTCACTGCGAGCTCATAATCAGGAAATCTTGGCCACGCTCTCCATGAATGTCTGACCATTCAAATCACTCGAGTAAAATCAGCCAGTTAATTTCCAATACAGTGGGGCAAACCTGCACAAACGCATTTCAACAACAGGTGCAGCAACTCAAGAGTTACACTGTGACTATACAGTTATGAGTATACTGTACAGGATTCCATATAAGTAATGTTTCTGCCCACACTGCTCAGTTGTTCTCTTACCATCCATTGCCAGTATAAGGACTCCAGCTGCTTCCACTCCAGGTATGCCTCCAACTGCATGTTCTCATGCTCCAGCTGCTGCACAAACTACAGCATCAAAAATGGCATTAACAAAGGAACAGAAAGATAACCTGAAGCAGTGGTTATATCTGTAGGACAGTTAGCTGGTGTCATAAAGCGAGGGGCAAATCAGAAATCCAGCAGATAAATCTGAAAAAACACCAAATCAGGAGAAGTTGTTTGCCTACTGCTGTAAGATCCAAGCTGGATCATTATATCCTGCATTAACATTACTGGATTAATAGTCTGGGCAGCATTCCCCAGAGCCTCTGTGGTTAAGACACCAAGTTGCTGAGCCACATAGATTAGACCTATCTCAGGTTTGAGACCCCAGTCAGAGCTGTTTGTTGATCTTAGCCAGGGAGACTTAGGAGCTGTTAAAATTGGCCTAGGTTAGAAAGTGGAAATCTGTCCAAGATTCCCATTCCCCAGCAACTCAGCCTCAAGTACCCTGTCATAAAGCTGGTTGAGCCCAAATCAGTTGCAGCTGTGATGCTTCCACACTCAAATGTCCTTACTGTTCCAATTTCTTGTGTTCCTGTGTGAACAGTTGAGCGAGTAAATTAATCAGTTCCCATGGAGTTCTCCACTCGAGAGAGTTGACATTTAATAGCCTGAAGAGCAACCATCTGAGTGTGGTGTACTCAGCATTGGACAACAGCGATGGTCACAGATTCACTAACTAATGTGAGTCACATTCATGGAGGAAGGGAAAGCTTTACTTTGGTAGCTACTGTCAGCTAAATAGGAGGTCACTGGCAACCTGTAACTGGGACTAAGATGCAGACATTTGCATTCCAATTGTACATATGAAGGAGGAGTAAATGTAGGCCATTTGGCCCCTTGAGCCTGATCCACCAGTCAATAATCATGGCTGATCTGTCGGTGTTGAGATCCACATTCCCCACCTATCCTCGATAACCTTTGATTGCCTGATTAACAAGAATCTATATACCTTTGCGTTAAAAATATTCAATGACTCCACTTCCACAACCTTCTGAGGCAGGGAGTTCGAATGTCACACAGCCCTCTAAGAGAAAGAATTTCTCATGTCTGTTTTAAAATCAAGGGATGCCTTTATGGGACAGTGTCCCTCGTTCTGCATTCACCAAAAAAACATCCTTTCCCAATGTCCAGCTTGTCAACACCATTCAGGATCTTGTATACTTCAATCAAGTCACTCCTCACTCTAAGCTCCAGTGGAAAAGAGCCCAGCCTTTCCAACCTATTCTCATAACCTGCTCATTCCAGGTATCAATCTAATAAACTCCTCTCAACCGCCTCCAACACAATTACATCCTTTCTTAAATAAGGAGACCAAAACTGCGCACAGTATTCGAGATGCGGTCTCACCAATGTCCGTGCAACTGAAACATAACATCCTTACTTTTATGTTTAGTTCCTTCCCTAATAAAGGACAGATAGTATTCCATTAGCTTTCTTGATTACATGCTGCACCTGCATACTAACTTTGTGACTCCTGTACGAGAACACCCAAATCCCTCTGCACCTCAGCATTCTGCAGTCATCCTCCATTTAAGTAATGCTGTTTTTCTGTTCTTCCTGCCAAAGTGAACAACTTCACATTTCCCCCCATTATACTCCATCTACCCTATTTATGCCCACTCGCCCAACCCATCTATATCCCTCTGCAAACTCCATCCGTGGAATTCTCTACTGGTGGGAATCTCCGTTGCGCCGGCAGCACACCCCCCGCCCACGGGATTACCGGCAGCGTGGGATGGCCACAATGGGAAAATCCCATTGGCAGATAGTGGGAATGGAGAATCCCGCTGCCAGCGAGGGCGCGCCGCCCAGGAAAACGCGAGTGGCAGACTGGTGAAACCCGCCCATATGTCTTCTTCACAACATATTTGTGTGTCATCTGCAAATTTAGCTACCAGACCTTGGCTCCCTTCATCTATGCCATTGATCGGGTTCGAATCCCGGCCCTGGGTCACTGTCTGTATGGAGTTTGCACATTCTCCCCGTGTCTGCGTGGGTTTCGCCCCCACAACCCAAAAGATGTGCAGGTTAGGTGGATTGGCCACGCTAAAATTGCCCCTTAATTGGAAAAAATAATTGGGTACGCTAAATTAAAAAAAAAAATCTATGCCATTGATGTAGGTTGTAAAAAGTTGTCCCCAGCACAGACCCCTGTGCGACTTAATTTGTTCCATACTGCCAATCACAAAGGTCCATATTTGTGTCCTCTCCGTTTGCTGCCCGGCAGCCAACTAATCTTCAGTCAAGGCAAATATGTTACCCCTACACCATGAGCTTGTATTTTTTAAACAAACTTTGAGGTGGCACATCAAATGCTTTCTGGAAATCCAAATCCAAGGACAGTATGTCTGCTGGTTTCCCTGGATCCACAACACATATTATAGCTTCAATTTACTGCTATCGCTGGAATGTTTTTTGTATCCTCTGTAGTGAATACAGAAGCAAAATATTTGTTAATAAGGAAGTGGGGATTAAATTATCAACTATTTTTAAAAAAATTATTCAAGCATTCTCAAAAAAAATAAAAGCAGAAGTAAAATTATACATTATAAATAATCAATATCCTGCTCCCCAACAATGTACCTCCAGTATGCCACTCATCTTTGCACAGTTAAGTGCTTTTTCCTTAAGTTTAGTGCTTTCCTTATTCTTCAGTGAACCATGGATGGTGGCTCCTCCTCCTTTTAGAATGTTTTCTTTACAGCAGGAATATACTTATTCCAAGTATTCTGAAATATCTCCTTAAACGTCTGCCACTGCTTCACTATTGATCTATCCCCTAGCCTGTTATCCCAGTTCACTTCGCCTACCTGAGCTTCCATGGCCACATAGTTGTCCTTATTTAAGTTTAAAATACTAGTCTTAGACCCACTGTTCTCCCTTTCAAATTGGTTGTAAAGTCAGTCATATTGTGGTTGCTGCTACCTAGGAATGCCTCTACTTGGAAGTCATTAATGAATTGTCACATTACATAAAACCAAGTTAATATAACCTGCACTCCAGTTGGTTCCAGAACATGCAGTGCTGCTCCAAGAAACTATCTCAAAAGCATTCCAAGAACTCCTCATCCAGGCTATTACTACCAATCTGATTTTTCCAGGTTATATGTAGTTTAAAGTCACCTATAATTATTGCCATTCCTTTAGCACAGGACCCAATATTTCTTCTTGTATATACTTTGCCCTGCATTGCAGTTACTGTAAGGGGGCTTGTAGACCACTCTCACTAGTGACACCTTTCCCCTACTATTCCTCATCTCCACCCAAACTAATTCCAAGTTCTAACCTTCTGAGCCAATATCATCTCTGATTATTACACCAATGCCATCCTTGATTAACAGTGCTATTCTCAACCTTCACCTAGCTTCCTATTCTTCTTGGATGTCATATGCCCCTCGATATTCTGGGCTCCTTGTCCTCCTGCAGCCAGTTCTCTGGAATGGCTATCAGATCATATTTATTGACTTCAGTGTCTGCGATCAACAGCTGTAAAAGGAAAACCACAGGATTATGCTATACTACCCCTGTAAAAAGGGTGAACTTTATGTAGTCTGGGCTACAGCCAGCTCACCTCGGTGTACTGTTTGGGATCTTGGATCAGGCGTGTTTCAGTTGCAGACAAATGATCAAAGCTCCGGCTGCTGCTGCATCCTCTAGTGTACAAATGGATCTGAAATCCAACATCACAGATCAGATTTGTTTCACTGGCCCTGTAATGGACTTGTAAACAGAAACAAGCTTCGACAGGAGGTAGCTATTGTCCCTTGCTGCCTGCACTGAATTTAAGCCTCTCTTGACCAATTTATACAACCCCATTGTCCTGCATTCTCTTCGAAACCTACACTGGAGAATAGTAAAAGCGTGGGGGAAATCAAGCAGGAAAGTAAGATACGGCCAGGTGACTCATGTGGAAAGAAACATTGGCACAGGCCCAATGGACAGTATGGCTAATTTCTGTGTTGGAACAGAATATGATTTTATGCTATACCCAAGGTCTCACCACTTTCACTTGAGACATCTTCAGAAGCTTCTGAAGAGCAGGTTGCAGGACAGAATACCAGATATCAAGGGGCTCACCTGAGCAGGCACCCCAAGCAGCAACACTATATCAAGATAGTCACAACTTAATTGGGTTGGCCATGAAGCCATAATGCCTGACACTTGCTTAACAAAGTGATTCACCTATGGAGAGTTGAGTCTGGGATGCAGTCTCATGGTGGTCAAAGCAAGCCTAAGGACATTCTGAAGGTGACACTGAGGAGTTTTCACATCAGTTTTGCATCCTGGGAGAGAGATGCCAGCAGCTCATCCAAAACTAATCATCTGCAGTATCCTGTCCTATTTGCAGCAGAACCTTCCACATGCAGTTCAGCCGTAGCAATCACTTGTGTACTTACCAGAACCCCACTAAACACCCCAGATGATGAAAATGGTCATCTTTTCCTCAAATACCGAACAACATTATTAATCTGCTGTTCCATTCCAATGGTGTGCTCTGCCCAAAGGAAGGTCTTTCGCTTGTTGCTTGCTGATACTTCATCCTAAACAGTTTTCTTGGGCAGTATTTGGCAGTGGTGATTTGCTAGTCATCGAGGCAACTGACCTAACCAGCCCCCTTCCCTTTCAATAGGCAGTGGATTATCTGTCATTTTCAGATTGCAGGTTTGATCGCGGGAGCCTGATCACCCTGAATAATATCTTCACAATGCACAAACTATAAACACACGTCAGGGCAGCAAGTTGCACAGCGGTTAGCACTGCTGTCTATAGCGCTGAGGACCCGGGTTCGATCCTGGCCCCGGGTCACTGGTTTGTGTGGCGTTTGAATATTCTCCCCATGTCTGCTTGGGTTTCGCCCTCACAACCCAACCATGAGCAGGCTAGGTCGATTGGCCACACTAAATTGGCCCTTTATTGGGAAAAAAATAATTGGGCACTCAACTATAAACACACGTCTAGGTTGAGGCAGCACTGATAATCTGCGATAGTTTCTTTCGCAGCATTAACCTAACCTCAATGTGTCACTACAAACTTTAACTGCATCTTATCTGATGGAGCACGACTCAGACCGAATGGGTCCTGATGCTAGTGAAGGGGTTGGGAGTGATGCTGTGTACCTTGTAGAGAGCAGAACACCTCTCCTGCTGAGCACTGTAAAGGCTTCGCCAACGGAACCGCAGCTTCCCTTGTAAACACTGCAGGTATCGCACATCCATTCCCACTGGGTGTCTGCCATCCTGAATGTCCAACCTCTCCGTGGAGCTGATGGGTATCGTTTGTCTGCACTGAAAGCAAAAGTCGTCATCACAATTACTGCAGGCCAATGCAGTCCCAAGCATTTTATCACAATACTATCTCAGATTAAAAAAACACAAGTTCTTACTGTTTAATTGCTTTGAGATGCTGAGATAGTTTTAGTACACGCAATCTGTGTGCTCTTAGCAACATGCTTTATTAATAGCCAGACTATGGTGTGATTGCTGTTTAGATTGCCACAAACTTTGTTCTGTGCTTCTGCATGTTGTAACATTACTTTATAAATGCCAGTTAAAAACTGATTATATTCATTAGCAATTCAGGAATAATATGCACTCCAAGTCAAACAATGACATGAGGTGGTCAAGAAGGAAATGGCGTACATGCTGAATAATTAGACTCAATGGGTACAATGGCCTACTTCTGCTCCTATGTTTCTCTGTAAGCAGTGTGGATGGAAGTATAAAATAACAGACATTGATGAATTTCAAAAGAATGAGCAAAAACTGTGGCAAATGAATTCCAATGTAGGCAGATGTCAGGTCATTAACTTTGAACCCAAAATAGATAGGACAGTGTACTTTCTAAATGGTGAAAAAATAGAAACAGTGGAAGTCCAAAGAGACTCAGGTACAGAAAATAATTCAAGAGATTTATGGAATGCTGGCCTTTATATCTAGTATAATTATTATAATATCTAGTATAATAGGCCTTTATATCTAGTATAATATCTAGTGTAATAGGGGTAGATGTCATGATTCAACTGTACAATGCCGTGGTTAGCTCACACCTTGAATACAGTGCCCAGAATCACTCAGTGTCTTGAGGAAGATGTACTGGCCTTGGAGGTACTTCAGCTAGATTCACCAGAATGATACCTGGATTTGAATGGTTAAATTAAAAGGAGGAGTACTAGGGTTGTATTTCCTGAAACTTAGAAGGTAGAGGGTGATTTGATTTCATGGAGTCGATGGAGCTAGTGGCCTCCTTGTGTGCTGTATTGACTCTATATTAAGTATATTAAGAGGAACGGATAGAGTAATTAAGATAAACTATTTCTGCTAGTTGGAGGGTCTAGGAGTAGAGGCCATAATCTGAAAATTAGAATCAGAGCTTTCAAGAGTGAAATTTGGAAATAGTTGTACAAAGGGTGGTAGAAGTTTGGAACTCTCTTCCACAAACAGCAATTGATGTTGAATCAGTTGTAAATTTTAGTTCTGAGGTTGATGGATTTTTGTTATCCTAAGGTAATAAGGGGCATGGGACAAAGACAATTAAATGGAGTTAGGTTGCAGTTCATCCATGATCGTGCTGAATGACTTTAGTGGCTAAATGGCCTCTTCCTGTTCTGAAAAAACAGCAATCCAAAACAATGTCCCATCTTTCTGAAGAATATTGTCATTGCAAGTAAACTGTAAACATTTTTAGACAGAGAAGATGGAGAGAAAGTGATAAAGCAAGAACTAAAGATAGTGCAAGTGAAACCACCCAAAACAGCATCCAATCAAGATAGAGACAGCAAAAGGGAATGTGAAGCAGAAAGTAGAAAATAGAAAGCAGCAAGAAGCACAGGAAAACAAGGATACAAGATAAGGATAAACAATGTGAGGGCATGTACACAGAAAGACAGTGAAGCGAGAAGCAGGACAAATCAAATGCAAGAAAGAAAGCACAGCGCATGAGAGTGTTTGAGGAAGCACCTGAAAAATAAAGCAAGAAAACAGCAAAGACTACCCAAGAGACAGAAAGACAGACAGAGGCCGAGACAGTCATTGAGACAACAGGAGTGAAAGAGAGAATGAAATTAGTGGTTGTAGGAGTGCCTTGCCTCCCTGTTCCTGCGACCTCCTCCAAGCCCAGAGATCTGCGTGCCTCGAATTCTGCTCTTGTGCATTACTTTCATAATTGCGCCACCATTGGTAGCTGTGTCTTCAGCTGGCTTGCCTCCAAGCTCTGGAACTTCCTCCCTACTCCTTTCCCACTTTCTACCTTGTTTTCTTCCTTTAAGCCACATCTTAATATCCACCTCTTTGATCAAGACTTTGATCATTTGACCCAATATTTCCTTATATGGCTCACTGTCATACTTTGTTTTAGAATATTCCTGTGGAGCACCTGGAGACATTTCATTATTTTAAAGGTGTTGTTTTATTTACATAGAGATAATCTCCTGGACATGTCCCACTATTTAATATCCACAAAATATAGAAACGCTCAATACCTACTCAACGCTCAATACAGAACAAATGGCTGTGACTAATCGGCACTAAGGAGTGCACTGCGGTGTACTGCAAGGTGTCCTTACCGTGCAGAGTGACGCCTGATCTTCCACATGCAGCCTATGCAGATTGAGCAGCTGTTCCAACAGGTGGATTCTCTGTAGTAGCCAGGAGAAAGCCAGGAGCAGTTCCCGGCTACCCAGAGTGCCATCTGCAGGCAGCTGGTAGAAATCCATGAATCCGTAACCGTAGTAGCAAACTGCAGCCTTCACATACACAATCTGTTCAGCTGTACAAGGTGGAGAGAGAGAGAGAAAGGAAAAAAATACAAAGCAAACTATCAAAGGCAGCTTGTTGTACAGTGCACTCTTTCACTTAATTATTGACATCGGGTGCAATTATCCCACCTGTGTCCAGTGCCTATCCAGTTACGTTGGTGCATAGTGGGAAAGGCAAAAAACGGGTTTTGCACCGAGCCGTGCTCAATGCACCCGACCCGCTATGCCCAACACGATCTGCATCATACTCTGACTGGGCGTGATCCAGCTCAGAATGAATCATTCTGCAATGTAAATTCTATGATTAAACTTATTTAAACAGGCACAGCCTAGTTGAGGCCACAGTCTCCTGGCTTCCGGTATTCTAGGGCAAAGCTTCATGCCGGCATGAATTTGTACTGGTCTCCAGAAACGGAAACCAGGCGTGATGGCCATTTTTATTGTACAAATGTACAGTGGGCTCGACTTCAGATGGCAGCCATGGAGTGGTCGCACGCAAAATGGCATAAAAACTGTGAAAACAACCTTTTAATCCCATTAAACGGGCACCAAAACTATCCAAATCGTCTCCCCCACTGACCTACCCACGCAGACCATGTTGAAGAGGAAAATGAGAAAGAGCCAGCCGCCCACCAAGAAAGTCAACAAGGACGAGGGAAGGGAAGCCTCAACCTCGGAGCTGGCAGCCACACAAGGAAGGGCAGACTCCATGGAGGGCTCAGTGCAGAACCAGATTTTGATGGACAATCTCATGGGCTTTAATACCACCAAGCTCCAGAAGCACAGAGAGGAGCAGAAAAGAGACCCCCTGCCAGCCGTCAAGACAGCGGTGGAGACGGCGACGGCCCCCATGAGGGAGGCGTTGAAGCCAGGAATCGAAGAATGAGACCTGGGGAAAGCCGCCACAGACCAAGGGGATCGGATTGGAGAAGTTTGATCAAGACCCAGAAGAACCTAACGGAGAAAATAGTCAATGAAGAAAATGGGTTGCGCCGCCAAAACTTAGAGAATCGTGGGGCTGCCGGAGGGGAGAAACCCCTCAGAATGTGTGAATCGAGGGGGGCAGCACAGTGGCTGCACTGCTGCCTCACGTCACCGAGGTCCCAGGTTCAATCCCAGCTCTGGGTCACTGTCCGTGTGGAATTTGCACATTTTCCCCGTGTTTGTGGGGGTTTCGCCCTCACAACCCAAGGATGTGCAGGGTAGGTGGATTGAACACGCTAAATTGCCCCTTAATTGGAAAAAATGAATTGGGTATACTAAATTTATAAAAAGAATATGTGTCTCGGAGATGTTCGCGAAACTGGTCAGCAAAGAGCGCTTTGGCGAGCCTCTGGAGATGGACTTCTCCCATAGGTCACTTAGATAGCGGCCCAGAGCCGGGGAACCTCCACGGGTGATGATTGTGAAGTTCCATTGCACCAAGATAAGGAACGGATCCTGAGATGGGCGAAAAGTGCAAAAGTTTCAAGTGGGAGGGACATCCTATCAGCTTGTACCAGGATAATGGGGCAGATTTTACAGTGCCAAAATTCACCCTTTACAAGAGTGAGGTGCAGTTCGGCATGCCCTCCCTTGCCAGGTTATGGGTCACATAACAGGCAATTGAAGGCAATTCTCCTTCTCCCACGTGAATACTACTTCAACACCCTTCAGAAGGCCAACAAATGCATCCAAGACAACAACTTGGGCAGACAGTAAGACCACACATAGGTGAGAAGGCAGAGTTCGAAGGCCAAGGGAAAGAAAGGTAGGCAGGAACACGGGCAGTGAGGCAGACATGGCAAAAAAGGTAGAGGGGGGTTAAATAGGGGAACCAGATTGAGAGCAAGCCACTAAACTAGCAAGTAAGCTGGTGTATGGAAATACGTTGAATGAGCAGGCTGTGGCATTTGCTTAGTCACATGGAGCGTGAGGGGCCTCAACGGGCCCCGGTACTTTTGTTAAATATATACGACTTGAATTGAGATGACGCAGAGTTCATCAAGAAAACAATGGCCGGAATCCCAGACTGGTGACATAACTGTGTACACGGCCCGACGTTAGCCAGATCCAACCCCAAAACCGGCAACGTGTCAGGTAGGGCACACAAATTGAACACCTGTATGGAGCAGATGGGGGGGGACAGGGTAGACCTGTGGAGGTTCCACCACCTGGCGGAGGGGCAAAAAGAATTCTCCTTCTCCCACGTGAATACAGCCTACTAAAGGATAGGCTGTTTTGTGGTAGGGAAGAGGGTGCTTCCAGGAGTAACAAAGGCGGACTACTCCGCCATTTTAATCTCTGACCATGCGCCACAGTACATCGGCGTGTGGTTGGAGAAGGCCCCCCCCCCCCCCACTACTCCATGGTGATGGATGCTACTCTCCTTGCTGATAAGGAATTGAGCAGTAAAATATTCCAAGCCATTAATGATAATGTATCCTGCAACCAGAATGGGGAGGTCTCACCCTCCATGTTCTGGGAGGCACTGAAGGCGGTGATCAGGGGCAAATTAGCTTACAAAGCCCTGAGGGACAGGGAAACCCAGCAGTGGCTGATGGACTCCATACTGGAGGTGGATCGGCAGTACTCGACAGCCCTAACCATGAATTTGCTAACATAGAACATTACAGCGCAGTACAGGCCCTTTGGCCCTTGATGTTGCGCCGACCTGTGAAACCAATCTAAAGCCCATCTACACTATTCCCTTATCGTCTATATGCCTATCCAATGACCATTTGAATGCGTTTAGTGTTGGCGAGTCCACTACTGTTGCAGGCAGGGCATTCCACGCCCTTACTACTCTGAGTAAAGAATCTACCTCTGACATCTGTCCTATATCTATCTCCCCTCAATTTAAAGCTATGTCCCCTCGTGCTGGACATCACCATCCGAGGAAAAAGGCTCTCAATTTCCACCCTATCTAATCCTCTGATCATCTTGTATGCCTCAATTAAGTCACCTCTTAACCTTCTTCTCTCTAACGAAAACAGCCTCAAGTCCTTCAGCCTTTCCTCGTAAGATCTTCCCTCCATACCAGGCAACATCCTTGTAAATCTCCTTTGTACCCTTTCCAATGCTTCCACATCCTTCCTATAATGTGGCGACCAGAACTGCACGCAATACTCCAAATGCGGCCGCACCAGAGTTTTGTACAACTGCAACATGACCTCATGGCTCAGAAACTCAATTCCTCTACCAATAAAAGCTAACACACCGTAAACCTTAACAACCCTCTCAACCTGGGTGGCAACTTTCAGGGATCTATGGACATGGACACCGAGATCTCTCTGCTCGTCCACACTACCAAGAATCTTACCATTAGCCCTGTACTCTGTCTTCCTGTTATTCCTTCCAAAATGAATCACCTCACGCTTTTCTGCATTAAACTCCATTTGCCACCTGTCAGCCCAGCTCTGCAGCTTATCTATGTCCCTCTGTAACATCCTTCTGCACTGTGCACAACGCCACCAACTTTAGTGTCATCTGCAAATTTACTCACCCATCCTTCTATGCCCTCCTCCAGGTCATTTATAAAAATGACAAACAGCAGCGGCCCCAAAACAGATCCTTGTGGTACAACACTAGTAACTGGACACACAGTCTGAACATTTCCCATCAACCACCACTCTTTGTTTTCTATCAGCTAGCCAATTTCTGATCCAAACTGCTAAATCACCCTGAATCTCATGCCTCTGTATTTTCTGCAATATCCTACCGTGGGGAACCTTATCAAACGCTTTACTGAAATCCATATACACCACATCAACTGCTTTATCCTCATCTACCTGTTTGGTCACCTTCTCAAAGAACTCAATAAGGTTTGTGAGGCACAACCTACCTTTCACAAAACCATGCTGACTATCTCTAATCAAATTATTCCTTTCCAGATGATTATACACCCTATCTCTTATAAACCTTTCCAAGACTTTCCCCACAACAGAAGGCTCACATGTCTGTAGTTACCGGGGTTATCTCTACTCCCCTTCTTGAACAAGAGGCCAACATGTGCTATCCGTCAGTCTTCTGGCACTATTCCTGTAGACAAAGATGACTTAAAGATCAAAGCCAAAATCTCAGCAATCTCCTCCCTAGCATCCCAAAGAATTCGAAGATAAATCCCATCCGGCCCAGGGGGCTTATCTATTTTCACACTTTCTAGAATCGCTAACACCTCCTCCTTATGAACCTCAAGCCCTTCTAGTCTAGTAGCCTATATCTCAGTATTCTCCTCGACAACATTGTCTTTTTCCTGTGTGAATACGGACGAAAAATACTCATTTAGCACCTCTCCTATCTCCTCGGACTCCACGCACAACTTCTCACTACTGTCCTTGACTGGCCCTACTCTTACCCTAGTCATTCTTTTATTCCTGACATATCTATAGAAAGCTTTAGGATTATCCTTGATCCTACCTGCCAAAGACTTCTCATGTCCTCTCCTGGCTCTTCTTAGCTCCCTCTTTAGAGCCTTCCTAGCTAACTTGTAACTCTCAAGTACCCTAACTGAACCATCATGTCTCATCTTTACACAAGTCTCCTTCTTGACAAGTTTCAACTGCTTTAGTAAACCATGGTTCCCTCGCTCGACCACTTCCTCCCTGCCTCACAGGTACATACTTATCAAGGACACGCAGTAGCTGTTCCTTGAACATGCTCCACATTTCCTTTGCGCCCATCCCCTGCAGTTTTCCTCTCCAGCCGATGCATCCTAAGTCTTGCCTCATCGCATCATAATTGCCTTTCCCCCAGACATGACTTGCCTTGCGGTATATACCTATCCCTTTCCATCACTAAAGTAAACGTAATCGAATTGTGGTCACTATCACCAAAGTGCTCATCTACCTCCAAATCTGACACCTGTCCTGGTTCATTACTCAGTACCAAATCCAATACGGCCTCGCCTCTCGTTGGCCTATCTACATACTGCGTCAGGAAACCCTCCTGCACACATTGGACAAAAACGTTCCCACAGAATCTCCTATCTATCCCCCTAACTATGTAGTCTCCAATGACTAATGTTCTTCTCCTCTCCCCCCTTCCCTTCTGTGCAATAGGGACAGACTCTGTGCCAGAAACCTGTACCCCATGGCTGACCCCTGGTAAGTCCGCGCCCCTCAACAGTATCCAAAGCGATATACCTGTTACTAAGGGGAACGACCACAGGGGATCCCTGTCCCAACAGAAAGGAAAAAGCTGCAGGTGGCATTTGACTTGCTCTCCACACAGAAGACCACCAGCTCCCCCAGGCACAGGGGGACTTTTTACGAATATGGAGACAAAGCCAGCCGCATGTTGGTGCAACAGCTAAGAAAACACGCTGCCGCAAGAGAGATAGCGCAGATTAGGGACAGTAATGGTAGGATAGTAGCAGACCCAGACGAGGTCAATAAGGCCGTTGCGAACTTTTACCGAAGGCTATACACCTCCGAGCCCCTGGAGGAGACCTATGGGGATGGAACGGGGAAGAGAAGAGAGAGAGAGAGAGACTGGGCACTGAGAAAGACTTTGATCGAGTAGAATGGAGGTGGTTGAACGGTTTAGGTTCGGAGACAGATTCACCACATGCGTGAAGTTCCTGTACACCGTTCCCATGGCGAGCATACGGACAAACACCACCAGCTCCGAATACTTTCGGCTGCACATAAGGGAATGAGGCATGGGTGCCTACTATCCCTGCTCCTGTTCGCACTATCAATTGAGCTGCTGGCTATCGCCCTTAGATCAGCGGATTGGTGGACGGGCATCTGAAGAGGGGGCAGTGAGCATAGAGTCTCGCTCTATGCAGATGACCTGCTCCTCTACGTGCCAAACCCCCTAGCCAGCATGGGAAAGATAACCAGACTCCTCGGGGAGTTTGGCGCTTTCTCAGGTTACAACTCAACCTGGGAAAGAGCAAAATATTCTCTGTAAACCCCTGAGAGGGAGGAGCAGAGCTGGAGAGACAGAGGAATGCTGACAGTATAGGACATGTCTGTGGACGATAGACTGGAGACCCTGGGGGAACTTAACTCCCGAAAGAAAATGAGCTCAGATATCTACAGCTGCGTAACTTTCTCTGCAAGGAACAAAAAACATTCCCCCAAAGACCAATGCACACACTCCTGAACATGATGGTAGGCTAGACTGGCATGGAGATGATAGGTGTGGGGTCATATACAGGAGGCTCATAGAAAAGGTTAGGACTTCACTGGACGAGACCAGATGAAAGTGGGGAGATCACCTGGGCACGGAGATAGTGGGAGGACTCCGGATTGAAGCACTGTACAACTCCACCCTCTCCTGCACCGCCAAGCCTGATGCAGCCCAAGGTGGTGCACAGAGCACACCTCACCAAGACACGCGCAAGAGGATTCTTCCGGAGGCGGAGGACAAGTACGAAAGTTGGCATTCTTGGGTGGGTGGCCTTCTTCGAGGCTATGTCCAAGGTGGTGGGAGTCAAGATGGAGCCATGCCTGTCAGTGGCAGTCTTCAAGGTATCAGAGCACCCAGAGCTCTGGGCAGAAGAAGAGGTGGACACTTAGGCCCTCACTTCACGGATTGCCAGGCATTGCAGCACCATCCTAGGCTAGAAAAAAAAATCAAATTTAAAATAAGATGATCTAAAAAGAGGTTCCATACCACTATTCACAGACTGGTCTTGAAAGTTTCACAGCCCTGGAGTAAGTTCCAGATTTTCAATAGCCTTCTAATGAAAAAATGCTGCCTGATTTTACACCCAAACAACCTGGTTCTGATTTTAACTTTTGTCTCTGGTTTTTGGATTTCTACACGAGAGGAAATGTTTTCTCTAACTGTCACATTATACCCCTTTAACATTTTAAAAACTCAATTAATTCACCCTTAATCGTTTAAGTTCAAACAACATACAAACCTTAACTGTACCCCTCTAACACTCCCAAAAATCAGCCGAGTGTCTTTATTGCTGGAAAAAGCACCTGCTTTGCAGATTGGCAACCACTTTCAGTGAGGGGACCTTGAAAAGCACACCAAATAAATGCAAGGTCTAATGTTGGTGTTCGGCAGCCTTCCAAAGTGTGAAAGGCACCTTTACCAATACGACACTGCTCTTGAAGCAGATCCCGATTGGGAGCAGAACATTTTGACTGAATTTGTTCCTTTTTCTTTCCCTTCCCCACATGTTAATTTTTTTTAATTTTGCCAATTAGGGGGCAATTTAGCATGGCAAATCCACCTACCCTGCTCATCTTTGGGTTGTGGGAGTGAGACCCACGCAGACTGGGAGAATGTGCAAACTGCACACAGACAGGCTGGGGTCAAACCCGTTCTTCAGCAGAGGCAGCAGTGCTAACAACTGTGCCACTGTGCCGCTCTCCCCATACACTCGTTCACCCAGAAAAATGGCAACAAGGACCAATTTCTCACCCAGCAGATTCTCTCACAGTATTTGTCATCAAAGTGAGGAGAACAAAGGACAACTGGCAGATTCAATGAAATTACCAGAGTTTTAGTAATAGCAGAAAGCCGTGGTAGCAGCAACAGTATAAAAGTCGTTGAGTTCAGCCAGAACATTGAGTCCAGATGTGGGACTGGAAAGTGAACACATGCTCTTTATTTCCTTAGGTGACTACACCTAAAGGTACTTTAGGAAGTGAATCCCGAGGTCATGAAAGACATGACAAATGGAAACCTTTCTTTAATATCATTCAATTGGCAAGATGAAATAGACTTTACATAAACATACCAACGGATCATCATCACCGCTGACATTATTGCCAGAACAGGAGCAGACAAGGGAACTGCATGGAAGGGTGAACGACACAAGATCGAGATATTGTTTTGTAACAAAGATATGAATCACACCACCAATGGTTTGCAGGTCTCTGCTGGCTTTAAACAAACTATACAGATATGGAAGGACTATTTCTTACATAAATCTGTGACCTCACACGGCCAGTCCTCATTGACCAACCTCAGGAGCCAATGTAGCAACTTCCAAAACTCAGCTGTCTGCCAACGAAAAAAAAAACCATAAATAAAACAGGGAACCATAAATAAAACAGGGAACCATAAATGTATGTGACCCACATTCCAGCCTGTGCCACATCCCACCCCTTACCCTCAACACCCTGTGACCTCCTGGTTATCCTTCACATCATCATCCTCCATCCCCCCCATAATTGCCCTCATTGACATCTTCCACAGATGCCCTTCCTGTGATCACCCCCACCCCCCACCCCATATGACAGGCCCAGCTCCATTTAAGAAGTAGCGGGTTCTTCTCCCTATAACTGGGATATAAGAGGCCAGGTTGGCGCGACTTGGTCCCGATCCCCATCAATCCCGGGTCACGGTGCTGCCCGCGGCGTAGTCTCTCACCGCTTCACTCCGGTCGAACTTGGCCTTGCGGAATATCTCCGGGCTGAGGGCGGAAGCGGCTGCCCCGTCCCCCGGGCAGACCCCGGCCAACACCTTACACAGAGCCGCGATCGCTTCTTTCACCTTCATCATTTTAAGACTCGCGCTCGCCTTTCAACAGTGCGGTTAAATAACGAGCCCGGACTGGAGGCAAGAGGCTCCGCAACAGTCTGATCCTCCACGTCTGGCGCCCCCCTTCGGAGCGTCCTCATCGCCGCAGCTTTTGCCAGCGAAAGTCTCCTGTTCCACTCGTGTTAAAGGTCATGGAGATGTCGCTGATGGCTGACCTGATGTGGCTCAGGCTGCAGGACTGCACGACAACAGGTGTCTTCTTCACAATATAGCGCCTATAACACAGGGAAAGATCCCACTATCCTACACCGAGCCAAAGAAGTAGACATTAGAAGGGGCGATCTAAAGTTTGGTCAGAGGTGGGTGTGAAAGATATTCGATGCAGTGCATTAATGACAGCCTTTATTGGCACACAATTTAATCAGGTCAAACTCTATCTGAGCATTTCATTAAGGACGGTTTGGCCAACAATTTCTTCTGAGTAGCCACATTATTGATGCCGCATCCCAAATGGTTGTGTACCATTTCCAATAGGTACATACCATATTCGCAGAATTTGGCTATCTTTAATAATCTCGACAAGAACTCGCTGACGGACTAACCCAGAGTCCTTTCCGCTGTATTAAAGTGATATATCTGCACAATTATGGATGGTGTTGGGTTGAATTGTTGCCCCACTAATGTTACTAGCTGCTCAAAGTAGGATAGCTGTAGGATAGGTGAGACTCTATCACACCATAGGTATGCGCACCACAGGCAATTAGCAAAATGACTGTATGGTGATCATTCTCCGTGATACTCTTGGCCCGGAAGAAGTAGTGCATTCTTTCCGCATACGGAGTCCAATCTTTCAAATTGGCGTCAAGCACATCTAATATTCCGAATAGAGGCATGGTAAATGAAAAGATCCCAACCTTCATCCTTTTTTTAATTCATTTACAGGTTGTGGGTGTCGCTAGTTAGGCCAGCATTTATTGTCCATCCCTAGTTGCCCTTCAGAAGGTGGTGATGAGTTGCCTTCTTGAACTGCTGCACTGCTGTTAGGAAGGGAGTTCCAGGATTTTGCCCCAGCGACAGTGAAGGAACGGCGATATATTTCCAAGTCAGGGTGGTGAGTGATTTGAAGGGGAACCTCCAGCAGGGTTAAGGAGGTGGCATAACCGACAGAGTAGCAGCGACAGCAGCAAGCAAATTGAATCCTCATTGCCAGTTTTGTAGACCACGAAGGAGTCCACACCGAGTTGTTAAAAGGAAATAAAGTTTTATTACAATAGCTATTATTTACACAGCCGGGTCTCTCCTGTCGGTACCCAAACTGGGCGACTTTATACAGAAGTTAACTATACATGGTTTAGGGTACCCCGCCCCATTTAATGGATGAGTTTGTATTTGACAAGGCTCATAGAGAGTTTAATCAGTACGACCTCATAAGCCCAGTGCAGGTTGCGACAGAGTCCCTGGCTGTTTGTTGTATATATATCAGTTATTTAGTCTTAAATGTAGAGGTCATGATTATGAAGTTTGCGGATGAAACACAAATTGGGAGTGAGGAATAAAGCTGTAGATTGCTGAAAGATTTCAGTGGACCGGTCAAGTGGGGATCAGTCTAAACATCGCCTGGCTGGGGTCTCCTCAGTGAGGCTAATAGATGCCGGGTGGCCGATCGATCTGGTGTCAGCACGGCTAAGTGTATTTATAAACGCAATTAAACGTGTGAGACTGGATCCCGTACATTGTGGGCAGGATCCACATCGCGATGTCTCCTGAGATATGGTTAGATCTTGCGAGGCGTAACAGCCATCAGGAATCCTGGGGAGGATCTACCTGCCAGGTAAATCTCGCCCTATCTCTCTATGTTTCTGTGCCCATTCTATCTACTCTTCTTCACAGTCCTTGACTGTGCCATTCGTTACTGTTTTACCCTTGCAGCTTTGAGTTATAGCAGGTTCTACCTGCTTTGCAATGTTTCTTCGCTACTTCCTCTGCAGCTACATTGGCTCAAGGAAAGGAAAGAACTAGGGCAGCACGGTGGCACAGTGGTTAACACTGCTGCCTCACGGCACCAAAGTCCCAAGTTCGATCATGGCCCTGGGTCACTTTTCGTGTGGAGTTTGCACATTCTCCCCATGATTGTGTGGGTTTTGCCCCCATAACCCAAAGATGTGCATGGTAGGTAGATTGGCCACGCTAAATTGACCGTTAATTGGAAAATTGAATTGGGTACTCTAAATTATTTTTTTTTTAAAGAAAAGGAAAGAACTACATTTATGTAGCATTTCATATGCTCAGGAAATCCCATATCACTTCACAGCCATTGTTGTAATGCAAGTAAAGACAACCACTAACGTGTGCACATGGTAATGTCCTCTAAAGGGCAATGAGATAGATTGCCAAAAATGCCAATTTCTAATGGTGGTCTTTGTGGTAGAAATGTCATGTGGTCAAAGTTTCTGAAATGAAGCTTGAACCCACAGCCTTCTAATTAAGAGGCGAAAGTGCCACCACTGAACCAACACTGACACCGCTAGCTCATTTGTCACTGCCTTTCCAAATTTAGATACACATTTTTAACTGTTGCTATTGGCTCTACCTCATTTAGATTTTAAACAATGGAGTATCCTGATCGTCTATCAGTGACAATGAGTTCATTTGTTGCTACCACCAAAGGTATGCTTTGTGGTTTCTGCTCCCAATATTTATCTAACATTATCAGGGCAGCACAGTAGCATGGTGGTTAGCATAAATGCTTCACAGCTCCAGGGTCCCAGGGTCGATTCCCGGCTGGGTCACTGTCTGTGTGGAATCTGCACGTCCTCCCCGTGTGTGCCCTCCGGGTGCTCCGGTTTCCTCCCACAGTCCAAAGATGTGCGGGTTAGGTGGATTGGCCATGCTAAATTGCCCGTAGTGTCCTAAAAAGTAAGGTTAAGGGGGGGTTGTTGGGTTACGGGTATAGGGTGGATACGTGGGTTTGAGTAGGGTGATCATTGCTCGGCACAACATTGAGGGCCGGAGGGCCTGTTCTGTGCTGTACTGTTCTATCTATCTATACAAACAAGGAGCAGGAGCGGGCCATTCGGCCCTCGAGCTGATCTGATAGTAGCCTCAAATCTGCTTTTTAAAAAATATTTCCAATTAAGGGGCAATTTAGCCTACCCAGCATATCTTTGGAGTGTGGGGGTGAAACCAATGCAGACCCGAGGAGAATATGCAAACTCCACACGGACAGTGACCTGGTGGCGGGAGTGAACCTGGGCCCTCGGCGCCGTGAGGCAGCAATGCTAACCATTCAAATCTGCTTCTTAATTTGGTACTGACTATGCAGAAAACTCCTTCTTTGTCCTGCCTATGTCGTCGGCACCTACATGGACCATGGGGACAGGGTCCTTCCCCTCCTACTACTTGTTCCTCTCTAAACCCGAGCAGATGTCCTGGAACCTGGCACCAGGCAGGCAACACAGTATCTAGTATCATGCTCTTTTTTGTAGAGAACGGTGTCAATCCTAACTATACTGTCTACTACCACCACTACATTCTTTGTTACTCCCCCAACTTTATTGACTGCCTGTACCATGGTGTCATGGTCAGTTAGCTCATCCACGCTACAGTCCCCACTCCCATCTAAACAAACTGAAAAAACACCTCCAACTTGCAGGTCAATTGCAAAGGCTGAGGCTCCTGCATTCCTGGCCTCTGGCTCCCCTTACCTACCTCACTTGCAGTCACACCCCCTTGTCCCTGACCACTGACCAAATCAGAGGACGCTGAAGGGGTGTAACAGCCTCCTTGAATGTCCCGATAACCTTTCCCCTCCCTGATGTGCCACAGTGTCTGCAGCCACAAACACTGACTGCATTGTTTGCCCTGGATCACACCTGCAATCCCACATCTGCAATCACGGTGCATCACCTGCCCTGCTATCTCTAATATGCACTAATTAATTAATCATTGTTAATTATTTGATTTATAATTAATCAAATCTACACCTCCCGATAGGTATTGGCACTGCCATTAAACTTTACAATACTGATAAAATTTACCATTAGCTTCACCTGCTTCTGCTGCACCAAAGTAGAAATCAAATACTGGAGGCTGAAAAAGAGTGGAAGAAAAAGACACCTACTCCCAGGCCTTCACCTAACTCCCCACTCAGCACACTTTACTCATTGCAGTAAACCTAACCCAATGCACCAAATTCCCAAATATACTCACTCGGTCTTTGTCTCAGCCTACCCTTTCCCTATGACTCAGACTGTGCTGTTTGTAGGTAACTGCAACAAGCTGAACAAACAAACCTAACTAGATTTCTGATTGCTGATTGTACTGCATAATAAACAATTTTTAACTTTGGAAGGTGTTGTATAAATGTACAACACAGACAAATATATTGACCATCTATCCTTCCTTGCCCTGCCCAGAGCATACATATCATAGAATTATAGAATTTACAGTGCAGAAGGGGGCCATTCGGCCCATTGAGTCTGCATCGGCCCTCATAGAATCATAGACATTACCGTGCAGAAGGAGGCCATTCGGCCCATCGAGTCTGCACCGGCTCTTGGAAAGAGCACCCTACCCAAGGTCCACACCTCCACCCTATCCCCATAACCCAACCCCACCCAACACTAAGGGCAATTTTGGACGTTATGGGCAATTTAGCATAGCCAATCCACCTAACCTGCACATCTTTGGACTGTGGGAGGAAACCGGAGCACCCGGAGGAAACCCACGCACACACAGGGAGAACGTGCAGACTCCGCACAGACAGTGACCCAAGCCGGGAATCGAACCTGGGATCCTGGAGCTGTGAAGCAATTGTGCTATCCACAATGCTACCGTGCTGCCCATAACACGGAAATACCACCCAACTTAAGCCCAGGCTTCCACCTTATACCAGTAACCTGACCTAACCATTTGGACCCTGGGGCAATTTAGCATGGCCAATTAACCTAACCTGCACATCTTTGGACTGTGGGAGGAAACCGGGGCACCCGGAAGAAACCCACACAGACACGTGGAGAAAGTGCAAACTCCATAGAGACAGTCACCCAAGTCTGGAATTGAACCTGGGACCCTGGAGCTGTGAGGCAGCAGTGCTATATATATATATATATAATACATATATATAATGGCGCCCCTGCCGTTCTCGCCGGCTCGGTACTCTACAAGCCCTGTGGTGGTGGCAGCCCTAAGGGTGTGGGGGCAATGGAGGCAGCACATGGGATTGGAGTGTGGTCTCCGATTTGCAACAATCACCGGTTTGTGCCGGGGAGGCTGGATAGGGGCTTCAGGAGGTGGCAGCAGGTAGGGATCGAGAGATTTGGGGATTTAGTTATCCAGGAGGGCTTTCCGACCTTGAAGGCACTAGAGGAGGAGTTTGAGCTACCGGGCTGGAATGGGTTTCGATATCTTCAGGTCCGGGACTTTGTCCGGAGGCAGGTTCCAAGCTTCCCTCGCCTCCCCCTGAGGCGACTACAGGATAAGGTGATGTCCAAAACTGGGTTGGAGAGGGAAGGGTTTCAGAGATATACAAGGAGTTGATGGAGTGGGAGGGGGCCCCGATCAGGGAGGTGAAGTGGAAGTGGGAAGAGAGCTGGAAATGGAAAAGTGAGAAAAAGCCTCGAAGAGAGTCAATTCATCTTCGTCCTGCGCCAGACTTAGCCTGATGCAGTTTAAAGTGGACCACAGGGAGACTTCCAGTGGCTGTGATGGAGTAGGAAGCCACACATTTGGGAGCTCCCATTTTAAAGAGACTTTTCGGCTCTTTTGAGAGCCCAAAACGGAAATTTTTTGACGTCTCCCGGTGGGGGAAGGTGTGCTGAACGACTTTCCCCCAGTCCATGCCTCGAACTCGGAGTGGAAAGGGGGAAAAAACAGCAGCAGCTCCTCAGAAAAAACGGGGGAAGGGATCCAAGATGGCCACCGACAGAGCTCCAGAGGAATGGAGGCTCTGGGCCCAGGAGCAGCAAACTGATCTCCTGCGCTGCTTTAAAGAATTCAAGGATGAGGTACTGAGCTCTCTGCAGGAAACGAACAGAAGGCTGTCAGAGATTCAGTCCACCCAGGGTGCTGCCATCAAGGAGTTGCAGACGCAGGCCACTGAACAATAGGAGGAGGCCGTGGTCCTCGTGAGTAAGGTGGAGGGGCACGAGGCACTTCACAAGAAGTGGCAGGAACGCTTTGAGGAGCTTGATCACCGCATGAGGCGGAAAAACCTGCGGATCTTGGGCCTTGCGGAGGGGCTGGAGGGATCGGACCTGACAGCCTACGTGGCTGTAATGCTGAATTCGCTAGTGGGGGCCGGGTCTTTCCATCTGCCCTTGGAGCTGGAGGGAGCGCACAGGGTGCTGGCCAGGAGGCCCAAGGAAGATGAACCCCCGCGTGCGGTGCTGGTGAGGTTCCACCGGTTCAGTGATCGGGAGTGCGTGCTGCGCTGGGCCAAGAAGGTGAAGAGCAGTAATTGGGAGAATGGGGTACTACGGATCTACCAGGACTGGAGTGCGGAGGTGGCTAAGCAGCGGTCCGGATTTAATCGGACGAAAGAGGTGCTTTATAGAAAAAAGATAAAGTTCGGAATGTTGCAGCCCGCGCGCCTGTGGGTAACTTATTTGGACTGGCACCATTATTTCGATTCCCCGGAGGAGGCGTGGGCCTTCGTGCGGACGGAGAAACTGGACTTGAACTAGGGGTTGGGGGTTGCGAGGTCGGCTGTAAGATATTAGTGCTGGATTCTGCTGTTGCTGTGTTCTCTTTTTCTTCTGTTTTTTTTCTTCTTGTTTTAGTACTTTTGCAATTTTGATATGGTCATTTACGGAGGGGTTGTTCTGCTATGTTCTTGTTCTTGTGCTGTGGGGCATTGTTTGGGCTGTGTATCTTGCGGGGAGGGTCGGGGGGGTATGTTGTATTCTATGTCGGAGTGGGGGTATGGAGTGGGGCTGATATTTGGGAGCTGCGTCAGGAGGGTGTGGTGGGGCAAGGCGAAAGCGCGGGCTTTCCTCTGGTTTCCCGCGCTGTGGGGCTGGGGGGTGGAGACGGTGACGGGCGAGGCGGGGCCTTAACTGGTTCTTCCCTGCGCTGGAGCGGTGCCTGGAGTAGGGATAAATTGGGGGATGATCCTACTTCGGGAGGGGTCGGGCTATTGGCGGGAGTTTCCGGGGTCAGCAGAAGTTAGCTGACCCACGGAAGTACAATGGAGGACGGTTCGCGGCTGGGAGGGTTCCTAGCCTGGGGGGGAAGGGAGGGAGGGAAAGGGGAATACTGGGTTGCTGCTGGTAGGGTCAAGAAGGAGCTGGTGGGGGCTGGGGGGACAGAGGTGAGGGGTTGTCGCTATGGGGACGGGGTCGGGCAGGGGGTACTGGCCTGGGGCGGGCAGTCGACGGGCTATGGCTAGCCGAAGGGGGAGGGGGGGGGCGGGACGCCCTCTGATCCGGTTGGTCACCTGGAATGTGAGAGGGTTGAATGGGCCGGTGAAGCGGTCGAGGGTACTGGCTCACCTGAAGGGGCTAAAGGCAGATGTGGCAATGCTTCAGGAGACCCACCTGAGGGTGGCGGACCAGGTCCGCCTGAGGAAGGGATGGGTGGGGCAGGTTTTCCACTCTGGGTTGGATGTGAAGAACCGGGGAGTGGCGATTCTGGTGGGGAAAAATGTGTTGTTTGAGGCATCGGAGGTGGTGGCGGATAAGGGGGGTAGGTATGTTATGGTTAGGGGCAGGCTACAAGGAGAGAAGGTGGTACTGGCTAGTGTGTATGCCCCAAATTCGGACGATGCGGGCTTTATGAGGCGTATGTTGGGACGGATCCCAGATCCTTCACTGGATCGGTCCAGCTCTAGGACGGGTAGGAGGCCGGCGGCGGCCAAGGTACTGAGAGGGTTTATGGATCAGATGGGTGGAGTGGATCCATGGAGGTTTGTGAGGCCGAGGGCACGGGAGTACTCTTTCTTCTCCCACGTACATAGGGTCTACTCTCGGATAGATTTCTTCGTGGTGAGTAGGGAACTGATTCCGAGAGTGAAGGAGGCCGAGTGTTCGGCCATTGCAATCTCCGACCACGCTCCGCATTGGATGGAGTTGGAGATGGGGGAGGTGCGGGACCAACGTCCGTTGTGGCGGTTGGATGTGGGGTTGTTGGCGGAGGAGAAGGTGTGTAGGAGGATCCGGGCAAGTATTGAGGGGTACCTTGAGGTGAATGATACGGGGGAGGTTCAGGTGGGGATGGTCTGGGAAGCCCTGAAGGCAGTAATTCGTGGGGAGCTGATATCCATCCGGGCACACAGGGAGAGGAGCGAGAGGAGTGAGAGGGATAGACTGGTGGGAAAGATGCTGGAGGTGGACAGGAGGTATGCAGAGGCACCAGAGGAAGGACTGTTGGGGCAGAGGCGCAGCCTGCAGGCTAAATTTGATTTGCTGACCACTAGAAAGGCGGAGGCACAGTGGAGGAAGGCACAAGGGGCAGTGTACGAACATGGTGAAAAGGCGAGTAGGATGCTGGCTCATCAGCTCCGTAAGCGGGATGCGGCTAAGGAGATTGCTGGAGTGAGAGACAAGAGTGGGAATGTGGTGCGGAAGGGGGTAGAGGTGAATGAGGTCTTCAAGGACTTTTACGGGGAACTGTACCGGTCGGACCCAACGGGGGAGAGGAGGGGAATGGAGAGGTTCCTTGACAGGCTTTCTTTCCCGAAGGTGCAGGAGGAGAAGGTGGAGGGGCTGGGTGCGCCGATTGAGCTGGAGGAGCTAGTTAAGGGGATCAGGCCGATGCAGTCAGGGAAGGCACCGGGGCCGGATGGGTTCCCGGTGGAATTTTATAAAAAGTTTGTGGACCTAGTGGGCCCCTTGCTGGTGCGGACACTCAACGAAGCGTGGGAAGGGGGGACTTTGCCCCCGACGATGTCGCGGGCGCTGATCTCGTTAATTTTAAAGAAGGACAAGGACCCCCAGCAGTGTGGTTCATACAGGCCCATATCTCTCCTCAACGTGGATGCTAAGGTGCTGGCAAAAATCCTGGCCACCAGGATAGAGGACTGTGTGCCAGGGGTTGTGCACGAGGACCAGACACGTTTTGTGAAGGGAAGGCAGCTGAACACGAATGTGCGGAGATTGCTGAATGTCATCATGATGCCGGCGATTGAGGGGGAGGCAGAGATAGTGGTGGCGCCGGATGCGGAGAAGGCCTTCGATAGAGTGGAGTGGGGGTACCTATGGGAGGTGTTGGGGAGGTTTGGATTTGGTGAAGGGTTCATTAGATGGGTACGGCTGCTATATGAGGCCTCGATGGCGTGCGTGGCCACGAATCGGAGGTCGGAGTACTTCCGGCTTTACCGAGGGACCAGGCAGGGTTGCCCCCTGTCCTCCTTGTTGTTTGCACTGGCAATCGAGCCGCTGGCGATGGCGTTGAGAGATTCAGAGAGGTGGAGAGGCTTGGTGCGAGGTGGAGAGGAACATAGGGTGTCGTTGTATGCCGACGACCTGTTACTGTATGTGGCGGACCCGGTGGGAGGGATGCCGGGAGTGATGGAGTTGCTAGCCGAGTTTGGGACTTTTTCAGGTTATAAATTAAACTTAGGCAAGAGCGAGGTGTTTGTGGTGCATCCTGGAGACCAGGAGGAAGGAATTGGTAGGCTCCCGCTTAGGCGGGCAGGGGAGAGCTTTAGGTACCTGGGGGTGCAGGTGGCCAGGGACTGGGGGACTCTTCACAAGCATAACTTCACCAGACTTGTAGATCAGATGGAGGAGGAGTTCAGGAGGTGGGACATGCTGCCATTGTCGTTGGCGGGGAGGGTACAGTCCGTCAAAATGACGGTGCTTCCGAGGTTCTTGTTCCTTTTTCAGTGCCTGCCCATCTTTATCCCCAGGGCCTTCTTTAGGAGAGTGACCAGCAGTATTCTGAGCTTTGTGTGGGCACATGGGACTCCGAGAGTGAGGAGGGTGTTCCTGGAGCGAGGAAGGGATAGAGGCGGGCTGGCGCTGCCCAACCTTCTGGGGTACTATTGGGCAGCCAATGTGTCAATGGTGCGTAAATGGGTGATGGAGGGGGGAGGGGCGGCATGGAAAAGAATGGACATGGCGTCATGTAGAGGTACGAGCCTGGGTGCCATGGTAACGGCACCGTTGCCGCTCTCCCCTAAGAGGTTTACCACGAGCCCAGTGGTGGCGGCGACCCTAAGAATCTGGGGACAGTGGAGACGGCATCGGGGGGAAACAGGGGGCTCGATGGAGGCTCCACTGGGAGGCAACCATCGGTTCATCGCGGGGAACACGGATGGGGGATTCAGGGGGTGGCAAAGGGCGGGCATCAGCAAATTGAGGGACCTGTTTATTGGCGGGAGGTTTGCGGGCCTGGGGGAACTGGAAGATAAATTTGGCCTTCCCCAAGGGAACATGTTCAGATACCTGCAGGTAAAGGCGTTTGCTAGGCGACAGGTAGAGGGATTCCCTTTGCTGCCCTCGCAGGGGACGATGGACAGAGTGCTTTCGGGGGTGTGGGTAGGAGAGGGGAAGGTGTCTGACATCTATAAGGTAATGCAGGAGGTGGAGGAGTCGTCAGTGGAGGAGCAGAAGGCTAAATGGGAGGAGGAACCCGGGGACCAGATAGAGGACGGGACTTGGGCGGAGGCCTTGGAGAGAGTCAACTCTTCCTCCTCATGTGCGAGGCTTAGTCTCATCCAATTTAAGGTGCTGCACCGGGCCCACATGTCCGGGACTAGGATGAGTAGGTTCTTTGGGGGTGAGGACAGGTGCACCAGATGTTCGGGGAGTCCAGCGAACCACGCCCATATGTTCTGGGCATGCCCAGCACTGGAAGAATTCTGGAAGGGGGTGGCGGGGACGGTGTCGAGGGTGGTTGGATCCAGGGTCAAACCAGGGTGGGGACTCGCGATTTTTGGAGTTGCGGTAGAGCCGGGAGTGCAGGAGGCGAAAGAGGCCGGTGTCCTGGCCTTTGCGTCTTTTGCGTCCCTAGTAACCCATCGAAGGATTCTGTTACAATGGAGGATGCAAGGCCCCCAAGCGTGGAGACCTGGATCAGTGACATGGCGGGATTTATAAAATTGGAAAAGGTCAAATTTGCCCTGAGAGGATCAATACAAGCGTTCTATAAACGATGGCAGCCTTTTCTGGACTTCCTGGCTCAGAGATAGGGGGGGGGGGGAGTTGCATTATTGTAGTGTTTATTCTGTAACTTTATAGTGTGTTAATTTGCGTTGTTGTTAAAATGCTGGGTTGTTCATGGGGATGGGGCGACTGTATATGATTGTTAATATTATTGTTATTTTCGGCATTTTACTAAGGTGCGTCAATGTTGTATAAAATCAAAATTTTTCAATAAAAATTATTTTTAAAGTGGACCACAGGACTCACATGGCGGTAGCCCCGATGAGCAGGTTCTTTGAAGAGGTGGAGGATAGATGTGGGCAGTGTGGGCGTAGCCCGGCTAACCATGTGCAGATTTTCTGGGCATGTCCTGTCATGTGAGAGTACCTTTAAGAAATGGCTGCTTAAGAAATGTACCTTTAAGAAATGGGTGAGTCTCAGTGATGTCAGAGTGTGGGTGGAGCTAGGCTGTCTGTCAGCTTTTTACTTTTGTTTTAGGCTGTTTGCTGCAGGGTGTGTTTTAGTTTCGTTTTCAGTGTTGGAGCTGAAGCCAAACAGAGCAGGTGTACTATTGATCTCTCTGCCATGAAAAGACTATTCTTGATCATTTGATAAATTCAGAATTATAATTGTTTTCAGTAGTGAATGTAAACCTGATGTGCTTCCGTTAAAAGGTGTTTTTCTGCCTTCTTTGTTGTATTCTTTCGGGGTTGTATTTGAATTGATGGCTGCTAAGATGTTCACTGTATGTTTCAAAAAGGTTAACTTGAGTTCATAGAATAAACAGGCCCACAACTTTTAATAGATTGTGGTATGGGGAACACACGGCCCACTCTACAGGTGTGGTACAGCAGAAATGGAAATGTAATTTTTAAAGCAAAACAATGTTTATTCTATGAACTCAAGTTAACCTTTTTGAAACATACATGAACATAGAATACATAGAATACATAGAACAGTACAGCACAGAACAGGCCCTTCGGCCCTCAATGTTGTGCTGAGCCATGATCACCCTACTCAAACCCACGTATCCACCCTATAACCGTAACCCAACAACCCCCCCTTAACCTTACTTTTATTAGGACACTACGGGCAATTTAGCATGGCCAATCCACCTAACCCGCACATCTTTGGACTGTGGGAGGAAACCGGAGCACCCGGAGGAAACCCACGCACACAGGGGGAGGACGTGCAGACTCCACACAGAGTGACCCAGCCGGGAATCGAACCTGGGACCCTGGAGCTGTGAAGCATTTATGCTAACCACCATGCTACCCTGCTGCCCCTTATTCATCTTAGCAACCATTAATTCAAATACAACCCCAAAAAAGTACAACACTAAGTAATCCTTAATAACTTCCCAAACAACATCCAGAAGACAGAAGAAACACCTTTTAACAGAAGCACATCACATTTCCTTCACTACTGAAAACATTTATAATTCTGAATTCAGCAAATGATCAAGAGATAGTCTTTTCATGGCAGAGAGATCAACAGTGCACCTGCTCTGGCTTCAGCTCCAACACTGAAAATGAAACTAAAACACACCCTGCAGCAAACAGTCTAAAATGAAAGTAAAAAGCTGACAGACAGCCCAGCTCCACCCACACTCTGACATCACTGAGACACACCCATTTCGTAAAGGTACATTTCTTAAGCAGTCATTTCTTAAAGGTACTCTCACATGACAGTCCGAAGTTGAGGGGATTCTGGCAGGGATTTGCAGACGTTATGTCAGAAGTCCTGGAAGGGAGGTAACCCCGAGTCCAGAACTGGCAATATTTGGGATATTGGATCATTCGGGAGCCAAGGGGGGGAGGGAGGTTGATGTCCTGGCCTTCTCCTCCCTGGTGGCCCGCAGACGGATTTTGATGAGATGGAGGGACTCGGAGCCCCCGAAGTCAGGTGTGTGGGTCAGCGATATGGCAACGTTTCTCAGCCTGGGAAAAAAAATCAAGTTCGATTTGAGAGGATCAATTCAGGGGTTCGCCCAGAGATGGCAACCGTTCATCGACTTCTTCAAAGAAAATTGAACGTCAGCAGTAAGAGGGGGTGGGGGGGGGAAGGGGGGGAAGAAAATAGGAGGCATGGCAGTGTTAGATAAGGACAGGGAACTCAGTATATGGGTAATTAGGGAACAAGGCGTGGGCAGTAGGGGACATTATTTTTTAGGCTTTTTGTGTGCGTCAACCCACGCATGTTTTCTTTTAAGAAATGTTAATGTATTAAATTGTGAAAATTACAAATGCTTCAATAACATATTTTCTAACAAATATAGATATATATATATATATATATGCACAGCCATATAAATACTGTGGCTGCAATAGCTGATCAGAAGCTGAGAATTCTGTGGTCAATACCTCATTTCCTGACTCCCCAAAGCCTGTCCATCTTCTATAAAGCACAAGTCAGGAGTGATACTCTCCTCTTGCCTGATTGAGAGCAGCTCCAATAATATTCAATAATCTCAACACCATCCCGGACAAAGCAGCCGCTTGGTTGGCATTCAATGCACCACCTTTAACATTCACTCCCTCCACCACCAATGCACAGAGGCAGCAATGTGTACCATCCAGAAGATGCACTGCAGCAACTTGCTAAGGCTCCTTAAACAGTACCTGCCAAACCTGGGATCTCTGCCGCCTAGAAGTACAAGGGCAGCAGATACTTGGGAACACCACCACCTGCAAGTTCTCCTCCAAACCACACGCCACCCTGACTTTGAACTATAATTGCTGTTTTCATCACTAGGTTAAAATCCTGGATCCCGTTTCCTAGCAGCACTGTGTGTATACTTGTATGGACTGTAGCGGTTCAAGAAGGCAACTCGTTGCCATATTCTCAAGGACAATTAAGGATGGGCAATAAATGATGGCCTAGCCAGCGACACCCACATCGCATGAAAGAATAAAAATAACCTCCATGCAATCTGTTTGGGGTGGTGTAAGAGAGGGGATATTTTAAATATTTTGGTGCTCTTCGTGATCCTATCAGTTTTTTTTTCATGTTTAGAAATGGTGTGCATTATACTTTACATTCAACCCGAGCTCCCTGTGTTCCAATTGTTTGCGTTGCAGGAAAGGGATGTTTTGATGCTGCTGTGATCATCTCCAGTCATGAGCTGTGAGCCAGTGTTCCCTGCACATTTCTTGGAGGCTGCTATCAGCAGCTTAAACCCATCTACTAGTCAGAGAATCTAACGCAGATAGAGTCAGGGCCTCTACCACAAAACCCAGATGTGCACCAATCAGCTCTCTGCTTCTTAGAATTTGTAGGTCTTTCCGGTAATTTACTGTGGAAAAAATGACTTTACTTGAAGCTGCACGCAAAGGAGTTCCAGAACTGTAAATTTTAGAATTTTATGCTGTCACCATTCAATATTACATGACCTCTTTCAAGGTGAAGCCCGAGTCAAACCTAGTGGGAAACTAGAGAATTGGGAAATCTTTAAAAGTTAACAGAAAGCCACGAAAAAAGTTATAAAGAAAAGTAAGATAAATTATGAGACTAAACTAGCTCAGAATATAAAAATAGATTGTAAAAGTTTCTATAAATATATAAAACAAAAAAGAATGGATAAGGTCAACGTTGGTCCTTTAGAGGATGAGAAGGGGGGTTTAATAATGGGAAATGAGGAAATGACCAAGGCATTGAACAGATATTTTCATATAATAGAATCACTACAGTGCAGAAGGATGCCATTCAGCCCATCAAACCCTTCCTTAGGGTCAGGCCCTCACCCTATCCCCTTAACCCAATAACCCCACCTAACCTAACCTTTTGGACATGAAGGGGCAATTGATCATGGCCAATTTACCTAACCTGCCCATCTTTGATCGTTGGACTGTGGGAGGAAACCGGAGCACCCGGAGGAAACCCACGCAGACAGGGAGAGAAAGTGCAAACTCCACACAGTCACCCGAGACCAGAATTGAACCCCAGTACCTGGAGCAATGAGACAGCAGTGCTAACCACTGTGCCACCGTGCTGCCGTTAGCAGTGCTAACCACTGTGCCACCTTGTCGATCTTCACAGCGAAAGTCACAAATAACATGCCAATAATTGATGGCAACGAGGCTATGGCAGGTGAGGACCTAGAAACGATCATTATCACTAATGGGGTAGTGTTGAGCAAGCTAATGAGGCTAAAGATAGACAAGTCTCCTGGCCCTGATGCATCCCAGGGTACTAAAAGAGATGGTGGGAGAAATAACAAATGCGCTTGTGGTAATTTACCAAAATTCACTGGAATCTGAGACGGTTCCAGCAGATACAGCAAAAGTGACACTATTTTAAAAAGGAGATAGACAAAAGGCAGGTAAACTATAGGCCAGTTAGATTCACTTCTGTAGTGGGGGAAATGCTTGAATTTATCATCAAGGAAGAAATAGTGAGACATCCGGATGGAAATTGCCCCATTGGGCAGACGCAGCATGGGTTCAGGAAAGGCAGGTCAAGTTTGACTAATTTACTGGAATTCTTTGAAGACATTACGAGTGCGGTGGACAACGGGGAACTGGTGGATGTAGTGTATCTGGATTTCTAGGAGGCATTCGACAAGGTGCCACACAAAAGATTGCTGCATAAGAAAAAGATGCATGGCGTTATGGGTAATGTATTAGCATGGGTAGAGGATTGGTTAATGAAAAGAAAGCAAAGAGTGGGAATAAATGGGTGTTTTTCTGGTTGGCGATAAATGGCTAGTGGTGTGCTTCAGGGATCAGTGTTGGGACCGCAATTGTTTACAATTTACATAGATGATCTGGGGCGGGATTCTCCGACCCCCCCGCCGGGTCGTAGAATCGCCAGGGGGCCGGCGTGAATCCCGCCCCCGCCGTCTCTTGAAGTCTCCGGCACCAGAGATTCGGCGGGGGTGGGAATCGCGCCGCGCCTGTCGCCGGGCCCCCCCCCCCCCCCCCCCCCCCCCCGGGCGATTCTCCGACCCGCAATGGGCCGAAGTCCCGCTGCTGTCATGCTGGTCCAGCCGGCGGGAATCAAACCACCTACCTTACCGGCGGGACCAGGCGGCGCAGGTCCTGGTCGTTGGGGGGGGGGGGGGGGGGGGGGGGAGCGGGGTTATCTGGCCCCGGTGGGTGCCCCCATGGTGGCCTGGCCCGTGATCGGGGCCCATCGGTCGGCGGGCGGGCCTGTGCCGTGAGGGCACTATTTTCCTTCCGCGTTCGCCATAGCCTTCATGATGGCGGATGCAGAAGTGACCCCCTCCCCTGCGCATGCGCGGGGATGACGTCAGCAGCCGCTGACGCTCTGGCGCATGTGCGGACTTCCACCGGCCGGTGAAGTCCCTTCGGCCCTGGCTGGCGTGGCACCAAAGGCCTTCCACGCCAGCTGGCGGGACGGGAACCACTCCAGTGCGGGCCTAGCCCTTCAAGGTTAGGGTTTGGCCCCTAAAGGTGCGGAGAAATCCGCACCTTTGGGGTGGCCCGACGCCGGAGTGGTTCACGCCACTCCATCCCGCCGGGACCCCCTGCCCCGCCAGGTCGAGGAGAATCCCGGCTCTGGAGTTGGAGACCAAGTGTAATGTGTCAAAGTTTGCAAATGACACTAAGATGAGTGATAGACCAAAGTGTGTAGAGGACAGAAAGTCTGCCGAGGGATATAGATAGCTTATGTGAGCGGGCAAGGGTCTGGCAGATGGAGTACAATGTCGATAACTGTGAGGTCATCCATTTTGGTAGGAATAACAGTAAAATGGAGGGCCTTGGGTGTCCTTGTGCATGAATCACAAAAAGTTGGTTTTCAGGTGCAGCAGGTAATTGAGAAGGCAAATGGAATTTTGTCCTTCATTGCTGGAGGGATGGAGCTAAAAACAGGTGGGTTATGTTGCAGCTGTATAGTGTGATGGTGAGGCCACACCTGGGGTATTGTGTACAGTTTTGGTCTCCTTACTTGAGAAAGGATGTACTGGCACTGGAGGGAGTTGATTCCGGAGTTGAGAGGAGTTGAGGAGAGACTGAATAGACTGGGACTATACTCATTGGAATTTAGAAGAATGAGGGGGGAATCTTATAGAAACATATAAAATTATGAAGAGAATAGATAAGATAGAAACAAGGAGGTTGTTTCCACTAGCGGGTGAAACTAGAACTCGGGGGCATAGCCTCAAAATAAGGGGGAGCAGACAGAGTTGAGGAGGAACCTCTTTACCCAAAGGGTTGTGAATCTATGGAATTTCCTGCCCAGTGAAGCAGTTGAGGCTACCTCGCTAAATGTTATAAGGAAAAGATAGATAGATTTTTGAACAGTAACGGATTTAAGGATTATGGTGAGCGGGCGGGTAAGTAGAGCTGAGTCCACAAAAAGATCAGCCATGATGTTATTGAACGGTGGAGCAGGCTTGAGGGGCCAGATGGCATACTCCTACTCTTAGTTCTTATGTTCTTATATTTTGAGGTTTCACTTTTTAAGGCTGTCTTGTTATCTGGTTGGTTATTATACTTCTTGTTGCCCTACCTGAAAGATTTATTTTCTGTTTTTTTCTGAAACTGGTGACTGTGGTGATATAACCACTGTAGTTATGTGTACTTGCAGTAGGGGGGTGTATGCCTGTATCTGTGATACAGGTTCCTCCGGTAAGCCCCTGCCGGCTAGCTCCGCTCACAGGGAGCTTGTGTATAAATATGCGTGTGAGTCACTCAGACCTTAGTCTACAGTTGCAGATGGAGGAATAGCATCGCACAGCAATAAAGCCTCTATTGTACTAGTCTCTCGTCTTTGAGTATAATTGCTAGCGCTACAATTTATTGCTGTGTGATTTTCCTGTGGGTTAAATGGCGGCGCCCATGGAACGCATATGGACATCAGAATCAAGCCTGACCGTCTGCAGCTGGATCCGCAGTCGCCTCACGCCAGAAAAGACTTTGTTCACTGGCTTGCAGTCTTTGAGGCCTACATCTCTTCAGCGGACCCTCCCCCGACGGAGGCTCAGAAAAAGCAACTCCTGTACTCCAGACTTAGCTCCAGTGTCTTTCCGCTAATTTGAGATGCGACTGACTACACCACAGCTACGGAACTGCTCAAGGAGAACTATGCACAGTCGGCGAACACCCTGTTTGCGAGGCATCAACTCTCTACTCGCGTCCAGCAGCCGGGTGAGTCGATTGAGGACTTCTGGAGGGCTCTTATACCTCTGGTACGAGACTGCGACTGCCGGGCCCTCACAGCCACGGAACACTCTGACTTACTCATGCGCGATGCCTTTGTTACAGGCATTGCATCGGATCCCATCCGGCATCGACTGCTGGAAGGGGCCGCCCCGACCTCGCGGCCGCAAAGGCTCTGGCGCTTTCCATGACGGCCGCCTCCCGTAGTGCGCGATCTTACTCCGCTAGCCACTCGGCCCACCCGTCCTACCCCTTGTGGACCCCGCAAACGGCCCCCCAGGCCCACCCGTCCTACCCCTTGTGGACCCCGCAAACGGCCCCCCAGGCCCACCCGTCCTACCACTCGTGGACCCCGCAAACGGCCCCCCCAGCAGCCGCCCCCGCGCACTATGCCTGCGCTGCCCGCCGCACTGCGCTCCCTGGGGGTCCCCACTATTACTTCTGCGGTCAGCAGAAGCACCAGCGCCAGCGCTGCCCGGCCCGCACCGCGACCTGCAAAGCTTGTGGCAAGAAAGGCCACTTTGTAGCGGTGTGTCAGTCCCGGACGGTTGCCGCTATCGCGCCCCCGGTCCCCTCGCCTCAGCCGCTCGCTCAATGGGGCCCGCCGTCCGCTTCCCCCGACCCCACGTGGGCTCCATGGGCGCTGCCATCTTCATCCACCACCACCATATGCGTTCCATGGGCGCCGCCATTTAACCCACAGGTACTCCAGATGCCGCCATTTTGTCCTCTCCCCGGGACAGGGCCACGGGACACGGGTCGCTACCGCTCCTCGTCGGACTCATCTGACTCGACCGCTAATCGCCCGCTACTCGCCTCCATTACGCTCGACCAGTCCCGTCCTCGCAACCTGGCACCCTCTTCCACATCGGTGCTGGTCAACGGCCACGTGACCTCCTGCCTCATCGACTCCGGGAGCACCGAGAGCTTCGTCCACCCGGACACGGTGAGGCGCTATTCCCTTGCGGTCCATCCCGCCAACCGGCAGATCTCTCTTGTCTCCGGATCCCACTCTGTCCCAATCCGGGGTTTCTGCCTGGTTAAACTTACTGTACAGGGCGTGGAATTCGACCGTTTCCGTCTGTACATTCTCCCCAACCTCTGCGCGTCACTCTTACTAGGAATGGATTTCCAGTGCAATCTCCAGAGCCTCACCGTCAAATTCGCCGGACCCCTACCTTCCCTCACCGTTTGCGGCCTCGTCGACCCTCAAGGTCGAGTTTCCCTCACTCTTTGCCAATCTGACCGCAGATTGCAAGCCCGTCGCCACCAGGACCAGACGGTACAGCACCCAGGACAAGGCCTTCATCAGGTCCAAAGTCCAGTGGCAGCTTCGGGAGGGTATCATCGAGGCCAGCAACAGCCCTTGGAGAGCCCAGGTGGTAGTGGTTAAGACCGGGGAGAAGCACAGGATGGTCGTGGACTACAGCCAGACCATCAACCGGTACACGCAGCTCGACGCGTACCCCCTCCCCCGCATTTCTGATATGGTCAATCAGATTGCACAGTACCGGGTCTTCTCTACTATTGACCTGAAATCCGCCTACCACCAGCTCCCCATCCGTAAATCGGACCGTCCCTACACTGCCTTCGAGGCAGACGGTCATCTGTACCAATTTCTTAGGGTTCCCTTTGGCGTCACGAATGGAGTCTCGGTATTTCAACGAGAAATGGACCGAATGGTTGATCGGTACGGACTACAGGCCACCTTCCCGTACCTCGACAATGTCACCATCTGCGGCCATGACCAGCAGAACCATGATGCCAACCTTTCTAAATTCCTCCACACCGCGTCTCTCCTTAATCTCACGTACAACAAGGAGAAGTGCGTGTTCCGCACAGACCGCTTAGTCATCCTCGGCTATGTAGTCCAAAATGGACGACTGGGGCCCGACCCCGACCGCATGCACCCCCTCAGCTTCCACTCCCCCATTGCCCCAAGGCCCTCAAACGCTGCCTTGGGTTCTTTTCTTATTAGTGCCCACTTATCCAGTCCACTCACTTTCCCCTCTTGGCCGAGGCACAACAGGCCTTCGCCCACTTTCGATCTGACATAGCCAGGGCGGGGATGCACGCAGTAGACGAGACACTGCCTTTCCAAGTAGAAAGTGACGCTTCAGATGTCACACTTGCCGCCACGCTGAATCAGGCAGGCAGACCCGTGGCATTCTTTTCACGCACCCTCCACTGCCTCCGAAATTCGGCATTCCTCTGTTGAAAAGGAGGCCCAGGCAATCGTTGAAGCGGCCCTGGATTCCATTTTTGCCCCGTTCGGTTTCCCCGACTACATCCACAGTGACAGGGGATCCTCGTTCATGAGCGATGAGCTGCGTCATTTCCTGCTCACCAGAGGTATCGCCTCCAGCAGGACGACCAGCTATAACCCCCGGGGAAACGGGCAGGTAGAGAGGGAGAACGGGACGGTATGGAGGGCTGTCCAGCTGGCCCTACGGTCCAGGAACCTCCCAGCTGCTCGCTGGCAGCAGGTCCTCCCTGACGCGCTCCATTCCATTCGGTCGCTACTGTGCACCACAACTAACAGTACACCCCATGAACGTGTTTTTGCCTTCCCTAGGAAGTCTACATCCGGGGTGTCGCTCCCGACGTGGCCCACGACTCCGGGCCCAGTCCTTCTCCGTAGGCATGTCCGGCACCACAAGGCTGAACCCCTGGTGGACAAAGTACGCCTTCTCCACGCCAACCCTCAGTGTGCCTACGTGGAGTTCCCCGACGGCCGCCAGGACACAGTCTCGCTCCAGGACCTGGCTCCCTCAGGTGCTGATCCCATGCCCACGCCCCTTTTTCCCCCCGCGCCAACCTCCTTTTCCCCGGCGCCCCCCTTATTCGTCCCCACCAGGTCCATCCCTCGACCCCCTGCCCACACTGGAGGACATGGAAGATTTCGACTCGCTCTCGGAGTCATCCCGCCAGCAGCCAGCACCAACACCGCCAACACCAGCACCATCGTTGCCATCACCGCCTGTGCCGACGTCGCCACCACCAGCTACGCCGATCACAGCGGAACGTTCGACCGCCGATTCGGCTCAACCTGTAACCTGCTAACCGGATGGACTCTTGGTTTTCTTTGTTTGGACCCTCTTGTAAATAGCTCATCCCTTGTATTATAGTTACACATCACCCCCGCCGGACTCATTTTTTACAGGGGGTGAATGTGGTGATATAACCACTGTAGTTATGTGTACTTGCAGTAGGGGGATGTATGCCTGTACCTGTAATACAGGTTCCTCCGGTAAGCCCCTGCCGGCTAGCTCCGCCCACGGGGAGCTTGTGTATAAATATGCGTGTGAGTCACTCAGACCTTAGTCTACAGTTGCAGATGGAGGAATAGCATCGCACAGCAATAAAGCCTCTATTGTAGTAGTCTCTCGTCTTTGAGTATAATTGTTAGCGCTACAGTGACTTCCCAGATGTCTTTGCCTGGCACTGAGTACTGACGGACGAATTGACAATTTGGGCATCACAGAGAGCTCCCTCCCTTTCCTCTGTTGTTGTGACACTGCCTATGCCAACCACTACTCTAAAAGCCAGAAACACGTCTGGGATTCTCTCTGCTCTCTCTGGTTCAATGCCAGGCCATAATATGAAATGGCATTGATGTTGAAATTCCGATCGTATCGCTGTTGAATCACTTGATTGTAACTAATTTCTTTTTTTTCAATAAATTCAGAGTACACAATTTTCTTTTTCCAATTAAGGGGCAATTTAGCATGGTCAATCCACCTAACCAGCACATCTTTGGGTTGTGGAGTTGAAACCCATGCAGACATGGGGAGAATGTGCAAACTCCACACCAGGGCCGGGTCTCGAACCCGGGTCCTCAGTGCCGTAGTTCCATTGCTAACCACTGTGTCACTGTGCTACCCCTATTGTAACCAATCTCTGATGTCCAGTGAGGAACCTACTTCTGTGACATAGGTTGTACAGTCTCAGGCTTTCATACAAGATGTTCTTGGGTATAGTGCCACTGATTGCTCCTGTAAGTGGACGGTACCTTCCTTACAAGTCAGAGTGGATCTTTATCTACATGGAATATAAATATAGGGAGACCTAAGAATTAACCAGAGAACCCTTACCCGTGCCTCATTAGCTTGTATTAAATGCTCGTTCTAAATCTCCCATTAGATAGGTGGATGAAAGGGCAGCACGGTGGCCTAGTGGTTAGCACAACCGCCTCACGGCGCTGAGGTCCCAGGTTCGATTCCGGCTCTGGGTCACTGTCTGTGTGGAGTTTGCACATTCTCCCCGTGTCTGCGTGGGTTTCGCCCCCACAACCCAAAAATGTGCAGAGTAGGTGGATTGGCCATGCTAAATTGCCCCTTAATTGGAAAAAATAATTGGGTAATCTAAATTTAAAAAAAAGATAGGTGGATGAAGATATTTTCAGTCTGACTCAACCAATCAGAGAGATGTGCAAAGGAGACAGTAGGCTAGTGGTTATTAGACAGCTCGAGTAGCCCAAAGGTCTGGGTTCAAATTGCACATTAATTTGTGGGCGTGCACCAGGAAATGACTATCAAAGTGTCAGACTGTTGTAAAACTCCATATAGTTCTCTAATGTTCTACTCTGGTCTACATGTAACTTCAGTCCCAATTTGCTTCCAGACCTGCTGAGTTTTTCTAGCATTTTCTGTTTTTATTTCAGGTTTCCAGCATCAGCAGTATTTTGCTTTAATTGTATGGGATTCCATGGGTGGGATTCTCCGACCCCCCGCCAGTTCGGAAAATCGGCAGGGCGCGGTGTGAATCCCGCCCCGCCGCTCCGACTCAGGCTGCCGAATTCTCCGGTGCCGGTTTTCGAGCGGGGATCGCTCCGTGACGGCCGGGGGCCATTGGCAGCAACCCCCCCCCCCCGGCAATTCTCCGGGCCCCGATGGGCCAAGCGGCCACCCCTTCCTGGCCAGTCCCGCCGGCGTGAAATGGACATGGTCCATCCCGGTGGGACCTGGCATGTCGGCTGTCTAGCGGGGTCCTCAGGCTGGGGATCCGGCCCGGGGGGGTGGGGGGGGAACGGTGGCCTGGCGCGTGATCAGGGCCCACCGATCTGCGGGCGGGCCTGTGCCGTGGGGGCTGTCTTTCCCTCCGCGCCGGCCGTGGCGGAGCCTTACAGAGGCTGGGGTGGAGAAGAAACCCCCTGTGCATGCGCAGGAAACACGGCAGCGGTCCTGCGCATGCACCAACTCGCGCCGGGCGGCAGTGGCCCTTCGCCGCCGGTTGGTGCAGTGCCAACCCCTCCAGCGCCGGCGTAGCCCCCGGAAGTGCTGAGGATTCCGCAACTTCCGGGCGGTCCGACGCCAGAGTGGTTCACGCTGCTCTTGGTGCCGGTACAGGCCACCCCTCCAATTCCGGGAGAATCCCGGCCTGTGTCTGCCTGAATCCAGCCGCCCATATAAGAAAAGCAAAATACTGCTGATGCAGGAAACCTGAAATAAAAATAGAAAATCTCAGAGAGTCTGGCAGCATCTGTGGACAGAATTAATGGGCGTGATGTAACCAGACCGTTCTTGGCGGGATTAGCAGGGTCGTTCCCGGCTCTATCTAACCGGACTTTGTCTTGTTTTCATGCCCAGGTGAGGAACGCCCCCCGAGGCTGCACTATAGTGTAATTTCCTGCTCTGAGGCGCTTCAATGAGCAGAGCACCTCAGTGCAGGAAGAGATCTGGACTCCATTTTTAAATGGCGCCCCAACCTCTCAGCCCTCCCAGCGCTAGCCCCAGACCCCTTTCAAAGCCCCAACTCACCTGTTGTGGGTCCTCAGGGGCCCCCTGCACCCTACTGCACATGGGCAGGGCACCCCGGGCCTGATCCTCATCACCGGCACAACACCAGCCTGGCACCTTGGCACTTCCAGCCTGGCATCCTGGCAGTGCCCCAACTATCAGGGTCAGGGTGACACCTAGGCACCAGCAGTGCTAGGGTGACACCCTGCCGAGAGGCTGACCACTTGGGGGTCTCCAATCACCTGGGAGACTCCCCCAAGTACCATTCCGCCTGGCCTCCATTGTGGGGACCAGTACTAAACGGGACCGCCTGGCACCTCCTCGGTGAGGCCAATAGATGCCTTGTGGCCGATCGATCTGGTGTCAGCAAGTCTAAGTAGGTTCTTTTTTTGTTATAAATTTAGAGTACCCAATTATTTTTTTCCAATTAAGGGGCAATTTAGCGTGGCCAATCCACCTAACCTGCACATTTTTAGATTGTGGGGGGCGAAACCCACACAGACACGGGGAGAATGTGCAAACTCCACACGGATAGTCACCCAGAGCTGGTATCCGAACCTGGGACCTCAGCACCGTGAGGCAGCAGTGCTAAGCACTGTGCCACCATGCTGGCCTGCTAAGTAGGTTCTTAACCTCACATAGCCATGCTCGACTAGGTCCCGCCTATTGTGTATGGGATCCAGATTGCGACATCTCTCGAAATCTGGTTAGATTTTGCAAGGCGAAGCGGCCATCAGGAATCCCGGAGGAGGCCTCCCCGGAGATCTACCGCCCATGTCCTGCCCCAATTCTGGTGGGATCTGGCCAATAGATCACGCCCAATGTTTCGAGTTCAATATGACTCATCTTCGGAACTGAAGAGAGGCTGGAATGTGTGTTGTTAAAAGGGGGGGAGGGGCAGTTGGAGCAAAACAGAAAGTCAGGATAGGTTAGAGGGCAGTGGAAATTAAATGATAAAGGTGTCATGGAATACAAGATAAAGATAGTGGTAATGATAGTACTAAAATCTAAAGCTTTGGTCCAGAGTAGATGTTAATAGTAGAATAAAGGTCAGCAGTGTCTGAAAGCAAAATAGCAGAATAGAAATATAGAAAATTGGTGCAGAGCAGGCCATTCGGCCCTTTGAGCCTGCACCACTATTCAATATGATCATGGCTGATCATGCATATTCAGTATCCCTTTCCCGCTTTCTCCTGCTTTCTCCCGCTGTTAATAGTAGAGAAAGGGTTGGTGCTGTCTGAAAGCAAGAACAGAGAACAATATACAGATTGGCACTAGGGGCAGATGGGAGGGAAGAAAATAAAAACCATTCAAAATGGTCTGACGCTGTTGAGCTCAATGTTGAGTCCAGGAGTGCCTAATTTGAAGATAAAGTGCTGTTCCTCAATCTGCTTAGAGCTTCACTGGAACATTGGAGCAGGCCAAGTACAGAAATGTGGGCCGGGATTCTCCCCTACCCGGCGGGGCGGGGGGTCCCGGCGTAGCGGAGTGGCGCCAACCACTCCGGCGTCGGGCCTCCCCAAAGGTGCGGAATTCTCCACACCTTTGGGGGCTAGGCCCACGCCGGAGTGGTTGGCGCCACACCGACTGCCGCCAAAACCGGCGCCAACATCCTTTGCCGCCCGGCATCGGGGCTGGCCGAAAGGCCTTCACTGGTTCACGCATGTGCCGGTGCGTCAGTAGCCGCTGACATCACCACCGGCGCATGCGCGGTAGGGGGGCTCTCTTCCGCCTCCACCATGGTGGAGGCCGTGGCGGCGGCGTAAGAAAAAGAGTGCCCCCACGGCACTGGCCCGCCCGCCGATCGGTGGGCCCCGATTGCGGGACAGGCCACCGTGGGGGCACCCCCCGGGGTCCGGTTGCCCCGCGCCCCCCCAGGACCTCGGGGGCCCGCTCGCGCCGCCAATCCTGCCGCCATCAGAGGTGGTTGAAACGACATCGGCGGGATTGGCCTCTCAACGGTGGGACTTCGGCCCATTACGGGCCGGAGAATCGACACGGTGGGCACGCCGATCGGCGCCGCGCGATTCCCACCCCCGCCAATTCCCGGGTGGCGGAGAATTCCGGCCACAGCGGGAGCGGGATTTACGCCGGCCCCGGGCGATTCTCCGACCCTGCGGGGGGTCGGAGAATTTTGCCCATGGTCCTGTGAGCAAGGTGGTGAATTCAAATGGCAAGCAACCAGGCGGATGGATTCCCATCTTCCTGAGGCGTGAAGAGAGTGCAGCAGGAATCCGAGCAGAGTATAAAAGAGTACATTTGGCAGCCTTCTTCGAGGCAATGTCCAAAGTGGTGAGGATGTGGGTGGAGCCATGCCAGAGAGTGGCAGTCTTCAGGGTATCAGAACAGCCAGATCTCTTCATGGGGAGGAGGGCCGACACCTTTGCCTCTGCTTCCCGGAGAATTCTGCTCAGCTGGCGGTCAACAGCACCACCAAAAACTGTTCACTGGCTGTCCGACCTGTCGGAATTTCTCCAAATGGAGAAAATCAAATTTGCCATCCGTGGGTCGGAAGAGGGCTTCCACAGAACGTGGGTGCCTTTCACTCGGCTCTTCCAAGACCTGTTTGTAGGCAACAACTAGGTAGCCAAAGATCAAGAAAGAGTTGCCACGCCACAGAAGGGAAGGAGGGGGGGGGGAAACAAGAAATTTCAACCAAATCCAACAGGAGAGCCAGAGGACACAGGGAGAGGAGGGCAGGAGGAACAGCAATGAGAACCATGGGGGAGAAAAGAGAGGAGAAAACTGGTAGGAAGCGATACACAGGGGACCACAACGTCCACAGCAAACACTGCGAGGAAAGGACAAAAGAACGGAAAGGGGGAAACTGATATTAAAACTGATCTCGATGTAAATAACTCTAATGGTACTCCCTAAGTACCCTCTTGCGTAATTCTCACTGTTCTGTTTGCATTTATATTTGTTATGTACACCAAAAAAAAACTATTAAAAACACCTATAAAAAAAGATTAAATTTGGTTCTTATTTTTGTATAAAGGTAAAAAAGGTTAAATTTCAGATTGTGTTATATTTAAAATATGTAAGATTCATCTTGTAAAATTTTAATTGAATGTATAAAAAAAAATTGGGAGCACGGGCCGAATGATTGTGGTCAATGCTACACTAACATGTATGTGCATTGTGCTGTATTGTAACTCTAACTGTGCTCAGCCCCTGAGCTGACAAATGCATTGTGTTGAAGTGGATGGTATCACTTGCAACCTAACCTATCTTTTGTGTAGTCCTATTTTTTTGTCTGCAATATGATTACTTACCATGTGCTGATTATTCTCGACATCCTGTCGTCTGTCATATACTAACAGGAAGATTTAAAAAAAAATAAACCAACAGGAAGAGATGTCATAAATGGAAGACAAACGGGTTTCTTTCATGAAGAAATTGCAGTAACTGTAAAGATTTGGCAGGTGTAGCAAAGGGTCTATTGGGACCATGTTCCCTAGTGGCTCTTGAGTTCTTCTAAAAAAGTAATTTAGTTGCATAGATTTTAAACAGAGAGAAAAGTGGCAGACAGGCCTGATCAGAAGGGTTCCTTGTGTGGGTCTGTTTGTGGTTTCCTTTTACCTACCAAAAGCCTGTCTGCAGTTTCTCTTTGAACAGTTAATAACATTTGAAAGGAAATAATCTTAACAGCGACAGGTTAGGCTGCTCTCAACAACAGGCCTGTTGGACAAATACCAGAATTTTACCTAATCTTTACCAGCACTTTGGTTTTATTTCTGAAACATCACTCAGGATACATGAGGTAAGTTCGCCTTTAGCCTCAATATCTTTGGAAGTCAAGATCAAGTGTTTCTTTGAAACTATACAGTATTGGTGCTTTCTGACCTCGATGGTTACGGGGAAGGGATTATACTGTGTGTTAAAATGTGCGAAACGTTGCAGTTTTGGAGAGATTCAATGGTTTAAGGAGCAAACTTAGTGGGATGGCCGGTAAAACGGGTCAACTGTAGCTGGTGGAGTGGGTTAGCACATGACACTTCCACCGTTTGAGTCTGGGCTAGGTTTAAAATCAGCCTTTTCTCTCTGCTGGCATTGTCGGTTCTTTGTGAATTGAGCGAGAGTACTAAAACCAGGATTTGGGCTCAGAAACAAAACAATGTCCTGATTTGGTCCTAATGGTAATCTCGCTTAGAGGCCTTGAGTTGGTGTTGGTAGTGATTAAAGGATGATCTAACTGAGATATTGAAGATTTTTCAAGGTGTAGGTAAGCTACTTCCCTTGGCTAGAATCCAGAACAATTTTAAATAAGAGCGAGGCTGTTCAAGGTGATGTCAGGAAGCACTTTACCTTGAGAATTGTCTGGGGAATCTGGAATTCTGCTTAAAAAAATGTCCTAAAATGTTCTCTAATGTCTCAGCAGTAGACTATATGGGAAGTTTCTCAATCCAATCAAACCAAATTTTCAGTAACCAAGTGCCAAGTAGGACTCAATTGAAGTTAGAAATAGAAATACACACAACTGATGTCAGTATAGAGACTGAAATCTCTCAATGGGAGCCAACCATTTAAAACAGAGCAAGGAGGGAAATTATATTGCAGCTATTAAAACTAAAGGATTTGTACACTGTAAAAATTGAGGGGGTTACAAATCTTACAATCAAACCAAATTTTCAGTAACCAATGCCAAGTAGAACTCAATTGAAGTTAGAAATAGAAATACACACAACTGATGTCAGTATAGAGACTGAAATCTCTCAGTGGGAGCCAACCATTTAAAACAGAGCAAGGAGGGAAATTATATTGCAGCTATTAAAACTAAAGGATTTGTACACTGTAGAAATTGAGGGGGTTACAAATCCTACATATTACTGTACATACAGCGCCTTGTAGACAGTGCGATAGAGACACATTCTGGATATCGAGAGCGCTGCTATCAGACAAATGTGATGATTCACACTGGGAGTAAAGTAAAGTCGCCATAGTCCCAGATGACCATAGACTGCTTTCCCCTTTAAGTGGGAAAGCTGACTGGTGGTGATTTAACCTTAGGATCACCACACCTCAGGCGAGGGGCAAGGTTGAGAAGGCATGAATAACCTCAGACGGTACGAGGATTGAACTCGCGCTGTTAGCCTTGCTAGGTATCACGACCCAGCTGTCAAGCCAACTAAGCTAATATAGTATTGGGGTACAGTCTGTGGACAATAATTGATTGGAAGACAGTTCTTGGGCAGTAACTTGCATAACTTTGGAGCAGGAGGAGGCCATTAGCTTTACGGGCCTGTCCCATCATGACTGATCTGCGACCTAACCATATTCCCCCTCCTTTGCCCATTTTCTGGTTGGTTAACAAAAATCTATCAATTCCAGCTTTAAAATTTTAAATTGATCAAGCATCAATTACCATTTGTGAAGAGACCTTTGAATTTCTGCCATCCTTTTTTGTGTGAAAGTGTTTCCTAATTTCACTCCTGAAATGTCAGGCTCTAACTTTCAGACTATGACTCCAGCCCTAGACACTCCAACTAGAGAAATAGTTTCCCTCCTATCTATTCTATACGTTCTGCTCAATATCATATCTTAGAATCACTACAGTGCAGAAGGGGGCCATTCGGCCCATCGAGTCTGCACCGACCCTCTGAAAGAACAGTCTACCGAGGCCAACCCCCCTGCAATCCCATAACCCTGCCTAACCTTTGCATACAAAGGGACAATTTTTTAAAATATAAATTTAGAGCTGCCAATTAATTTTTTTCCAATTAAGAGGCAATTTAGCAGTTCAATCCACCTACCTTGCATATCTTTGAGTTGTGGTGGTGAAACCCACGCAAACACGGGGAGAATGTGCAAACTCCACACGGACTGTGACCCAGAGCCGGGATCGAACCTCGAACCTCGGCACCATGAGACTGCAGTGCTCCCACTGCGCCACCGTGCTGCCTTACAAAGGGACAATTTAGCATGGTCAATCAACCTAACCTGCACATCTTTGGACTGTGGGAGGAAACTGGAGCACCTGGAGGAAACCCAAGCAGACATGGGGAGAAAGTGCAAGCTCCACACAGACCGAAGGCCGAAATTGAACCCGGGTCCCTGGCACTGTGAGGCAGCATATCTTGAAAATGTTGACAAAATTACCCTCAATCGTCTAAATTCCAGAGCTTGTGAAATCTCTCCTCAGCATTTAACTCTTGGAGTTCAGGCGTCATTCCGGTAAAGAGCTTTTAGAATAGGATAAGGCATAAAATGTAGGCTTATGACAGATACCAACGACACATTACAATATAAATTTAGAGGAATATAAAAAGTGCATGGACAATCAGGAAAGCAAAGGGCATATAAAATCTTGGCAAGGAAAGCCCAAAGATGTTTGTAAATACATAAAGAGAAAAAGGATAACTAAAGAAAGAGTAGGGCTGATTAAAGACTAAAGAGGTAACTTGTGTGTGGAGACCAGAAGTCATGGGCACTGTTTTTAATGTAGTGCTTCCCAAACGTTTTCCCAGTGATCCTGTTTTAACATCTCAGGCTTTGTGTGACCCTGGCGTGGGGGGGGGGGGGGGGGGGGGGGTGAGGTGTTTTCTTCCTCAGCAGAAGGGGGGAGGGGCGGTGAGGTTAGCAGATAGCCCCTCCCCACCTACTGAGGAACTGAAGCTCCCTCTTATCACCGAGGGGCTAAATGCCTCCCTCTAAACCCACTGAGTCACCCAAATGAAGCATTAAAATGGGTTTACACCGGGAAAATATTAAAAGCTCCTGACAGGGTGAGGTGGTTAACTTCAGGTGCTGAGCTGGGTGGGTGGGGGAGAGGTTAACACGTGAGCAGGGGGCTGGGGTTTAGCTCCTGAGTGAGGTTGGGCTTTTCTCCTGAGTGGGAGGGGAAGGGATTTATTAGCCTTTGAGCAGAGAAGTTCAACATTTATTATTGAATTGTTTAACTGTAGGGTTCGGAAAAAAAAAACAATGACCTTTTCACAGGCCTCAAAGATCCGTCTGTTAGGCCATGCCGACCAGGAGATACAAATGCAAGAGTTGAAAGAGGTTGAAAGATACTATATAAAATAAGAGGACTTACGGTGGCATGATGTGAGGGGAAGACGCACACGAGGTGGTTCCAATTGGAAAGCTGGGGCTGGATTCTCCATTATTGAGACCATGGGCGTGATTCTCCCGCAATTGGTGGGGCGGCCCGTCCCGGCGCCAAGGGCGGCGCGAACCACTCCGGTGTCAAGCCGACCGGAAGTTGTGGAATCCTCCGCACTTCCGGGGGCTAGGCCGGTGCTGGAGGGGTTGGCGCTGCGGCAACCGACTCCGAAGGGCCGCCGTGGGCGCCGCGATTTGGCGCATGCGCAGAACCGCCGGCATGTTTCCTGCACATGCACAGGGGGTTACTTCTCCGCGCCGGCCATTGCGGAGCCTTACAGAGGCCAGCGCTGAGGGAAAGAGTGCCCCCATGGCACAGGCCCGCCCGCAGATAGCTGGGCCCCGATCGCGGGCCAGGCCACCGTGGGGGCCCCTACCGGGGCCAGATCCACCCGCGCCTCCCCCGAGGATTCTGCAAGCCGCCCTCTAAGCCAGGTCCCGCTGGGATGGACCATGTCTATTTCACGCCGGTGGGACTGGCCGAAAACGGGTGCTCGTTGGGGCCAGGAGAATTGCTGGGGGGGGGGGGGGGGGGGGGGGGAAGGGGGGGGGGGGCGCTGCCAACAGCTCCCAACCGGCGCGGCTTGATTCCCCGCCCCTGTCCGAAAACCGCCGCCGGAGAATTCGGCAGCCGGCGGTGGGGCGGGATTCACACCGCCCCCCGGCGATTCTCCGACCCGGCCGGGGGGGGGGGGGGGGGTCGGAGAATCCCACCCTATGTCCCCACGCCAGCATCATAACATAGAAAATAGAACATTACAGCGCAGTACAGGCCCTTCGGCCCTCAATGTTGCGCCGACCTGTGAAACCAACCTAAAGCCCATCTCTGCTATTCTATTATCATCCATATGTTTATCCAATGCATTTAAATGCCCTCGGTGGAGTTTTACTCCTGAGATTCCTGCAAAAAGGTGTAACGAGTTCTCAGGCCTGCAGGGGGCTTGCAGGAAACCGGAGAGAATCTCTCAACTTTTGCTGCAGATACGGGCCCCTGCACTTCCGGGTCAGAGGCCGCGCTGACTCGGACCGCGGAGCCTGACCGAATAAAGAGACCCCCCCCCTAATCGGCTATGTGCCCGAGCCTCAATCCCCGCACATTAAACCCCGGCCGCCCACAAGTCCCCACTGGTCCCCGATCTGCTCGCCCCTGACCAGGGCGGCCGCGGACTAAGTCTGCAGCCGCCACGTGAGCATCCCTACCGCCAATTGTGGTTAGTTCCATGCCATCGGGAACTTGGCCGGTCGGGAGCGGAGGATTGCTGAGTGGGCCTCTGGCAATAGCCCCCTGGCGGCGCAGTGTACTCTGCGGTGACGCCGAATTTGGTGCCCGGAGAATCGCCGAACCGGCGCCGGGCCCAATTATGGCGTCAAACCAGATTCTCAGCCCCTGCGTCGGCTATGATTTCGGCGTTGGGCTGCGGAGAATCTAGTCCCTGCCCTTTCTATCTTTTTTCCCAGTATCATGAATCTTTAACTTACTGGAAAAAAATCTGGAAACTAAATTTTTTTTCCGAACCCAGGTCCTCCCCACCATGCTGCCCCCAAAAACTTGGAAATTAACTGGGTAGAGTTCCCTCATATATGTGATGCCCAGGAGAGGCAAAGCCAGAAAAGAATCGGCCCTAATTTTGACAGCAGACTCTGAAGCCTGTATTAACTGGAGGTAAGGTGGCGATGGTAGCTTCCTTTCCAGCCACTCCACTAACAGCCAAAGGACTCAGCAAAGTTTTGGCAGTTGAGCTTGAGCAGTAGAACAGTAGAACAGTACAGCACAGAACAGGCCCTTCGGCCCTCGATATGCCGAGCAATGATCACCCTACTGAAACCCACGTATCCACCCTATACCCGTAACCCAACAACCCCCCCTTAACCTTACTTTTTAGGACACTACGGGCAATTTAGTATGGCCAATCCACCTAACCCGCACATCTTTGGACTGTGGGAGGAAACCGGAGCACCCGGAGGAAACCCACGCACACACGGGGAGGCTCCACACAGACAGTGACCCAGCTGGGAATCGAACCTGGGACCCTGGAGCTGTGAAGCATTTATGCTAACCACCATGCTACCGTGCTGCCCACAATATCGACAATGTTTGAATTTGAATCTTGAAAGATAATCGAGGAGGCCTTGGCCCCCATTTGCTTGGCTCTTGACATCACCGGCCAGACTGTCGAAGCACAAGGATCCACAATCAAGGATATGGAGACTGCATTGTCTGACCATAGTGATAGGATCACCTGCTTGGTATCCGATTTTGCCGATGTGATCATAGATAACAGGACATTAACACCCAAGCTGAACACCCTGGAGGACAGATCCAGAAGGCAAAATGTTTGTGTTGTGGGGTAACCGGAGTGAATCAGAGGTCCACCCCCACTCAGTATTCTCACACCTATTCCACAAAATGGGGGGTGAGAAAGTACTTCCACCACCCCTAGAAATAGACAGGACCCACCATTCAGTTCCACCCAAGCCTCGCTCTGGAGATCCTTCCGTGCTGTAATTGCACGGTTTCACAGCTTTAAGGAGAAGGAGTTAATGCTTCGATGGGCAAGAGAACACAGGGATTTTACGTTGGAGGCCACTCTATCAGATTATACCAGGGCATGAGTGCAGACCCAGGCAAGAAAAGGACTGCGTTTAAGAAAGTGAAATCTTCCCTATATAAGAATGGAGCCAATATTGGGATAAATAATAGCCTGCCTTCATTTAACATTTCGTGAAAAACATTCGCCAGGAGTCCTTTGTCCAGAAGCATAATTTGTGCTCCGTTTAATCTGAATGGTTTGTTGTATGGGCACTTTTCATGTTGCTGTTTGGCTGTATCCTTGATTACCTTAGTTAATTTGAGGGGTTTCTACCATTCACTCCTTACAATAACCTATTTTCTTTCTTTTTGTGATTACTTTTTGGCGCATCTTTCAGTTGCCCTCATGGTACATAACTTAAATAAGTTTTACTCCCCACAACAACCTAGTTAATCCTGCCCAAAACGGGACTCTGTTGTTTTTTTTTAATTTGATCGTGCCCTTGTCCAATATTCTCTGATTAGAATTATAGCCATGCCCACTGCTGGCCATATTTGGGGTTTTGGACTCTCCAGCAATTCACTCTGGGCCAGAGGCAGACGTTATCGCCTTTGCCTCATTAATCACCCCGAGGTGGATGCTGTTTTGTTGGAGGTCTCCCGCTCTGCCCAGTGCCTCTGGCTGGTTAGGGGACTTAATGTCCCTTTTGCATTTGGAGAAAATTAAATTTACCATCAGAGGTTCTTTTTTTAATAACTCTTTTTATTCTCATTTTTATTCTCAAAATCAACATTTTCATTCATAAACAACCAAAGAAAAAACAAACAGAAATAAATAGAATAACAATCCCACAGACACACAAACCACACTCTGCTCAATATACAGACCAAAACAGCCACCCATACATTCCAGGTAAAAAACACAAATTAACAGTCAATCGGTAAACAGTGTAATCAAAGACAACAATAACACCAACCCCCCCCCCCCCCCCCTCCCAATGTTCAATGGCAACCAATTCTCGAAAAGTGCATAATAAACAGCCCCCATGAAATGTGAAACCCTTCATCCCCCTTCAGCTGAGACTTCACCTTCCCAAGAGTCAAAAAATTCCAGCAGGTCCCCCCGCCAAGCCGTGTCACAGGATGGAGAAGCTGACCTCCACCGCAACAGCACCTGCCTCAGGGCAATCAGCGAAGCAAAGGCTAAAAATCTCTGCCCCCACACCTGCCTGCCGCCCGAGCCGGTCCGACCCCCCGAAAATGGCTTCCAGGGGCCCTGGTTCAAGGTTCACGTGCACCGCCCCTGAGATGACACTGAACACCTCCCTCCAACAAACCCCTCACATTCCATGTAACTTTTCTAACTGGGGGTCTCTCATTTCGCCTCCGCCCCCCCCCCCCCCCCCCTCCCTCCCGGCCCCTCCTATCCGCCATCAGCCATCATCATAACTCTGGGTCCTGCCCACTAAGCTTGGCCTGCCTTATCCCATTGTTACTATCAAACCCCTCCCATCCACTTCCTCTCGAAAACACCTCACTCAGTATCGGTCACCCAACTTTTCACACCTCCTAGGCGCATCAAAACCTGTTCTGCCAGCCCAAATGGTCACAGCCCCTCCTCCAGGACACCCATTCACTAGCCACCTTGAGCTAGCAAATGGTCACAGCCCCTCCTCCAGCACACCCATTCACTAGCCAGCTTGAGCTAGCAAGTGTGGAGGCACCTTCCCAGGCCCCACTCCCCTCCAATCCTCTCCCCCTGCCAGGTCCCATGAAAACACACAACCCCAGTGTAAACACACAAACCCCATAAAGCCATCATTTCAAAAAATCCCAACTCCTACCTTGTCCAAATAGAACAACGTGAGATAAAAATAGAGCTATATACAATCTTCCACACACCCCCTACCCTCAGTCCAAGACCAATCCTCAGTCCCATTTCTCACTTCTGCCCCTGTCCTTCTGCCTTCACAAACACCTCCGCTGCTTCCACCATCTCAAAGTCAAAGTCTTTGGAGTTATAGGTCGCCCTCAACTTAAATGGGTACATTATGCCGAACCGCACCCACTGTTATACAGTGCTGTTTATACTCGGCCCCCTCGCCAACTCCATGGTTAAGTCCTGCTGTACACATATAGCAGCACCAGCCCACTGCACCTCCCGCTCCTGCTTTGCCCAATACAGGACCTTCTCCTTCATGCGGTACCTATGGAAACAAATAATCACCGCCCTTGGCAGCTCATTCGCCTTTGGTTTAGCCTCCACGACCAATGAGCCCGATCCAGTTCGAACCGGGAGGGATCTTCTCCCTTCCCCATCAGCTCCGCCAACACCTTGGCAAAGTATTCCGTCTGATCCAGGCCCTCCACCCCTTTGGGAAGGCCCATGCTCCTCAGATTCTGTGCCTAGCTCTGTTTTCCAGGTCCTCCACTCTGGCTTGCAGACCCTTGTTGGCCTTGACCACCCTCTGCCGCTCCTCATCCATTGAGGTGAGCTGATCGCTGTATTGCGACAGGACATCCTCCACTCCCTTCAGTTTCTCGCCCTGCTCCTGCACCTCGACCGATGTTCTGGACACCGCCGTCTTCACCGGGGCAATCACCTCTTCCACCAACATCTTCAATACTGCCACCATCTTCTTCCTCATCACCTCCATGTGCTTTGTGAACTGTTTTTCAAATTCCAAACCCATCACCTCGGTCATCTTTTGTGCCGTGAACAGTGCGGCCCCACCCAGCGACCCAGCCTCTGCCACCCTTCCAGATGCTGAGCCGACCCTTCCACGCGACAGTGAACCTTCACCCTCCCCCTTCACGGCGGCTTTCCTTTTTTTTCATGACATCCTCCTTCCTTATGTCTTGCTGCACGCATTTAATGAAAAATTGCCCCTGGGACAGGGCATTAAATTCTAAACAATCAAGCCTTGAGCAGGAGCCATCCAACGTGCGACTTCGTCCGACATACCTCCACCAGAAGTCACCATCAGGGATTCTGTTGAGAGATTCTACCTGAGATGGCAACCGTTTATCTCCATTTTGAAAGATTGAGACACCGTCAGCTGTTAGGGTTGTTACTGATTTTGGGTATTGAGTTTAAGTTACTTACTTCTTCTTTGTTTTGTTTGTGTTAATGAAAAAACCTTTTTGTTCTTATATTTGCAATAATTCTTGTTCTATACTGTACCTGTTTTGCGTTGAAAATGTTGGTGTTGCAGTCCAAAGATGGTTAGGTGAATTGGCCGTGCTAAATTGTGTCCCAAAGGTTTAGGTGGAGTTACTGGGTTCGGGGGATAGGGTGGGGAATGGGCCTAGTGGAGCTGTATCAGAGGGTCAGTGGAGACTCAATGGGCCGATTGGCCTCCTCCTGCACTAGGGATTCTATGATTATTTGTAAAAAGTTAAAAAGCATAATAAAAATATATATTTAAAAAAATAAAGGCGCGAAACTGAAAGGTTTCTAAGTGTAATTTGAGGTGGGCTTTGCTGGGAGTTTCACCATGACTCTGTCGGCAAGTTTCCCACCACTATTTAACCACACTTAGGACTCGATCTACCAGCTGTTCACGCCAGCGGGTTATTCCAGTCCCACACTGGTGCATGGGTATCCCGGCGAGGAGGGGTGCAGTCACTGGCAAATCCCGTTGACAACACTGGAGTCGGAAATTCCCACTGGCAGGTTGCCTCTGCCGCCGAAGACCACGTGGCAGGGTTGGTTGGGAAATCCCGTCCTTAGTAACTTTTTTGGGCCCTGGGAAGTTTCTCCCCGGTCAAGTATACAGAGAATTATTTTCATCATTGGGGAGCTGAACCCACTGGCCAGATCGGCTCCTCAGCGATCAGTCACCATTTTGAAGGGGTGCCCCGGTCTCTAAGTGGGCTTCTGGGACCCCCACACACCCCACGCATGGGCAATGTCACCCTCCACCCACATGGGCATCACCCCACATCCCTCCTCCCCCCAAGTGATGACACCCTGCTAAATCTGGCCACTTAGGCACTGGCAAGGCAGACCCATTTGGGATCTATCTTGTGATGTATATAATAGGTATTGTAAATGAACTAAGTTTCTTTGAACTACTTGGTGGGGACTTCTTTGTGGCCTTATAAAACTATGCAACCTTTTCCTCTGGTTTCCCGCGCACGGGGCAGAGGAGGGAGGGGGGTGGGAGTAAGGGGCGTGGTCAGCAATGGCTCCCTTTCCCGCGCTGGAGCGGGGTCAAGGAGGGGTGGTAAGCGGGGGGACGTCCCCCATGCCGGGAGGAGCCGGAGTGTGGCAGGGGCAGCCGGGTCAGCGTAAACCAGCTGACTTACGGAAGTACTATGGAGGGTGCATCGCGGCTAGGAAGGGTCCTAGCCTGGGGGGGGAGGGGGGGGAGAGGGGGAGGGGGAAGGGGGGGGGCCACCGGGTTGCTGCTGAAAAGGCCAGGGAGGAGAAGTTGAGGACTGGAGGGGTGGGGGGGGGGGCGCCATCGCCATGGGGAGCGGGTCAGAAAGGGAGGGCTGACTCGGGGCGAGCAGGGGACAGGATATGGCTAGTCGGCAGGGGAAAGGGGCGGGCTGCCCTTCGACCCGGCTGATCACTTGGAATGTGAGGGGGCTGAATGGGCCGGTCAAGAGAACGAGAGTAATCTCGCATTTGAAGGGGGTGAAGGCGGATGTAGCAATGCTACAAGAGACCCATTTGAAGGTGGCGGACCAGGTCCGCCTGAGAAGGGGGTGGGTGGGACAGGTGTTCCACTCAGGACTGGACGTAAAGAACCGAGGGGTGGCGATCCTGGTAGGGAAGAGGGTGTCGTTCGTGGCGGCGGAGGTGGTGGCGGATAAAGAGGGTAGATATGTCATGGTGAAGGGTAGGCTGCAGGGGGAGAAAGTGGTGATGGTTAACGTGTATGCCCCGAACTGGGACGACGCTGGCTTCATGAGGCGCCTACTGGGCCTCATTCCGGACCTGGAGGCAGGGGGCCTGATCATGGGGGGGGACTTCAACACAGTGCTGGACCCCGTGTTGGACAGATCGAGTTCAAGGACGAGTAGGAGGCCGGCAGCGGCAGAAGTGTTAAAGGGGTTTATGGAGCAGATGGGAGGGGTGGACCCCTGGAGGTTTGGGAGGCCGAGGGCGAGGGAGTATTCCTTTTTCTCCCATGTCCACAGAGTCTATTCTAGAATTGACTTTTTTGTATTGAGCAGGGGACTGATCCCGAAAGTACGGGAAGTGGAGTACTCGGCCATAGCGGTCTCAGACCACGCGCCACACTGGGTAGATTTGGAAATGGGGGAGGTGCAAGACCAGCGTCCGCTGTGGCGCCTGGATGTGGGGTTGCTGGCGGATGAGGAGGTGTATAAGAGGGTCCGGAAGAGCATTGAAAGATATCTGGACATTAATGACACGGGGGAGGTGCAGGTGGGGATGGTATGGGAGGCCCTGAAGGCGGTGATCCGGGGGGAGCTGATCTCCATACGGGCACATAGGGAAAGGAGGGAGAGACAGGAGAGGGAGAGGCTGGTGGGGGAGCTTCTGGACGTGGATAGGAAATATGCGGAGGCACCAGAGGAGGGGCTGCTGGGGGAACGGCGTAGTTTGCAGGCTAAGTTTGACCTGTTGACCACCAGAAAGGCGGAGACACAGTGGAGAAGGGCGCAGGGCGCGATTTATGAGTATGGGGAGAAGGCGAGCAGGATGTTGGCGCATCAGCTCCGCAAGCGGGATGCGGCTAGAGAAATTGGGGGAGTGAGGGAGAGGGGTGGGAACATAGTGCAGAAGGGGCCAGAAGTAAATGGGGTTTTCAGAGACTTCTATAAGGAGCTGTATCGGTCAGAGCCGCCGACGAGGGGAGGGGGGATGGAGGGCTTCTTGAACAAACTGAGGTTCCCCAAGGTCCAAGAGGAGCTGGTAGAGGGGCTGGGGGCGCAGATAGGGTTAGAGGAGCTAGTCAAGGGGATTGGGCATATGCAGTCGGGGAAGGCGCCGGGGCCAGACGGGTTCCCGGTGGAATTTTACAAAAAATATGCGGATCTGGTGGGCCCTGTGCTGGTGCGAGCCTTCAACGAGGCATGGGAGGGGGGGGCTCTGCCCCCGACAATGTCGCAGGCACTGATCTCTCTGATCTTGAAGCGGGACAAGGACCCCGTGCAGTGTGGGTCATATAGGCCTATCTCGCTCCTGAATGTGGACGCCAAGCTGCTGGCAAAGATCCTGGCTACCAGGATAGAGGATTGTGTGCCAGGGGTGATACACGAGGACCAGACGGGTTTTGTGAAAGGGCGGCAGCTCAACACGAACGTGCGGAGACTGCTAAACGTCATCATGATGCCGGCAGTGGAGGGGGAGGCGGAGATAGTGGTGGCATTGGACGCGGAGAAAGCATTTGATAGGGTGGAGTGGAAGTACCTGTGGGAGACGCTGGAACGGTTTGGATTTGGGGAGGGATTTATTAAATGGGTGAAGCTGCTCTATTCGGCCCCGACGGCAAGTGTAGTGACGAATGGTAGGAGATCGGAGTATTTTGGGCTCCACCGGGGGACCAGACAGGGGTGCCCCTTGTCCCCCCTGCTCTTCGCACTGGCAATTGAACCGTTGGCGATGGCACTGAGGGGCTCAGGGGGGTGGAGAGGGCTGACAAGGGGCGGGGAGGAGCACCGGGTATCGCTATACGCGGACGACCTGCTGCTATACGTGGCAGACCCAGAAGGGGGAATGCCGGAGGTGATGGAACTGCTAGCAGAATTCGGGGACTTTTCGGGGTACAAGCTAAACTTGGGTAAGAGTGAGGTATTTGTGATACACCCAGGGGACCAGGAAGAGGGAATCGGGAGACTCCCGTTGAAGAGAGCAGGAAAGAGTTTTAGATATTTAGGGGTGCAGGTGGCAAGGAACTGGGGGACTCTCCACAAGTTGAACTTCACTAGGCTGGTGGAACAGATGGAGGAGGAATTTAAAAGGTGGGACATGGTGCCGCTGTCGCTGGCGGGCAGAGTGCAGTCCGTTAAAATGACGGTCCTCCCGAGGTTTCTGTTCTTATTCCAGTGCTTGCCCATCTTCCTCCCTAGGGCCTTCTTCAAAAAGGTGACGAGCAGCATCATGAGCTACGTGTGGGCGCACGGCACCCCAAGGGTGAGGAGGGTCTTCTTGGAGCGGAGTAGGGAGAGTGGAGGGCTGGCATTACCCAACCTTTCGGGGTATTACTGGGCGGCTAATGTATCGATGGTGCGCAAGTGGATGATGGAAGGGGAGGGGGCAGCTTGGAAACGAATGGAGAGGGCGTCCTGTGGCAACATAAACCTGGGGGCCCTAGTAACGGCGCCATGGCCGCTCCCTCCCACGAGGTATACCACGAGCCCGGTGGTGGCGGCCACCCTCAAGATCTGGGGGCAGTGGAGGCGACACAGGGGGGAAGTGGGAGGTCTGATGGAGGCACCGTTAAGAGGGAACCATAGATTCATCCCGGGGAATATGGACGGGGGATTCCAGAGCTGGTACAGGGTGGGCATCAGGCAGCTGAAGGATCTGTTTGTAGGTGGGAGGTTTGCGAGCCTGAGAGAGCTGGAGGAGAAATTCGGGCTCCCCCCGGGAAACGTGTTTTGACATCTGCAGGTGAAGGCATTTGCTAGACGCCAGGTGGAAGGGTTCCCCTTGCTCCCCAGTAGGGGGGCGAGCGATAGGGTGCTCTCGGGGGTCTGGGTCGGAGGGGGGAGGATATCGGACATATACAAAGTAATGCAGGAGGCTGAGGAGGCATCAGTAGAGGAGCTGAAAGCCAAGTGGGAGGGGGAGCTGGGAGAGCAGATAGAGGATGGGACATGGGCTGATGCCCTGGAGAGGGTTAATTCTTCCTCCTCGTGTGCGAGGCTTAGCCTCATTCAATTTAAGGTGCTACATAGCGCCCATATGACGGGGACAAGGATGAGTCGGTTCTTTGGGGGTGAGGACAGATGTGTCAGGTGTTCGGGAAGTCCAGCGAACCATGTCCATATGTTTTGGGCATGTCCGGCACTGGAGGAGTTCTGGAAGGGGGTGGCAAGTACGGTGTCGAGGGTGGTGGGATCCAGGGTCAAACCAGGATGGGGACTAGCGATTTTTGGGGTTGGGGTGGAGCCGGGGGTACAGGAGGCGAGAGAGGCCGGAGTACTGGCCTTTGCGTCCCTAGTTGCGCGAAGAAGGATACTGATACAGTGGAAGGACGCGAGGCCTCCAAGCGTGGAAACTTGGATTAATGACATGGCAAGCTTTATCCAGTTGGAAAGGGTCAAATTCGCCCTGAGAGGGTCGGTACAAGGGTTCTTCAGGCGGTGGCAGCCTTTCCTCGACTTTTTGGCTCAAAGATAGGGTGCAGAGGTCGCAGCAGCAGCAACCCGGGGGGGGGGGGGGGGGGGGAGAGAGGGGAGGGTGGCAACAACGGGTGTGGTGGGCTATTTAAGGTTGTAATGCGGACAAATTTGTTCGCAGTTCTTGTTTGATGTTAATTGTTGCTTTGTTTGTTTTTGGGGGGGGAGGGGGGAGGGACAGCGCGCGCGGGGGGTCGGGCGGGGGGGGGATATTTGTTAAGAGGGAATATTTTGTAATAGTCTATGGTTAGGGGGGGTAAATATTTTCATGTAAAAAATCTCTTCAATAAAAATTATTTAAAAAAAAAATAAACTATGCAACCTTTTCTTGAGTTCTCCTGTGCTCCACTCACACCCAACTAACTAGTTTGAAGTCTTTCTTACCACCCTGTTTATCCTTTCTGCAAGGACCCTGAATCCAGCCAGGTTCAGGTTGAACCCGTCGAAGCAGTGCAGCTCCTTCCAGTCCTGGAACTGGTGTTAGTTCCCCATGAAGTGGGACATTTCATTCTTGCACCACTCCTTCAACCCCTGTTCACCTCTCAAATTTGCTTAACTCATTAACATTAACTTGCACATGGGTCTGGTAATAACCCAGAGTTTATAACCACTGAGGTTCTGATGTTTAGTTTAGTTCCTCATTCCTGATATTCTACAAACAGGACCTCTTGCCTACACTTCCTACAATGATGTAGCCATTGATCATGTTTGCATGGGTTTTCATAAATGGCAATGTTCAGGAACTTGTGTTGCACATCGAACTGGGTTCACAAAAATTGAGACAAAATCATTCCTTTTAAAGATCATTCTGTGTTCCCCAAAAACATGTTGCCAATTTCTTAAGTTCCAGTTACTAAGAACAGGTATGTTGGGGCCAGGGAACTCTTACACTTGTTTTCTTCTTTTGAATTGATTTTGTGCTGGGAAGCTGCAGATCCAATGGACAAATAAAATGGCCGGGATGTGGTGTAGGCAGATGGGCAGTGGCTATTAATTTCCTTGTGATTCTCTGAATCCCGGATTTTAATGTCTGCGTATCAAGCTCCTCCGCAGTGTTTCCCACATTGCAATGATAACCAAACTTCGAAGGTATGTAATTGACTGTAAAACACTTTGAGACATTCCAAGGTTATGAACGGTTCTATAGAAAGAAACATTTTCTGGTTACGACAGGGCAGTGTGGAGATTTTTATTCTTTCTGTTTCTAACCTGTGCTTTACCTGCCCCGGGAGTGTTTGATGGGACAGTGGCAAGGGAGCTTGATTCTGTATCTAATCCGTTTTGTTCCTGCACTGGGAGTGTTTGGGAGAGTGTCGAGTGATGAAGATGGATTTTATAAATGAGACGAGATGGAGAACATCTTTCTTACTCTCTGCTTTAATAGTTTTTAAAAAAACGTTCCAGAAATGAACTGAGTTAGAGGCTGATGTGAGTGTAGATATATTCAGCTCAGACTGTAGCTGTGTAAGTTTGCATGTTGCTGCGCTCGGTGTGGTTTAATGGTTTCTAAGCCCACAGCTTTCAATGTGTTGTATACTTGTAAACTGTGACCTCGGTCATCTGGGCACAGCTCTTGATAATAAGATTCTGCAGCATGACTCAAACTTCCTCGTTTAATTCAAACCTCTCAGATATGTTGTTGAAACATTCTTCATGGACATGACTGCCCTATCAGATGCTCCTAGGGCAGTCAAAAGAGAGGGTTAGACAGAGAGTAATGCTCCATCTGTACTGTCACATCAAAAGCTTAGGCAAAGACGTAGGTTTTAAAATGTCTTAGAGGAGGAGAGGGAAGGCCGGAGAGGTTTGGGGAGAGGATTCCAGAACTCAGAGCACTTGTTGCCTTAATTGCCTTTGAGGAAGTATTGGTGAGCCACCTTGTTGAACTACTGCAGCCTGCACAGTGAAGGTGCTCCCACAGTGCTGTTAGGGAGGATCCTGGGCTCCATGTGAATGATGCTAAAGGAACAGTGTTATGTGTGCTGGGCAGTTTCGCAATGGCCTGGCTTCCTGTACCTGCATTGGAGTGAAGTTACTGTAATCACATATTCCACACCCTCATTTCATTGCTTAGCTGATCCTATGAGCTGTGCAACTGTCATTTTGATCGTGGGAGAGGGGTAACAGGAGGAAAATCGGGCAAATTACACAAAATGCCTGCGTGCCATACTTTCGAAGGTTGAATAATATGCTAATTTGTATTACAGCAGGATGGAGAAAGGGTGACCCGAGGGGCAGCTGTGGATGGTGCTGTGCAGATTGCAGCTTCAAACCACCCCTGGATGGTATGTTTTGGAACTGGTGTCAGAGAACGAGCAGAAGTGAAAGGTCAACATTGTTCAGACTGGAACTGGCAGCACAAAGGTTGACAGATGATGTCACAGGCTATTGGAAGAAGCCAGTTGCACCCCTCAGTGCAGTAGCTGCTGTGTGAGATAATGGAAGGTACGTCTAGTCTATGAGATCAGAGATATGACATTTTTAGAGTTAATAAGCAGTAAAGATCCATCCCATCATTGGGAGGTAGGTCTAAACACGAGGATTAAACATTTGTCTTGAGTTTGGATCAAAATAAACGCTATTGAATCAGTTATACGTTGTCCCTGATTTTTAATTTCATTGACGGCAATGAAACTGAATTGCCAGGTGTTGTGCATTGTGTCTGACTGATCCAATAACAGCCAGAATATCAGTGTCCTGAGGAAGGTGTTTCAGGAGTGGTCACATAAAACTTACAGCAGGAACCACTGAAAAGGCCATGGAGATTTTTTTTTATTCCTTCACGGGATGTGAGCGCCACTGGCAACACCAGAATTTATTGCCCATCCGGAATTGCCCTTGAGAAGGTGATGGTGAGCTGCCTTCTTGAAACTCCACAGTTCATGTGATATAGGTACACACAGAGTGCTAATAGGGAGAGAGTTCCAGAATCCTGACTGAATAGCAGTGAAGGATGACAATTGAGTTTCAATTCAGAACGGTGTGTGACTTGGTGGGAAGGACTTGTCCCTGCTCTTCTTGTTCTTCCAGGTGGTAGAGGTTGCAGATTTGCAAGGTGCTGCCAAAGGAGTCATGGCAAGTTGTTGCAGTCCATTTTGTATATGGTACACGCTGCTGCAAGTGTGTACTGGTGGTGGAGTAAGTGAATGTTTAATATAGTAAATGGCTTGCTGATCAAGTGGGCTGCTTTGTCTTCAATGGTGTTGAGCTTCTTGACTGTTGTTGGAGCTGTATGCACCCAGGCAATTACTCCCTCACACTCCTGGGGCGAAATCCCCCCCCCCGCAGGGTCGGAGAATTGCCCGGGGACGGCGTAAATCCCACCCCCGCTGTGGCCGGAATTCCCTCCCACCCGGGAATTGGCGGGGGCGGGAATCACGCTGCGCCGACCGGCCCGCGATGGGCTAAAGTCCCGACGCTGAGAGGCCAATCCCGCTGACGTGGTTTCAACCACCTCTGGTGGCGACGGGATTGGCGGCGCGAGCGGGCCCTCGGGGTCCTGGGGGTGGCGCGGGGCGATCGGACCCCGGGGGGTGCCCCCACGGTGGCCTGGCCTACGATCGGGGCCCACCGATCGGCGGGCGGGCCAGTGCCGTGGGGGCACTCTTTTTCTTCCGCCGCGCCACAGCATCCACCATGGCGGAGGCGGAAGAGAACCCCCCCTACTGCGCATGCGCCGGTGGTGACGTCAGTGGCTGTTGACGCACCGGCGCATGCGCGAACCGGCGAAGGCCTTTCGGCCAGCCCCGACGCCGGGCGTCAAAGGCCGTTGCCGCCGGTTTTGGCGCCAGTCGGCGTGGCGCCAACCACTCCGGCGTGGGCCTAGCCCCTAAAGGTGTGAAGAATTCCGCACCTTTGGGGAGGCCCGACGCTGGAGTGGTTCGCGCCACTCTGCTATGCCGGGACCCCCCGCCCCGCCGGGTAGGGGAGAATCCCGGCCCTGACTTCTGCATTGCAGTTGGTGGATAGGCTTTGGGCGTCAGGTAGTGAATTACTGACCACAGAATTCCTATTGTGGCCACACTATTTATGTAGCTGGTTCAGTTATGTTTCTGGTGAGTGGGTAACCCCTGGGATGGTGATGGTGGGATTCAGTGGTGCTAATTCCAATGGACATTAAGGACAGATGGTTAGATTCCCTTTGATGGAGATAGTTATTGCCTGACACTTGTGTGGTATGAATATCACTTGCCACTTATCAGCTCAAGCCTGAATGTTGTCCAGGTCTTGCTGTATCTGCACGTGATCTACTTCAGTAAGTGAGGATTAATGAATGGCACTGAACACTGTGCAATCCTCATTGAACATCCCCACTTCTGACCTTTTGATGGATGGTCACTGATGAAGCAGCTGAAAACCCCTGCTGCAATATCCTGCAGCTGAGATTAATGGACTCCAACAACCATAACCATCTTGCTTTGTGCTAGATAAGACTCCCAGCGAGTGGAGAGATTCCCCTCAGATTCCCATTGGCTTCAGTTTTACTAGGACGCCTTGATTCCCCACATCAAATGTTACCTAGATGACAAGCACTGGTATTCTCACACCTTATGAGAAAGAAGCCCGGAGCTTTGTATAAGGTGTGCTGATCAGATGTGTGAGGTGTACTGTGATGGATTCCCTAGTTCTCAGGTAGCATACATGACCTACCTATTCAAAATTGAAGTGAAGTGATTTGCAATAAAAGCAAGCAAAATCTACCTGTTCCACCAGCATAGAGGATGAACATTATCTCTATTGCACTACAGTCTCACGGCGCCGAGGTCCCAGGTTCGATCCTGGCTCTGGCTCACTGCCCGTGTGGAGTTTGCACATTCTCCCCTTGTTTGCATGGGTTTCGCCCCCACAACACAAAGATGTGTAAGGTAGGTGGATTGAACACGCTAAATTTCCCCTTAATTGGCAAAAATGAATTGGGTATTCTAAATTTATTTTAAAAAACTCTATTGCATGACCCATGTAAATCTAGAGAGCCAGAAGTAAATTAATGGCAGAAATGGGGACTAGTATTATGGAGAGCAGCCTCAAAACCTTCTGATGTGCGTTATCTGGACAAACAGCTGATTTGCAGACAGTAATATCTCACGCACAGTCTATGAAATGATTGATGGGGCTGATTGAGTGGAGTTGCTGACCAGGATACTGGGAGAACTCTCTGTTTTCTTCCCATAGCACTGAGGGATCCATCACAGCCAGCAATCAGAGAAGCTAATGGAAAGTTGAACTACACAACCAAAACAGTAGAGGACACTGTGATTAAACTGTAGAGTGCTTTTGTCAGATTGCACCTTGAGTCCAGTTCTGGTCATGGAAAAACAGGAGAAACATTCGAGGGCTGGAGATCCTAGAGAAGAACTAATCCCTTGGATCAGGGGAATGACTTGGGAGCCCTGAGCGGTGATTTTGTAGAGTTGCATCAAATAGTGAAGGGAATGGGATAAGACAGTTCAGAGAATTACTTTAGGTTTCTGTGTCTATTCGTATACCTGTAACGCCGTATCATATACCAAATGACAGAAATTCAAGACTGGACTTCTTGGGTTAAAAACAATTTGCAACTTTTATTTTGTCAGCTAGTGGTGTCTACTAGTAAGCTTCAATTTTCACACAAGTACAGAATTTAGGAAGGTCCAACTAGCCCTGCAGTAAGCTAGTCAGATGTATCGATTGTTTGTCCTTAGCCACTACAGACAAGTTGAATTGAATTTAAAATACTTAATTCATGGTAATTCAGCTCCGAATCAAAATCTACAATACAAAAACGAAACCAAAGAAAATGGCGGTTTGCAAAGCTAGCAATAGGTTTCAGAAATTTGGTAAGAATAGCAAAAGAGGTGAGGTCTCATCCCGACAATTGAACTCTTTAAAGTTTTGAAGTTCTGTCCCCTTTTTGACTGTGATTGGGTTTAAATAATTTATAATTCATTTAATTCGAGCAAATGTCTGTCTGTCAAATTAAGAGATAAAGGCCTGATGCAATTTCTGTATTTTTCCACTCGAAGAGAACCTTTCCCACCAATTTTAGCACTATGGGGTGACTTGTTGTTACCATGGAAACGGCACTAGGATCTTATCCCAGCTCTCTAACACAAAGGGTCTTTCTGCTAGTTTGGCCTTGTGGACTCTAGAAGTTTGCTTATCTGATCGATTCCCAAGCAGTCAGCTTTTCTTACTGTCATGGTTAATATATGACTTTAAATTTTAGTTAATATGATTTCTTTAAATAATTTCTTCCTCGAAACTTTTTTACCTATGATAAAAGGTTGCTTTCTATCAGTTTTCTATCAGTTACGTAGCTAAGATAGGACAAGTGGTCACAGCTTCAAACTATTGAGAGGTAATTGTAGACTGATATCAGGAAATTCTTCTTCCTGCGAGTGTTAAATTTGTGGAATAAACGATCAAAAAGGTCTGTGGCAATAAAATGTCTGAAACCATTGAAGAAACAGTTTACGCCACCACGATGAAGGGACATTAGGATCTCACCTATTTAGATGGGTTGAATGGCTTCCCCATCTCTAATTACCTTGTGATCTGGTAGACAATGCTTCAGGAAAATGTCTCATCTGGAAGGGCAGCAGGGTAGCATGGTGGTTAGCATAAATGCTTCACAGCTCCAGGGTCCCAGGTTCAGTTCCCGGCTGGGTCACTGTCTGTGCGGAGTCTGCACATCCTCCCCGTGTGTGCGTGGGTTTCCTCCGGGTGCTCCGGTTTCCTCCCACAGTCCAAAGATGTGCGGGTGAGGTGGATTGGCTATGCTAAATTGCCTGTAGTGTCCTAAAAAGTAAGGTTGGGGGGGTGGGGTTGTTGGGTTACGGGTATAGGGTGGATACGTGGGTTTGAGTAGGGTGATCATTGCTCGGCACAACATCGAGGGCCGAAGGGCCTGTTCTGTGCTGTACTGTTCTATGTTCTATACAACACATCTGGCAATGCAACACTCCCCCAGAACTGCACTGAAGTGTCAACTTAGATTATGTGCTCAAGTTCTAGAATCGGGCAGGACTTTAATCCATGGGGAAGACATTTACAGGGTGGGTGGGCTTATTGCTCACCCCACCCCCTTACAAAGCTAGGTACCAAAATGGTGGGTGGGCTACCGTTCTCTCTTGTTGGAGATGGTCATTGCCTGGCACTTGTGTGGCGTGAATGTTATCTGCCAGTTATCAACCCAAGCCTGAATGTTGTCCAGTTATTGCTGCACGCAGGCACAGACTGCTTCAGTACCTGAGGAGTTGAGAATGGAACAGAACACTGTGCAATCATCGGCGAACATCCTCATCACTGGTGGGAAGGTGACATATGAATAAGCAGAAAATGGCTGAGTTTCAAACAACCAGAACCATCTCCCTTTGTGCTCGGTCTGACTCCAACCAGTGGAGAGTTTTCCTCTAATTCCCATTGATCACTTTTTCGAAGGTCTCCTGATACCACACTCAGTCAAATATTGCCTTGATATCAAGGGCAATCACTCTCACCTCTGCAATTTAGCTCTTTTTGGATTACACCTATAATGAGGTTTGAAGCTAACTAGTTCGGGCTGAACCCAAACTGAGCATTGGTGAATAGGTTATTGTTGTGTGAGTGCTGCTTGACAGCACTGTCACTGACACCTTCCATCACTCTTCTTTTTTTAAAATAAATTTAGAGTACCCAATTCATTTTTTTTCCAATTAAGGGGCAATTTAGCATGGCCAATCCACCTAGACTGCACATCTTTGGTTGTGGGGGTGAAACCCACGCAAAGACGGGGAGAATGTGCAAACTCCACACAGACAGTGACCCAGAGCCAGGATCGAACCTGGGACCTCGGCGCCGTGAGGCAGCAGGGCTAACCCACTGTGCCACCGTGCTGCCCTTTCCTGCCCATCACTCTTCTGAGATTGCGAATAGACTGATAGGGTAGCAATTGGTTGGTTTTTACTTATCCTACTTCTTGTGGAAGATATACCTGAGCAACATTGTTGGGTAAATTGGGTTGTAACTGTACTGGAACAGCTTGGCTGGGATGGAGGGGGCTAGTTCTGAAGCACACATCTTCAGTACTACAGCCAGGCTGTGGAGAGGGCTCATTGTATTTATACAGTGTCTTCAGCTGTTTCTTGATATTATTTGGATTGAATCAAATTGTCTGAAGATTGGCATCATCTATAAAGGTAGGGACCACACACTTGGCACTTCTGGCTGAAGATGGTTGGAAATGTTCAACCTTGTCTTTTGCACTGATCCTATTTGCGAAATGACCACTGAGAGTCTGAATTTTCACTTTCCACCATGTCTTGTGTGCATTGTAGGTATTTGGATCAACAGATATCGGAAGCAACTGGTAAAATCCATCAGTGGGCCCTTTCTGGAGACTATAATTCGTTACATGAAGAGACAGGATCTGATCAGTGCTGAAGAAGTGAATCAGATTCAGGAACTGAGTGCCTTATCGGACAAAGTGAAGGCAGTCATTGATGTTCTGGCTGGTAAAGGGAGCACCGCCTCTGAGTCACTGCAGACCTTTATAGAAACCACTAACTTGCAGCTCTACCTTTCAATTACTATTTATGGTAAGGCGTTTTATTTAATATGAACCATCCCTATTTTCTCTGTCCTGCTGTTCTCTGGTCTCCTTGAGTTATAGAGGCTGAGAAAACTGATCTTGGGCTTCCATCAGCACAGCTCAGTAGAAGAGGCATTGTGGTATTGTCACTGTCCTGGTAATCCAGAGACCCAGGATAATGCTCTGGGGACCTGGGTTTGAATCCCGCCATGGCTGATGGTAAAATTTGAATTCAATAAAACTCTAAAATTAAACGTCTAACGATGACCATGAAATCATAGTCGATTGTCGTAAAAAAGCCCACCTGGTTCACTAATATCCTTTAAGGAAGGAAATCTGGCAAGCTTACCTGGTCTGGCCTACTTAAATGCCCCTCTGAAATGGCAGAACAAGCCATTCAGTTCAAGCGTAATTAGGGATGGGCCCCAGCCAGTACCTCCCACACTCCAAATTGAATTTTAAAAATCAGTACCTCTTCACAGCAAAGCAGAAAGGCAGGGAATGGAGTAAAGAAGGAAAGAGAAAAGGGGAGGGACACAGAGGCGGAGGAGAGAGGGCTGGAGAGGATGAGAGTGGACTTGGGAAAGAGTGCTTCTGCACACCCAACTCAGTATTTTCTGAACAGTGAATTTATAAATGGGGGCACCACACACATAATTTGAAATGGTACAAATTAAAGGAGTGCAATATATTTAATAACGTGCATCTTTTAATGTTGAAGATTGATTTGCTGCAGAAGTAGCCATTGTACCCAGAAGACATACAGACTAGAAAATGACCGGGTGTCTTGACTGGATGTTACTTGCCAGATAGACTAATGAAATAGGCAGTACTCTCTCAGACACTGCAACCAGAATACTGCTTCCTGCAGTGACACAAAGGAGCCTCTGCTGTAATCTCTAACCAGATGTTGAGACTTCACCTGGCTGACTTGAAATGAAGTCATTTAAGTGTACAATGGGGAGCTTTAATCACTGCATAGTCAACAATTGGGTACTCAGTCAATGGAGGAACTGAATCATTTATCTTCTGGCATTTCATACAGAATGGATCTGTTTTTCAGGCTAAGCGGGGTATAAAGTACAATGGAAAATTAATAATATCACAGATAACTTATCAACAACTTGATGTGTTTTGAATGGCATGTTCTTCTCATTTCCTCAGTCTCCTTCCCACCTCTTTTCCCTCCTTCTTTCACATTGCTGCTTCTTCGCCCTTTCCACCTATCCATCCATTTCTCTACCTCCTGTTTTCCTTCACTTGTTTCTCCTCACTCTTTCTCCAATTCTTAGGAGGGGTCCAGAGGGGATATGGGTTACAGGGATAGGGTGGAAGTGAGGGCTTAAATGGGTCAGTGCAGACTCGATGGGCCGAATGGCCTCCTTCTGCACTGTATGTTCTATGTTCTATGTTGCTCTTCCACTTACTGCCACTCTTAGTGTTGGGTCAATATGTTTACTCTATGATAGGTTCAATTGGCATGGGGTGGCACGGTGGCACAGTGGTTAGCACTGTTGTTTCACGGTACCGAGGACCCAGTTCGATCCCGGCCCAGGGTCACTGTCTGTGTGGAGTTTGCACATTCTCCCATGTTTGTGTGGGTCTCACCCCCACACCCCAAAAAGATGCGCAGGATCGGTGAATTGGCCACACTAAATTGCCCCTTAATTGGAAAAAAAAGAATTGGGTACTCTAAATTTATTGTTTAAAAAGTGGGAGGTGAGAATGCTTCAAGTTGTTAGGTAAATTCACCAACAGTAATAGCTGATGCCTCATGCGGATTGGTTACTTGTGCACGTTGGTCGTCAGGTCCTTATTTCAAACTCTTTTGTTTTTTGTTTAAAGAGCCAATGGTACAGAAACACATTGAAGTCCTGCAGAGCAAGTTTGGGAGTGAGAATGACATCGGTGCAGTGTGTGAAACGTCCTCCCTGGAAAGGCTCACCGACCTCCTGCTAATTGATGGGCTGACGGACATCCAACAGAAAGAGCATGATGTCATGCAAACTGAGGCTACCAGAGGGATGAAGAACAGCCCAAGACATGTCCCGTTGGACAGGCTCTTCCTGCCCCTTTCGAGGGTTAATAACCCGCCACGCATCTCAGTAACGGTGGGGGTGGCTGGAATCGGTAAAAGCACTTTGGTGAAAATATTGGTGTACAAATGGTTGAAGGGGGACTTGTACAGAGATGTCACTTTCATATTCCCCTTCATGTTTCGAGAGCTGAACACCTTTGATAGGATATCTGCAGAAAAGCTGCTCAAGTTGACCTTTCCCCACATTACTGAAACCAAGCACATCCTGAATGGGACAGCAAAGGTGTTGCTGATCTTTGATGGACTGGACGAGTTCAAGTATCCACTTGAGTTTTCAAACCCCCAGACATGCACTGACCCAAAAAAAGACATCCAGATTGACAACTTAATCGCCAACATAATACGAGGCACCATTTTCTCCCAGGCAACAGTCTGGATCACTTCACGCCCAACAGGAGCAGGTCAAATCCCAGATGGAATTGTGGACAGAATGACAGAACTCAGGGGTTTTGGGGAATTGGAGATGAAGGACTTCTTGGGAACACTCTTTGAAGAAAGACCAATGGCCGTACGGGTCTTTTCACATATAAAGGCCCACAAGTCGCTCTACATAATGTGCTCTGTCCCGTCCTTTTGTCTGATGATTGGGCTGTCCCTTGCATACTACCTCAGAATCAGTAATGACGGTCATAAGGCTGGAAATTTCCCCAGGACAATGACAGAAATCTACACGTATTTCTTCAAAATGATTCTCAGTGGGGACTGGCAGGAAAAGGAACAGGAGGCACTGAAAATTGATCAAACTTACAGCAATACCAAGAAGCTGATTGTTAACCTGAGCAGGCTGGCATTTTATGGATTAATCAAACGCAAGTTTGTTTTCTATGAACAGGACATGAAGGCATACAGCATTGACCTCACCTCACTACAGGGAAGTGTGTGCACTAGGATCTTCACAAAGGATGACTCCAATATCTGTACAGTTTACTACTTTACACACATAACCATGCAGGAGTACCTAGCTGCCATTTATTATTACACGGCTGCCAAAAGGGCCATATTTGACCTCTTCACTGACAGTGCCATGTCTTGGCCCAAGATTGGCTTCCATAATCATTTTAAGAATGCGGTCAATAAGTCCCTCCAGTCAGAAGATGGTCACTTGGACATATTTGTGCGTTTTCTCTCTGGTCTGCTCTCGCCAGAAGTGAACAGATTGCTGCAGGGCCTGCTCCTGACAAAGGACGAGCACAACAGCTACCGACCATCAGTAATGCACCACTTGCAATGCTGCCTCAACACTGACTACGTAATCTCTTCGAGAACAGTGAATATCATGCACTGTCTCCATGAGCTGCAGCACACTGAGATCGCTAAGGGGGTAGCAGATGCCCTCAGAACGGGGTGTCTGGCTGGAAAACTGACCCCCATCAACTGTTCTGCTCTGGCCTACCTCCTGCAGGTGTCGGAAGAATGTATGGAAGAGGCCAATCTCTCCAACTGCCTGAGTTACAATATCTTCAAGAGCTTGCTCCCCCGTCTGTTGTACTGCCACAACCTCAGGTACCTAATCTTTTATATAATCCAACCTCTGTGGGTTTAGGTGGTGGATCCCAACTCAAAGCGTTGTGTAATCGGAGCCAAACGCTGAGGTCTACTACTCTGGACAGGGCTTGAGCTTGGGACCTCACTTTACCAGCTCTATGGCTCCCCGTTACCTCATGGGCTGCACTCAGAGATTGAATAACTGGGGACAGCTCCCTGTCCCTTTCCACAAACATTCAATCTCTTCACCACCGACGAACAGTGGCAACTGGATGTGCCAGCTACAAGATGCACCGCAGGAACTCGCAAGGTTCCTGAGGCAGCACCTTCCAAACCCAACACCACTACCATCTAGAATGACAAGAGCAGCAGATAGTTGGGAACCCCATCACCTAGAGGTTCCTATCCAAGTCACTAAACTCCCCGACTTGGAAATATTTTGTCGTTCCTTCACTGTCACTGGGTCAAAATCCGGGAACTCCCTCCCTAACAGCTCTTTGGGTATACCTACACATCAGGAACTGCAGGGATTAAAGAAGGCACAGTGGTTGGCACTGCTGCCTCACAGCACCAGGGATCTGGGTTCAATTTCTGCCTCGGGTGACTGTCTGTGTAGCGTTTGTACATTCTCCCCGTGTCTGCATGGGTTTCCTCTGCGTGCTCCGGTTTCCTCCCACAGCACAAAATATGTGCAGGTTAGTTGGATGTTGGATTGGCCATGCTAAATTACCCCTTAATGTCCAGAGATGCGCAGTTACATTATGGGATTACGGGCATAGGGCTGGCTGGACACTTGTAAATGGGCAGAGTGCTCATTCGAAGGGTCGGTGCAGACCCGATGGGCTGTATGGTCTATCCTTCTGCACTGTAGGGATTCTATTCTATTCTGTTATTCTAAGGCAGCTCACTACCACCCTCTGAAGGGCAATTAGGGATGGGCAATAAATGCTGGCCTAGCCAGTGGCACCCGCATCCCGTAAATTAATTTTAAAAAAGCACAGAACACAATCAATGGATTCTCTGACTGTAGAAATCTCTGTGAATGTCCTGGGGTACTGTGACTCGTGGAGATATGAAGCCGATGACTAGGCTGGGATTATTTTCCTTAGAAAAGCTGAAGGGGATATTTGATAAAGGTGCCTAAGATTATGCGGTATTTTGATTTTTCTTTCTTTTAAAAAATAAATTTAGAGTACCCGATTCCTTTTTTTCCAATTAAGGGGCAATTTAGCGCAGCCAATCCACCTACAGTGCACTTTGGGTGGGGGTAAGACCTACACAGACATGGGGAGAATGTGCAAACTCCACACGGACAGTGACCCGGGGCCGGGATCGAACCCGGTGATGGAACCATCAATTCTACGGACACGTGCTTGTAGGATTAGAATAGCGGTTTTAATATACTTACAACAGAGCCAGCCTGTTAGCCGTTGCACTTTCGATGAACTGGCTGGCTGGCCCTGTGGCACGGATCTTTATACAGCAGCTCCAGGGGGAAGAGTTCTGGACGGAGCCAAGGGGGGAGCCCAGTACAAACTCTCAAGTACTCCCAGAGCTACTCCCCCTGGTGGTCAGGTAGTGCAACTGCACTTACAATATCGGTACATATACACAATGGGAACAGAGTGACATTGGTAACTTATAACACCGTGTGAATCTCATTCACCACATTCACCCCCTGTGAAAAAATCAAGTCCGGCGGGGGTGGTGGCTCACAGAGTTAGTCTGTCCGGTGGACGAATTGTTCGTTGCGATCTGCGGAACACCGGGGTTGCAGCCTCTTGCGGTGGCTGGGTGGGTGTTGAGAGCTGGGGTACGATGGCAGACTCCGGGGTGGGTCTCGTCCAAACTTCATACACCTCTGGCTCGACCGGCGACTGGGGGCGCTGGGGGCGGGCTGGTGCTGACGCGTGGAACAGGTGGGGTGAGCCTGCGGGATCGGGGGCGTGAGGGGGCGGCAGCATAGGGAACGGGGTAAGGGGTTCCTCCGTGGGGGGCTGGATCCAGCGGGTGCCAGGTCCCGAAGGGATACTGTGTCCTGGCGACCGTCCGGGAACTCCACGAATGCGTACTGTGGGTTGGAATGGAGGAGGTGCACCTTTTCAACAAGGGGGTCGGTTTTGTGCGCCCTGACGCGCTTTCTCAGGAGAACCGGCCCTGGTGTCCTCAGCCACGCTGGAAGTGAGACCCCTGTGGTAGTGCCCCTAGAAAAAATGAAGAACCGCTCGTGAGGGGTTTGATTTGTCGCTGTACAGAGGAGGGATCTAATTGCGTGGAGCGCGTCTGGGAGGACTTCTTGCCATTGGGAGACTTGGAGTTTTCTAGACCAGAGGGTCAGTAGGACGGTCTTCCAGACCGTCGCATTCTCCCTCTCCACCTGCCCGTTTCCCCCTGGGGATTTAGCTGGTAGTCCTGCTCGAGGCGATGCCCTTGTCGAGCAGGTACTGACGCAGCTCGTCGCTCATAAAGGATGAACCCCGGTCACTGTGCACGCTGGGGAACCCAAACAGGGTGAAGACACTATGCAGGGCCCTAATGACTGTGTGGGAGGTCATGTCGGGGCACGGAATGGCAAAAGGGAATCGGGAGAACTCATCTATGATGTTGAGGAAATAAATTTTCTTGTTAGTTGAGGGGAGTGGCCCTTTGAAATCGATCGCAAGGCGATGAAGCCTTGACCAGGTGGGCCCTGTCTGGTCTATAGAAGTGCGGTTTGCACTCTGCACAGATCGAGCAGTCCCTGGTGACCGCTTTTACCTCCTCATTGGGGAAAGGCAGGTTTCGGGCTCTGATGTAGTGGGTGAGCCGGGTGACCCCTGGATGGCAGAGGTCATCGTGGCTGATCTGCGCGCTGGCGCATGTCCCGCGGGATAGGGCATCCGAGGGCTCATTGAGCTTCCCCGGTCGATATTTAATATCGTAACTATAGGTGGAGAGTTCGATCCTCCACCAAAGGATTTTATCGTTTTTTATTTTGCCCCTTTGCGAGTTGTCAAACATAAAGGCAACCGATCGTTGGTCGGTGATGAGGGTGAACCTCCTACCTGCGAGGTAGTGCCTCCAGTGACGAACAGCCTCCACGATGGCTTGTGCTTCCTTCTCGACTGAGGAGTGTCGGAGTTCTGAAGCGGATAGGGCATGGGAGAAAAATGCAACGGGCCTCCCTGCCTGATTTAAAGTGGCTGCTAGAGCTACCTCTGAGGCGTCGCTCAACCTGAAAGGGAGTGGATTCATCCACCGCCCGCATGGCTGCTTTGGCGATGTCCTCCTTGATGCAGCTGAAGGCCTGGCGTGCCTCAGCTGACAGGGGAAATCGTGTGGCCTTAAAGAGTGGGCGGGCTTTGTCCGCATATTGTGGGACCCCAAGCACCATTTGAGGGCCTTGGGACAATGAGGGAGGGGTCTGGGCCCAGGACTCCGTTCTCCACGACGTAGCCGAGGATGCCAGTCTGTTTCTGCAGAAAACGCATTTCTCCTTGTTATAAGTGAGGTTTAATTTCTGTGCCGTTTGGAGAAAACGGTGGAGGTTGGCGTCGTGGTCCTGCTGGTCATAGTCGCAGATGGTAACAATGTCCAGATACGGAAATGTGGCCCTCAGCCCGTACTGGTCTACCATTCGGTCCATTGCTCGTTGGAGCACCGAAACCCCGTTAGTGACGCCGAAAGGGACCCGGAGGAAATGGAAGAGGCGGCCATCGGCCTCAAACGCCGTGTAGTGGCGGTCCTCCGGGCGGATTGGGAGCTGGTGGTATGCAGACTTCAGATCCACCGTGGAAAATAGCCGATATTGGGCGATCTGATTAACCATGTCGGCAATTCTGGGGAGGGGATACGCGTCTAGGAGCATAAAGCGATTTATGGTCTGACTATAGTCGACGACCATGCAAAATGTTTCCCTGGTCTTGACGACCACCACCTGAGCTCTCCAGGGACTATTACTGGCCTCTATGATCCCCTCACTGAGCAGCCGTCGGATCTCCGATCGGATAAATACCCTATCCTGTAGGCTGTATCGCCTGCTGCGAGTAGCTACTGGTTTGCAATCTGGAGTGAGATTGGCGAAGAGAGGAGGGGGGGAGATGCGCAGCGTGGCTAGGCTGCAGATAGTGAGTGGGGGCAGGGGCCCGCCGAAGCTGAGGGTGAGGCTCCTGAGGTTGCACTGGAAATCCAGGCCTAATAAGAACATAGAACATAGAACAGTACAGCACAGAACAGGCTCTTCGGCCCTCAATGTTGTGCCGAGCAATGATCACCCTACTCAAACCCACGTATCCACCCTATACCCGTAACCCAACAACCCCCCCTTAACCTTACTTTTTAGGACACTACGGGCAATTTAGCATGGCCAATCCACCTAACCCGCACATCTTTGGACTGTGGGAGGAAACCGGAGCACCGGAGGAAACCCACGCACACACGGGGAGGACGTGCAGACTCCGCACAGACAGTGACCCAGCTGGGAATCGAACCTGGGACCCTGGAGCTGTGAAGCATTTATGCTAACCACCATCCTACCGTGCTGCCCATGTGCTACCGTGCTGCCCATAAAGTAGGCTGCAAGGGTTGGGCACACTGGATATGTGGAGCTTGTTCAAGGAACAGCTATTGCATGTTCTTGATAAGTACGTACCAGTCAGGCAGGGAGGAAGGGGTCGAGCGAGGGAACCGTGGTTTACCAAAGAAGTGGAATCTCTTGTTAAGAGGAAGAAGGAGGCCTATGTGAAGATGAGGCATGAAGTTTCAGTTGGGGCGCTTGATATTTACAAGGAAGCGAGGAAGGATCTAAAGAGAGAGCTGAGACGAGCAAGGAGGGGACATGAGAAGTCTTTGGCAGGTAGGATCAAGGAAAACCCAAAAGCTTTCTATAGGTATGTCAGGAATAAAAGAATGACTAGGGTAAGAGTAGGGCCAGTCAAGGACAGTGGTGGGAAGTTGTGTGTGGAGGCTGAGGAGATAAGCGAGATACTAAATGAATACTTTTCGTCAGTATTCACTCAAGAAAAAGATAATATTGTGGAGGAGAATGCTGAGACCCAGGCTATTAGAATAGATGGCATTGAGGTGCGTAGGGAAGAAGTGTTGGCAATTCTGGACAAGGTGAAAATAGATAAGTCCCCGGGGCCGGATGGGATTTATCCTAGGATTCTCTGGGAAGCCAGGGAAGAGATTGCTGAGCCGTTAGGCTTTGATTTTTAGGTCATCATTGGCTACAGGAATAGTGCCAGAGGACTGGAGGATAGCAAATGTGGTCCCTTTGTTCAAGAAGGGGAGTAGAGATAACCCTGGTAACTATAGGCCGGTGAGCCTAACGTTTGTGGTGGGTAAAGTCTTGGAGAGGATTATAAAAGATACGATTTATAATCATCTAGATAGGAATAATATGATTAGGGACAGTCAGCATGGTTTTGTGAAGGGTAGGTCATGCCTCACAAACCTTATCGAGTTCTTTGAGAAGGTGACTGAACAGGTAGACGAGGGTAGAGCAGTTGATGTGGTGTATATGGATTTCAGTAAAGCGTTTGATAAGGTTCCCCACGGTCGGCTATTGCAGAAAATACGGAGGCTGGGGATTGAGGGTGATTTAGAGATGTGGATCAGAAATTGGCTAGTTGAAAGAAGACAGAGAGTGGTAGTGGATGGGAAATGTTCAGAATGGAGTTCAGTTACGAGTGGCGTACCACAAGGATCTGTTCTGGGGCGGTTGCTGTTTGTCATTTTTATAAATGACCTAGAGGAGGGCGCAGAAGGATGGGTGAGTAAATTTGCAGACGACACTAAAGTCGGTGGAGTTGTAGACAGTGCGGAAGGATGTTGCAGGTTACAGAGGGACATAGATAAGCTGCAGAGCTGGGCTGAGAGGTGGCAAATGGAGTTTAATGTGGAGAAGTGTGAGGTGATTCACTTTGGAAAGAATAACAGAAATGCGGAATATTTGGCTAATGGTAAAATTCTTGGTAGTGTGGATGAGCAGAGGGATCTCGGTGTCCATGTACATAGATCCCTGAAAGTTGCCACCCAGGTTGATAGGGTTGTGAAGAAGGCCTATGGTGTGTTGGCCTTTATTGGTAGAGGGATTGAGTTCCGGAGCCATGAGGTCATGTTGCAGTTGTACAAAACTCTAGTACGGCCGCATTTGGAGTATTGCGTACAGTTCTGGTCGCCTCATTATAGGAAGGACGTGGAAGCTTTGGAACGGGTGCAGAGGAGATTTACCAGGATGTTGCCTGGTATGGAGGGAAAATCTTATGAGGAAAGGCTGATGGACTTGAGGTTGTTTTCGTTAGAGAGAAGAAGGTTAAGAGGTGACTTAATAGAGGCATACAAAATGATCAGAGGGTTAGATAGGGTGGACAGCAAGAGCCTTCTCCCGCGGATGGAGGTGGCTAGCACGAGGGGACATAGCCTTAAATTGAGGGGTAATAGATATAGGACAGAGGTCAGAGGTGGGTTTTTTACGCAAAGAGTGGTGAGGCCGTGGAATGCCCTACCTGCAACAGTAGTGAACACGCCAACATTGAGGGCATTTAAAATTTATTGGATAAGCATATGGATGATAAGGGCATAGTGTAGGTTAGATGGCCTTTAGATTTTTTCCATGTCGGTGCAACATCGAGGGCCGAAGGGCCTGTACTGCGCTGTATCGTTCTATGGGTGCCCGGGGAAATCGTAGTCTTCCGAGTGGGCGTCCGGTCGAGTAGATGCCGGTACGTTCTGGTGAGCTTGATGCAGGATCGCTGCGCTGAGTTGCGGGCCGCGTGAAGAGTGCCTGGGGAAGTCGTTGTCTTCTGATGAGCTATCTGAGCATGGAGATACAGATGGGGCCCGTGGATCGCACGTGGTGAGCGGCGGGGAAGATGGCGTCCAAGATGGCGACCCCCATGAGTCGCACGTGGCCGGCCGCATGGTGGGGGTTTGCCAAGATGGCGGCCCCCATGGATCGCATGTGGCGGGAGGGGGCGGAGTCGGGGCGTAGGCCGCAGCGTTTTCGGCCCCGCGGGCCCGCTGGTGCTGGGAGCAATTTGTTCTCTCTACTGGGGAGTTAGAAACTGGGGCCCTTTTCGCGAGGCACACTCTGGCATAGTGGCCTTTCTTCCCGCAGCTGCTGTAGGTCGCTGATCGGGCTGGGCAGTGCTGGCTTTGTCCACAGAAATAGCAGGCTGGGGCAACTGAATAGCTGGCTGGGGCAGCAGAGTGACTGGCTGGGGTCGCAGAGTAACTGGCTTTGGCAGCGCGGTAGCTGGCAGGCCGTGCAGCACAGGCCTGGGGGAGTTGTTGGTCGGGGGCCCACGATGAGGTCACGGGGTCCGCAGGAAACGAGGTGAGGCTGCGGAAGGAGACTTCCATAGTGGTAGCAGCCTCCACAGTAGTATCTAAGTCCTGGGCCCCCTTTTCTAGCAATCTTTGGCGCACATAGTTTGATCTAAGGCCTGCTACGAAAACGTCCCGCACAGCAAGCTCCCTATGTTCAGCCGCGGTAACGGCTTGATAATTACAGTCATTAGAGAGATTGTTCAGTTCACGTACAAATTCGGCTAGCATTTCTGTAGGCCGCTGACGGTGAGTCGTAAACACGTGGCGTGCATAAACCTCGTTAATGGGCCTAACGTACATTTTGTCCAATATCGCCAGCGCTGCGGTGTAAGAACCGGCCGGATTTAGCTGTGTGGAGATTCTGTGGCTTACCCTCGTGTGCAGTAGGCTGAGCTTTTGTTCCTCCGTTGTTTCAGCGGTGCTGGTTTCTGCCAGGTAGGCCTTAAAACATCTCAGCCAGTGGGAGAAAATTTCTTTAGCCTCTGCATCCTGCGGGTCGAGTTCTAGGCTTGAGGGCTGCTTCCATGATTTACTTCGACTGTTTCGTAAGTATATTAAATTGATGGAACCATCAATTCTACAGACATGTGCTTGTAGGATTAGAATAGCGGTTTTAATATACTTACAACAGAGCCAGCCTGTTAGCCGTTGCACTTTCGATGAACTGGCTGGCTGGCCCTGTGGCACGGATCTTTATACAGCAGCTCCAGGAGGAGGAGTTCTGGGCGGAGCCAAGGGGGGAGCCCAGTACAAACTCTCGAGTACTCCCAAAGCTACTCCCCCTGGTGGTCAGGTAGTGCAACTGCACTTACAATATCGGTACATATATACAATGGGAACAGAGTGACATTGGTAACTTATAACACCGTGTGAATCTCATTCACCACACACGGGACCTTGGTGCTCTGAGGCAGCAGTGCTAACCACTTAGCCACCGTGCCGCCCCTTGAGGTATTTTGATAAGGAGAAATCAGTTCCACTGGCAGTTGGACCAATACCTTGAGGAGACAAATATAAGATAATTGGCAATAGAAGCAGAGAGGCGATGAGATTTTTCATGCAGTGAGTTATTATGGGCTGGAGTCAGTGAATGCACCGGGCGCAACTGGTGAATCCTGAGTGAGGCCCAAATCGGGCCTTGCGGACCCAAGTGCAAATCATCTGACTCGTTACGCATGACACGATCTGGGTGTGAGCCACAGGCTTATTGAAATATCTTGTCGCCGAATTCTCCCGGCACCTGGGAGTCACCAGGCACACTGCCAAGGCCTCACCCGGCACTGATTAGCACTGGTTTCCACAAACCCACTATGAAGGGGTCCCCAATTCCTTCCTCCCCCCCAAATACCTGTGCAGGGCACCCCGGCCTGATCGCTACCATGCGAAAGATGCCAGAGCCTGGCACCTTGGCAGTGCCAACCTGGTACATTGGCAGTGCCATGTGGACACCTTGGCAGCGCCAGGCTGGTACCTAGGTGGTCAGGGGTGGTCGGAGGGGGTCTCCTAGGCGATCGAGGCCACATGCTAGTTGGGTTTTGGGCAGGGTGGTACACTGGTACCTCCGATACCACCAAGGCACTGAGCACTGCCAGCTTGGCACCCTAGTGGACCAGGGCTGATGCAATTCAGGAAGTCTCGGAGGCCATTGGAGCCCTTGGGTTGTTGGAGTCGAACCAGGGTAACTCCTCCTGAAAATGGGGAGGAGCCCTCTGCAACCCCCTAGTGAGGTGTCCTTACTTGGGGCTGTTGTACCCATGTCTACGTGGCATTGCATGTGGGTTGAGGTTGTGTGGGGCTCACCAGGTTCACTTAGAGATCGGGGCACCCTTTGAAGATGGCGCCCGATGTCTCAGCAGCCGGTCTCGCTGGCAGGTTCAGCTCCCCATTGCATTGGGGGTGGGTGGGTGGGGGGGGGGGGGGGGGGGGGTGGGGTGGGTGGGGGGGAGGGGTGGGGGGGGGAGGGTGGGGGGTGGGGGGGGTGGGGGGGGTGGGGGGGTGGGGGGGGTTTGGGGGGGTGGGGGGTGGTAGGTGGGGGGGGGGTGGTTGTTGGGTTACGGGTATAGGGTGGATACGTGGGTTTGAGTAGGGTGATCATTGCTCGGCACAACATCGAGGGCCGAAGGGCCTGTTCTGTGCTGTACTGTTCTATGTTCTATGATGGCTGGGCCAGGGGAAACTCCTCAAGGCCCCAAAAAATGACTATGGGCGTGATTCAATGGATAAAGAACAGAGTCCATGCAATTAAACAGTACTCTGCTTCTTTTTGACAGCCCACATGTCAACACAAACATCAAATAAAAAAGAATTCAGGAATCACCCATCGTCACCATCAACATACATAGTCCCCCCCCCCCCCGAATCCCCCACTAATGTTCGATGTTACCCAATTCTTGAAAGTGCATACTGAATAACGCTCATGAATTGTAGAACCCTTCCATCCTTCCCCTCAGTTCAAACTTAACCTTCTCAAGAGTTAAGAATTCCAACAGGTCCCCCCGCCATGCCAGGGCGCAGAGTGGAGAGGTTGAGGCGGAAGTGACCCCCCTCCCCTGCGCATGCGCGGGGATGACTTCAGCAGCCGCTGATGCTCCGGCGCATGCGCGGACTTCCGCCGGCCGGCGAAGTCCCTTCGGCCCCGGCTGGTGTGGCACCAAAGGCCGTTCCTGCCGGCCGGCGGAGCTCCAACCACTCCGGTGCGGGCCTAGCCCCTCAATGTTAGGGCTTGGCCCCTAAAGGTGCAGACACTTCCGCACCTTTGGGGCAGCCCGACGCCGGAGTGGTTCACGCCACTCCAACACGCCGGGACCCCCCCGCCCCGCCAGGTAGGGGAGAATCCCAGCCAGAGAGTTGTATTAGAAAGACATTATAGATTACTGTAGCATGGATTTAAAGTAGTGTAAAATAAACAAGCTTCGTTTTAAATGCATAGTTTGATGTTCTTTGTAAACACTACAACTTATAGCTATCTTGGAGAACTATACAAAGAACATCACATTGTTGGTATTGGACTGAAGAAGTGCTGCACTTTTGGTGATGGAAGTGGGGTGCTGCATTGCTGGAGGTGTGGTACTGAAGCTGTGCTGGATGATTGGAGTGGTTGGCTGGAGGGGGTATTGCAAGGGTATGCTGCATGTTGGAAATGTTAGACTGAGGGAGTGCTCTATTGCTCGAGTCCTTTGTCAGGGTCCTTCCTGTTTATTCCCGTATTTCCCTCCCTTTTTTTTTCCCATTATCATTTTTGATCCATGGGTGATTAATGGACGTATATCCTAAAGTCAAGTAGCAGAGAGAATGAGAAATTCAGAAGTTACAGGAGAGAACACACTGCTAGTCTCTGCCAATTTGAACAGGTACCAGAGAGAGAGAGATGGGGTGAGACTCACTTTGATTGATTGGCTGGGGGCCAATGAATTTGAAAAAAAATTTAGAGTACCCAAATTTTTTTTCCCAATTAAGGGGCAATTTAGTGTGGCCAATCCAGGAAATTAGATAATAGCAGGGGCTGGTTTAGCTCACTCGGCTAAATCGCTGGCTTTTAAAGCAGACCAAGCAGGCCAGCAGCATGGTTTGATTCCCGTACCAGACAGGCGCCGGAATGTGGCGACTAGGGGCTTTTCACAGTAACATTGAAGCCTACTCATGACAATAAGCGATTTTCATTCATTTCATTTCAATAGCTAACCTGTTGTATTTGCCGCATATTTCATTACTGTTCTTGTTATAAATAACCAGTCATTGTATTTACATTTAAAACCTGGCGACTATAATTATTGGGCAGCCAAGATCCAAAGACTTTGGGTATTTGTCTAATTATTGGTTAATTCATTTGTGTTATGACACCGGATGAAGTGAGGCTGGAATTGACCGTGCATGAACTCAGGGAGTCGTAATACTGTTGAGTGAGATGTTATCCCTGATGTTCCTCAGCTGATGATCTCGATAGTTGTGGAGTTTGTGTGGTCAGTGCGAGAATGGCCCGAGACTGCAGCAGGAGAGTGCAAACACACAGGGGGCCACATCCCTGATAGTTGTCTGTTTACTTACCCTTGAAGTGGGGTGGGGAGTCCAATGTTTTCCTAAATTCCAACACAGACTGCTGACTTGTAACAGGCATATATTGGGCAACTTCACGTCAAATGCGGTCATGGTGGCGCAGTGGTTGGCACGGCTGCCTATGACACTGAGGACCCAGGTTTGATCCCAATCCCAGGTCACTGTCCTCCCAGTACCTGTGTGGGCTTCACCTCCTCAACCTACTGTAGGGTAGGTGGATTGGCCACGCTAAATTGCTAACTGGAAAAAAATAATTGGGTACTCTAAAATTTATTTTAAAAAACTTCACGTCAAGTGACAAGTACAAGCTGGGAGTTGCTGAATAATCAGATATCCAGTGGCAGTGCTGTGTTCAGTATAAAACTGTTCTGTTTCATTTATTTTTTGAAGGCTGGAAAACAACCAGTTCAAAGACAATGTGATGGATCTACTGGGGAGCTTATTGAGTGCTAAGGACTGTCAGATCAAAAAGATTAGGTATGTCTTTCTCTTAATTGCTTCCAAATAACGACCGGGTTAGCACATCTGGATATTCTATATACTTAAAATGCTATATAAATTCAAACTACTGTACACAATCTAATTGCTACTCAAACCAGGGTGCACCACAGGTAGCATATCGCAGGCAACATATTGCAGACAACAGGCAGCAGGAGTCGGGACTGCACTGGGAGGGCAGCGGGAGGTGGGGCTGGGAGGGCAGTGGGAGGTGGGGCTGGGCTGGGAGGGCAGCGGGAGGTGGCACTGGGGGGCAGTGGGAGGTGGGGCTGGGAGGGCAGCGGGAGGTGGGACTGGGCTGGCAGGGCAGTGGGAGGTGGCACTGGGGGGCAGTGGGAGGTGGGGCTGGGAGGGCAGCGGGAGGTGGGACTGGGAGGGCAGCGGGAGGTGGGACTGGGGGGCAGTGGGAGGTGGGGCTGGGGGGCAGTGGGAGGTGGGGCTGGGCTGGGGGGGCAGTGGGAGGTGGGGCTGGGGGGCAGTGGGAGGTGGGGCTGGGGGGCAGTGGGAGGTGGGGCTGGGCTGGGGGGGCAGTGGGAGGTGGGGCAGGGGGGGCAGTGGGAGATGGGGCTGGGAGGGCAGTGGGAGGTGGGGCTGGGCTGGGGGGGCAGTGGGAGGTGGGGCTGGGCTGGGGGGGCAGTGGGAGGTGGGGCTGGGGGGGCAGTGGGAAGTGGGCTGGGGGGGCAGCGGGAGGTGGGGCTGGGCTGGGAGGGCAGTGGGAGGTGGGACTGGGGGGGCAGTGGGAGGTGGGGCTGGGAGGGCAGCGGGAGGTGGGACTGGGGGGGCAGTGGGAGGTGGGGCTGGGAGGGCAGCGGGAGGTGGGGCTGGGCTGGGAGGGCAGTGGGAGGTGGGACTGGGGGGGCAGTGGGAGGTGGGGCTGGGCTGGGGGGGCAGTGGGAGGTGGGGCTGGCAGGGCAGTGGGAGGTGGGGCTGGGAGGGCAGCGGGAGGTGGGACTGGGGGGGCAGTGGGAGGTGGGGCTGGGAGGGCAGCGGGAGGTGGGGCTGGGCTGGGAGGGCAGTGGGAGGTGGGACTGGGGGGGCAGTGGGAGGTGGGGCTGGGCTGGGAGGGCAGCGGGAGGTGGGGCTGGCAGGGCAGTGGGAGGTGGGACTGGGGGGGCAGTGGGAGGTGGGGCTGGGATGGGGGGGCAGTGGGAGGTGGGGCTGGGCTGGGAGGGCAGCGGGAGGTGGGGCTGGCAGGGCAGTGGGAGGTGGGACTGGGGGGGCAGTGGGAGGTGGGGCTGGGCTGGGGGGGCAGTGGGAGGTGGGGCTGGCAGGGCAGTGGGAGGTGGTGCTGGGGGGTGCAGTGGGAGGTGGGGCTGGGAGGGCAGTGGGAGGTGGGGCTGGGAGGGCAGTAGGAGGTGGGGCTGGGAGGGCAGTGGGAGGTGGGGCTGGGAGGGCAGTGGGAGGTGGGGCTGGGGGGGCAGTGGGAGGTGGGGCTGGGAGGGCAGTGGGAGGTGGGGCTGTGAGGGCAGTGGGAGGTGGGGCTGGGAGGGCAGTGGGAGGTGGGGCTGGGAGGGCAGTGGGAGGTGGGGCTGGGGGGGCAGTGGGAGGTGGGGCTGGGAGGGCAGTGGGAGGTGGGGCTGTGAGGGCAGTGGGAGGTGGGGCTGGGCGGGCAGTGGGAGGTGGGGCTGGGAGGGCAGTGGGAGGTGGGGCTGGGAGGGCAGTGGGAGGTGGGGCTGGGAGGGCAGTGGGAGGTGGGGCTGGGAGGGCAGTGGGAGGTGGGGCTGGGAGGGCAGTGGGAGGTGGGACTGGACTGGGAGGGCAGTGGGAGGTGGGGCTGGGCTGGGAGGGTAGTGGGAGGTGGGGCTGGGCTGGGGGGCAGTGGGAGGTGGGGCTGGGGGGGGCAGTGGGAGGTGGGGCTGGGGGGGCAGTGGGAGGTGGGGCTGGGCTGGGGGGGCAGTGGGAGGTGGGGCTGGGAGGGGCAGTGGGAGGTGGGGCTGGGCTGGGAGGGCAGCGGGAGGTGGGGCTGGGCTGGGGGGGCAGTGGGAGGTGGGACTGGACTGGGAGGGCAGTGGGAGGTGGGGCTGGGCTGGGAGGGTAGTGGGAGGTGGGGCTGGGCTGGGGGGGGCAGTGGGAGGTGGGGCTGGGGGGGCAGTGGGAGGTGGGGCTGGGGGTGGCAGTGGGAGGTGGGGCTGGGAGGGCAGCGGGAGGTGGGGCGGGGGGGGGCAGTGGGAGGTGGGGCTGGGGAGGCAGTGGGAGGTGGGGCTGGGGGGCAGTGGGAGGTGGGGCTGAGGGGGGCAGTGGGAGGTGGGGCTGGGAGGGCAGCGGGAGGTGGGGCTGGGGGCGGGGGCAGTGGGAGGTGGGGCTGGGGAGGCAGTGGGAGGTGGGGCTGGGCTGGGGGGGCAGTGGGAGGTGGGACTGGGGAGGCAGTGGGAGGTGGGGCTGGGCTGGGGGGGCAGTGGGAGGTGGGGCTGGGGGGCAGTGGGAGGTGGGGCTGAGGGGGGCAGTGGGAGGTGGGGCTGGGAGGGCAGCGGGAGGTGGGGCTGGGGGCGGGGGCAGTGGGAGGTGGGGCTGGGGAGGCAGTGGGAGGTGGGGCTGGGCTGGGGGGGCAGTGGGAGGTGGGACTGGACTGGGAGGGCTGTGAAAATTGGGTTGCAGCCAGTTGCTTTGATTGTCCAGGTGATGGTGGTTGATTTATTAACCCTGGTTATGGATGTTGTTTGTTTTGAGCAGTTTAGCTGAAAACTTAATCAGCAACAAAGGGGCGAAGGCAATTGCTCGGTCGCTGATGGTGAACAGGACTCTAGCTGCTTTAGAGTGAGTATATTCACCGGTTGCTATTCAGAATGTTTTCCGTCATGCACTTTCATTACTCTTCAACTGCTTGTTATTACCTGGCAGCCTCAGAAGCAATTCCATTGGTCCCAAAGGAGCAAAAGCACTCGCTGACGCCTTGAAGATAAACCAGGGCCTAGTCTCACTGAAGTAAGTGATTACATAGAATCTAGATGCACAGTAACTGGATGTTCTGTTCAACCTATTCTTAGCTGGTTTATATTCCACTCCAGCATTCTTCTATCCTTCCACATCTCACTCCATCAGCATATCCTTTTATTCCTCCCTCCTTCATATGTTTATTTAGTTTACCCTGAAATGCAACTGCACTATTTGCCTCAATCACTCCCTTTGGTAGCGAGTTCCACATTCTCACCACTCTTTGGGTGAAGAAGCGTCTTCTGAGTTCATTTTTGGAGTTCTTGGTGTCTATCTTATATTGATGGACCCGAGTATTGCTCTTTCTCACAATAGGGAAAACATTCACTATGTCTATGTGTCAACTCTGCCAAAACATTTCATTGTTTTAAAGACTTCTTATTAGATTACTGGTCTTCTCTTTTCAAATGAATAGGGACTCAGCTTGTTCATCCTTCTTGATCGGTATAACTCGTAATTCTGGTATCATCCTTCAGTCTCTTTAACACCATATCCTTTCAAGATAAATACAGTGAAAAAACATTGCACCAACACAAGGAAACAGTAATGTCAACCCTAGTATGTCATAAACCAGGAGAAAACCAGAGGTTTTATGGGCGGCATGGTGCGCAGTGGTTAGCACTGCTGCCTCACAACACTGAAGTCCCAGGTTTGATCCCGGCCCCGGATCACCGTCCGTGTGGAGTTTGCACATTCTCCCTATGTTTGCATGGATCACACCCCCACAACCCAAAGATCTGCAGGCTAGGTGGATTGGCCACACTAAATTGCCCCTTAATTGGAAAATAATAATTGGATATTCTAAATTTACTTATTTTTTAAATCAATAGGTTTGGATAAAAATTAAAAGTCGCCATTTTTCCAATCCAATTATAAATCTTATTAGTAACTTATTTAATTTCTAATATGTCTTGGAGTTCTTTAAAAGAAACATTTTGAGACAGTAGACAGAGTGAGTGGTTCCACTTCCAGAAGAACAGATGGGCATAAAAAAAGCTGAATATCAAAGAGCCATGTTCTGCATCCCATAAACACGGCAAGAATGCTCAATCTCAGATTGTCAGGGTCCAGGCTGGGGGAGGGAGAGGGAGACAGTCCAGGCTGGGAAGCCTGAGGGAGGAAAGGAGGGGGGAGGGCCCAGGCTGGAGAGGGAGAGCGCCCAGGCTGGAGAGGGAGAGCCCAGGCTGGAGAGGGAGAGGAGGGCGAGGGCCCAGGCTGGAGAGGGAGAGGAGGGCGAGGGCCCAGGCTGGAGAGGGAGAGGAGGGCCCAGGCTGGAGAGGGAGAGGAGGGCCCAGGCTGGAGAGGGAGAGGAGGGCCCAGGCTGGAGAGGGAGAGGAGGGCCCAGGCTGGAGAGGGAGAGAAGGGCCCAGGCTGGAGAGGGAGAGGAGGGCCCAGGCTGGAGAGGAAGAGGAGGGCTCAGGCTGGAGAGGGAGAGGAGGGCCCAGGCTGGAGAGGGAGAGGAGGGCCCAGGCTGGAGAGGGAGAGGAGGGCCCAGGCTGGAGAGGGAGAGGAGGGCCCAGGCTGGAGAGGGAGAGGAGGGCCCAGTCTGGAGAGGGAGAGGAGGGCCCAGGCTGGGGAGGGAGAGGGAGACAGTCCAGGCTGGGAAGCCTGAGGGAGGAAAGGGAAGGGAGGGAGGAAAGGGGAGGGAGGAAAGGGAAGGGGGGGGGGGGGGGGGGGCTGGAGAGGGAGAGGAGGGCCCAGGCTGGAGAGGGAGAGGAGGGCCCAGGCTGGAGAGGGAGAGGAGGGCCCAGGCTGGAGAGGGAGAGGAGGGCTCAGGCTGGGGAGGGAGAGGTCCAGGCTGAAGGAGGGGCAGGAAGAGGGAGAAAGGGCCCAGGCTACAAGTAGGCTGGGGAGAGAGAGAGAGAGAGAGCCCAGGCTGGAAGATGCACTTGGGTTTGTCGGATGGGAAAATGCAGGATGGGAGAAAATGTGAAAAAGGAGGAGAATAAAATATTTAAAAACAAAAGAAAATAGTTTTGAATAATTTAAGTAGTGTAAAATGAAAATTAGTCACAGACAGGAGGTTACGTGAAACAGTATCCTGGACACTTGTGCATGGGCTAGCAGGTAGGCTATTTGCTTCTGAATGCCGTGATGCCTACCTAAATTTCTAAAAATACTCAAATGTCAGAGATAAAAGTAGCATTTCTAAGCGTGAGCTAATGTGAGGAACCCAGACTAAGGGATTGGGTCTGTGTATGTGGCATTAGAATGCATCAGGCTCAGATAAAAGCTGCCAGCACACAAGCGTGGCAGTGTGTGCAATGTTTGGTGTGAGGCCAGTGCCTCTGCGCCCTGGTGTGAGGGAGATGGGCAGTCAGTACCTCAGTCCTCTGGAGATGAACGGTGACACTGTTTAATGAGTCTTTGAGTGATATTACGATCCTGGACCAGACCCCAACAGTTGCTAGGATGCCGGCTGCTGAATTCTCCGGCGCTGGGTTTTTGGCGGGGGTTGGAATCGCGCCGCATCGGTTGGCGGCCGCTGGCAGTGCCCCCCCCCCCCCCGGCAAATCTCCGCCCCACGATGGGCCGAGTGGCCGCCCTTTTACGGCCGGTTCTGCCGGCGTAAATCAATCCAGGTCCGTACCAGCGGGACCTGGCTCTACAGGCGGCCTGCAGAGTCCTCGCGGGGGTGTGGGTGGTTCTGGCCCTGGGAGGGGCCCCCACAGTGGCCTGACCCGCGATCGGGGCCCACCGATCTGCGGGCGGGCCTGTGCCGTGGGGGCACTCTTTCCCTCCGCGCCGGCGCGGAGAAGAACCCCCCTGCGCATGCGCTGGGATTCCGCACCTTCCGGGCAGCCCGACGCCAGAGTGGTTTACGCCACTCCTCGGCGCCGATACGGCCCGTCCCGCCAGGTAGGGGAGAATTCCGCCTGTGCTGTCAGGTGAATTGGACATTCTGAATTCTCCCTCTGTGTACCCGAAGAGGCACTGGAATCTGGTGACTTTTCATTGCAGTGTTAATGGAAGCTTACTTCTGAAAATAAAAATTATTATTATTGTAAGAATTAGCTTACAATTACCGTTAAACAATGCTTAACAATAAAATGAAACTATGTTCGCTTTATCAAAGGGGTTGGGTTACAGAGTGTTGTTACTCGGGGGGGGTGGGGGGGGGATGTTCTGTTGATGAGGCAGGGACTTGGGATAAGAAACAGAGAGGAGGTTGGGGGCGGAGGCTGCCTGGGGACGGGCCGGTGGAGGCACTGAGCATGGGCGGGTCCAAAAAAGGGGATGGCTGACTGGCGAAGGGGGGGGCATCGAGCCCTCCAACTAGGCTGATCACCTGGAATGTACGAGGGTTAAATAGGCCGGTCAAGAGGGCACGTGTGTTCGCGCATCTTAGGGGACTGAAGGTGGACGTGGTAATGTTGCCAGAGACGCACCTTAGAGTAACTGACCAGATTAGATTGAGGAAAGGCCTTGTCAGTCAGGTCTTTCACTCGGGACTGGATTCAAAGACTAGAGGGGTCGCGATCCTGATCAATAAGCGGGTGGTGTTTGAGGCGGGTAGAATAGTCTCGGATGTGGGAGGTCGGGACATTATAGTCAGTGGGAAACTGGAGGGGGTGCAGGTTGTATTAGTAAATGTGTATGCGCCAAATTTTGTCTGTGCCTGTTTTAACTTTGGTTCTGTTATAGTGGGTGGAAGTTCAACTGCAGCCGCTTGCAGTTGTGGCTGCTGTTTTAGAGCCCTTTCCTTTGCTATTTTATCAGCAAATCTATTGTCGCATGAGACTTCATCGTCTGCGGTAATATGCACTTCACACTTTAAAATTCTATCTTGCTGGGCAGCTGAACAGCATCTAGTAAATTTAAAACCAATTTAGCATATTTAATAGGTTGGCGGAGGAAGTTATGAATCCCCTGTTTTTCCATAATTGGCCAAAACCATGTACTACCCCAAAAGCGGATCGGGAATCATATAAATATTGACTGTTTTATTTTTAGCTAGAATACATGCTTTAGTAAGGGCAAACTATTCGGCCGCTTGAGCAGACGTTCCCGAAGGCAGAGCAAAACCTTCCACTGACTTGAGTGGAGTTACTATTGCAGAGCAGGCCAGGAGGGTCATACCATTTGGTCGGTTTGCTGACCCATCGGTGAAAAAGATGATGTCTGGATTTTCTCGTGGGTGACTCAATAAATCAGGTCGAGGGGTTTTGGTGGCTTCAACCAATTGTAAACAGTCATGATCATACATATGTTCTGCTTCCGAGGGCGTGGGTAAGAGTGTTGCAGGGTTGACAGCTGGCGCTCACTTGTAGGTAAAGTTGGTTTAAGAGAGGATTACTTCGTACCCAGTGTGTCGAGCCACAGTAAAATGCGGCGATGGGGATGAATTAAGCAGCAGCAAAACTGATTTTTTTTTAACCATGGCCGCTGTGGCTGCTACTGCTTTCAAGCAATTTGGCATACCCTTCACCACAGCACCGAGTAATAGGCAAGGAGTCTTTTCCCTCCTCAATGCTCTTGCACCAGGACCCCTGTTGCAAATCCCCCTGCTTCATTCACATAAAGAGTACAGGGCTTGCTGAAAGTCCCACGGCAGGGGCGCTAATCATGGCTTGTTTCAAATTATGAAATGCTTGCTCCCTCTCTGGTAATAACTGAAGGGGCGTCCTGGAGGGTAGCCTTGCGCAATACTGCGTCCATCTCTCTATAGTCTGGTATCCACTGCCTGCAATAGCCCACCATTCCGAGGAAGGTAAAGGTTTCCTTTTTCGTGCGTGGAGTTGGTACCCTTGCTACAGCCTGTACGTTTTCAGACCCAAGCCTCCGCTGTCCTTGCTGCAGCTGAAATCCCAAATACTGAACTGTCTTCTGACAGAATTGCAGTTTGTCAATTGAGACCCTATGCCCTCTTTCTGCCAGATGTAATAATAACAAAAGGGTATTCTGTTGACAAACTAGCTCGCCCTCTGAGGCTATCAATAAATTGTCATCATATTCAGGGAATATTGAGCCTGCAGACAACTGGCACTCGTCCAAGTCTCTTTTAATACTGTTAATTCTGATATGTAAAGGCAAATAGATATTGACTTTCTGGGTGCAATGGTATGGAGAAAAAGGCTGAGAAAGTATCCGTTGTTGGTGGTATAGAAGACAAAATGACATTTGTGTCCGTCACCAATGGAGCAATAGTGATAACAGTTTTATTGATAGCTCTAAGATTTTGCACAAACCACCACTCATTGTGTGTTCCTACCTTTGAAATGGGAAGTATAGGGATGTTACAGGGGATTTGTGTTCTCTTCAGCACCCCTTGCTGTAATAGTGCATTGATCACTCCTTCTATCTCTTTTTCTGCCTCCGGTGCCAACCTGTACAGTTTTAAGCAGGGCAGGGCAATGTTCTTCTGTAACTGCACCCTATGCGCTGGGGCAGAATGTACTTTTCCAACATGATTTTTATGTTGGGCCCATAGATGTGCCAGTACCTGAGCCAGGATTGAAGGGAGTAAATGATGGCTCTCTCAGCGTGTTTGTTGTCTTTCAAATGTAGCGGGCCATTGCTCCTCTTTCCAGGTCACTTTGCCCTCCTGTTTGCCATAAAATTCTATCAGGCAATTTTGTCCGTCCATTTCAATATATATCCCATGTATTACTTATTTCCTTTGGCCTCTTTGATCACTTCTCCTATTTGCTTCGCCTTAGCGGGATGTCTTACGGCCAATGTTAAATAGGGTTCTGAAGTTAAACCCATCCTAAAAAGGTCCCTCTGACTATGGGTCAACTGTACTAACATTCCTAATCCCACAACACCGAAAAATAAAAAGGAGTGACATGCAATGAGGTCTGCTTTCCTAAGTGACTTTGTGTTTGTAAATTGTATGCGTGCTCATCCTCACGAGCATACCAAGCCGTGCAATGGGTCACTATATTCTCTCGTCTGGACTCTATCAGGTGTTTTAATAGCTGTGCCCAAGGGTCATTAATCTTTTGTAAGACTTCCTGCAGTTTAAAACATTTTTTTTTAAGAGTGGTACTGTAAGGGTTAACGTTCAGCTGCCAGCATAGAACACAGACACAGAGCAATCGGGCGCAGGCTTAGAAGTTATTAAATTTTGCAGCTGGTGAGCTCGTTTTTGAGACAGTTCTGTAAACATTCCATTATCAATGGAATGTATTACCGCTCCTAATTTGCAGAGTGTCTGTCTGCCTAATAGGGTCAGGTGTTGCTAGTTGTGGTACATCCTTCCTGGGAATTAAATGCTTCTTGGCCCCTTGCATGATATTCTTTTCCCCTCATTTTGCTAACCAGTATTCGAGGGACTCATTTCCTTCATTCAAATGATTACCATTATTGGGAACCAGCCCCCATTTATGCCAGGTGGGATTCCATCCTTCAAAGCCAAGATGCACCATAAGAGTATTTTAGAAGCAGCAAAACATCCCCTGGGAGGGGGCTATAAATACCACACATTTAAGTCAATTTCCAATGATTGATTTTATAGACATTAGCTATTCTTAGAGATGTATATTTTTTCTTTGTCAATTCAGAAAAGGTCAACTGTCTGCTGAAATGGCTAATGTTTCCTGCAGAACTTGGAATTATGCCATTTACGTCTTTTCACGTAATCTAAAAACTCATTCATATTCAATTACTTTTATTCGTAAAGGCACTTTCTTTCTTTTAAACTGATCTCAATTTCCAATGTTTCAGTTCATTAGAGAAATCTCAACAAAATCACTTAAGTTATTATCTCTGATTTAGGCAACAAAAAATACAACCCACTTAGCACTTCATGCTTTGACTACAATTAATTGGTTAAACAAAACACACACATTCTCACAGCTCACAAATATCATAGTTTAAAAAAAAAATTAGATTATCCAATTATTTTTTCGAATTAAGGGGCAATTTAGCATGGCCAATCCACCTAGCCTGCACATCTTTGGGCTGTGGGGGTGAAACCCACGCAAACACGGGGAGAATGTGCAAACTCCACATGGACAGTGACCCACAGCCGGGATCAAACCTGGGACCTCAGCCCCGTGAGGCAGCTGTGCTAACCACAAGGCCACCGTGCTGCCCCCAAATATCATAGTTAACTGTTAGCCTTATCTCACGGCTACAGACAAATCCCACTTTTACCTTTATCTTCTTTTAACTTTTACTCCCCTGTTTTTTTTCAGGAGGGGGTCAGCTTCATTAGATTCCTATGTGGGACATATAGGTTTTCCTACCTCATTCCGTTGCTTTACCAATGTTTCTTTTCATTTTCTTACTCATTTTGACTCCCTTATCTGTCCCTTTATCTGCGAGAAAGAAGGAGTTCACCTTCTTTCTCGCTCCGGATATCTTTACCGAGGCTTCGGGACGACCTGTGAGGGGGCGTCGAGTTTATTGCTCATCGTTCCTTCTGCAAAATACTTTAGAACATATACATAACAATAACAACGACCGCGGAAATCATTTACAAATACTACAGGGAGCGCACACCGGTGATTATCCTTTCATGAACCTCAAAGTCTTTTTTTAAATTTTAGTCTCTAAGGCACCTTTTTCTTCCCATGCAGCTATCATTAAGTTATTAATTAAGATAACTCTCCTGGCATGAGTCACTGGCAAGTAATTAAGGCTGCCGAGCCGCAGACCCCCCTTTCAGCTGGGGTCGCGCTATGGCTCTTTCCCTTTCAGCTGAGAGAGTCCTGTTTAGAGATTCGTTTCGGGGTTCACTTCCTGTTAAATTAGGGAAACTGCAAAGACTACGCCAATTTGTCGTGGAAATCATAATAAAGACAAATTCTTCAAGGTTCGATTTAAGGAAATTTATTTACACAAATATATTTGCGGAGAGAGAGTGTTTCTGCTGCAAAGCCAAGGCACTGCACTCTGAGTTATACAGTCCAAAACCATTATATTTATAGTGTGAAATAAACAACTTTGAAGAGATAAAGCTTGGGAACATACACAAGAGGAAATATGAATACAATGTACTCCCGGATCGATTTCTTAATTTTGAGCAGGGCCTTACTGGCATGGGTGGTGGACACGGGGTACTCGGCGATCACAATCTCAGACCATGTCCACACTGGGTTGACCTGCAGGTTAGTAAAGACAGCGCCCGCACTGGAGGTTTGATGTGGGACTTTTCGCTGACGAAGGGGTGTGCCAGCGGCTAAGGAAATGTACTCAGAACCACCTGCAGGTCAATATCACGGGACATTTCAGCAGCGATGGTCTGGGAAGCACTGAAGGCGGTGGTCAGAGGTGAGATGATCTCGATACGGGCCCAGAGGGAGAAGGTGGACAGGGCAGAGACGGACCGACTGGTTAAGGAGATACTACAGATCAATAGGAGGTATGCAGAGACCCCAGAGGCAGGGCTTTTAAGGGAACAGCAGAGGCTACAGGCGGAGTTTGGCTTGTTAACTACAGGGAGGGAGAAGGAGCAGCTGAGAAAGGCGAGGGGAGCGAGCTATGAGTATGGAGAGAAGGCCAGCAGAATGCTTGCACAGCAGCTTAGAAAGAGGGAGGCAGCCAGAGAATTAGGGAAAGTAAATAACGGAGATGGTAACCTGGTTGGGGATTCAGCAGGGGTGATTAAAGCTTTTAGGGATTTCTACAGTAGGCTGTACAGGGCGGAACCCCCGACAGGCCTGGAGGGGATGAATCACTTCTTGGGGGGGCTGAATTTCCCAAAGGTGGACGGGGAGCAGGTAGAAGGGCTGGGGGCCCCAATGGGGTTGGAAGAGATAGTGGAGGGTCTGAAGGCCATGCAGGCGGGTAAAGCCCCGGGGCCGGATGGGTACCCAGTGGAATTTTATAAAACGTTCTCTGGGATATTGGGGCCGGTGTTGATGAGGATGTTCAATGAGGCAAGGGAAAGAGGGGTGCTGCCCCCGACGATGTCACAGGCCACGATTTCGCTGATTCTGAAGCAGGACAAGAACCCAGAGCTGTGTGGGTCCTACAGGCCGATATCCCTGTTGAATGTGGAAGCCAAACTGCTGGCCAAAGTTTTGTCCTCCAGGATTGAGGATTGTATTCCGGACGTAATTGGGGAAGACCGGACGGAGTTTGTTAAGGGTAGGCAGTTGGTGGCCAATGTAAGAAGGTTGTTAAATGTGATCATGATGCCCCCGGAAGGTAGTGATCGCAATGGATACAGAAAAGGCTGTATCAGGCTCCTGTGGCAAGTGTATGGACGAATAGGACAATATCGGACTATTTTAGACTGCACCGGGGGACAGGACAGGGATGCCCCCCCTCCCCACTGTTGTTCGCGCTTGCTATAGAGCTGTTGGCAATTGCTCAGAGAGCCTCAAGGGGCTGGTCTGGGGGGGGGGGGGGGGGGGGGGGGGGGGGGGGGGGGGGGGAGGGTGTGGAGCACAGAGTCTCGCCCTATGCAGACGACCTACTTCTGTATGTATCGGACCCATTAGAGGGGATGGAAGAAATCATGAAGATTCTCGGGGAATTTGGCCGGTTTTTGGGGTATAAGCTAAATATGGGGAAAAGTGAGATGGCCCGGCTAGTGGACCAAATGAAGGACGATTTTCGGAGATGGGACGCACTCCCGTTGTCATTAGCTGGGAGGGTGCAGACGGTGAAGATGATGGTCTTCCAGAGATTCCAGTTCATGTTTCAATGTCTCCCCATCTTTATTCCACGGTTCTTTTTTAAACGGGTCAACAAAGTGATCTCTGGCTTTGTTTGGGCGGGCAAGACCCCACGGGTACGGAAGGTAATGTTTGAGCGGAATCGGAGAGAGGGCGGGCAGGAGCTGCCAAATTTTAGTAACTATTACCGGGCGTCGAAGATAGCCATGATCAGGAAGTGGGTGGTGGGGGAGGGGTTGGTATGGGAGCGTATGGAGGTGGCTTCATGCAAGGGCACCAGTTTGGGGGCGTTGGTAACTGAACCTCTGCCATTCCCGCCGGCATGGTACTCCACCAGCCCTGTGGTGGTGGCGGCCCTGAGAGTCTGGGGGCAATACTCATACTCATACTGACCAGCACCCGCCGAGCCAGCCGCTCCTGATCCGCTGCCCTTCCCGTTGTCAGCCGGTCAAACTGCTCCTGCAGCCTCTTTCTTTCCGCCAGCAACTCCTTTGTGGGGCAACAGAGTACCTCCTATCCACCTCAACCGTCCCGTCCAACAACTGCCGCTTCTTCTCCCTCTTCGTACTATCCTTATGGGCCTTGAATGAGATCATTTATCTCCCAGATCACTGCTTTCAAAGCTTCCCAGAAAGTGGCTGCCGATAGCTCTCCATTCTGATTGAGCTCAACATAATTATTAATCGCCACTGTCTCCTTCATGCAGAACTCTTTGTCTGCCAAAAGCCCTGAATCCAACCTCCACCCCGGCTTCTGCACTTGACCCGAGCAAAGTCTCACAACTAGATAGTGCGAAGCTTGCTCCAAAATCACTATCTCCTTCCACACCCATCAGCGCAACAAAAAAGCCAATCGGGAATATACCCTGTACACTTTTTTATAAAAAACGTATTTTATTACAAACTTATATCAAAGCAGGTTACAGCACGTAAACACCCCGGGAAACATACTTCCCAGCAATCAATGCTACAGTCTACAGAGTTTTATCCTTTTTCACCCCCCCCGCCCCCTCTCCCCCTCCCCCCTCCCCCACCCCCCTGCGACAAATAGCTCCTCAAACACGGTCACAAACATCCCCCATCTTTTCTCAAACCCCCCCTGCCCGTTCCCTCATACTTTATCTTCTCTAACCGCAGGAAGTTGTACAGGTCACCCAACCATGCTGCTACCCCCGATGGCGATGCCGACCGCCACTCCAGCAAAATTTGCAGCCGTGCAATCAGAGAGGCGAAGGCCAGAACATCGGCCTTCCTCCTCTCCATGAGCTCCAGCTTCTCTGAAACCCCAAATATCGCCACCAAAGGGTCCGGATCCACTCCCTCCTCCACTATCCTGGCTAAGACCGCGAGCACTCCCGCCCAGAATCTTCCCAATTTTACGCAACCCAAAACATGTGCGCGTGATTCTCTAGCCCCCGCCCACACCTCTCACACTCATCTGCTATCCCCTGAAAGAACCCACCCATTCTCCCCCGAGTCATATGCACCCTGTGCACCACCTTAAACTGTATCAGGCTCATCCTGGCACAAGAAGAGGTCCCATTTACCCTTCGCAGTGCCTCACTCCATACTCCCCAATTGATCTCCATTCCCAACTCTGCTTCCCATTTCTCCTTGATCTTCACCACACGCTCACCTCCCTGCTCCCCCAGCCACTTATATATATCCCCAATTTTTCCCTCCCCTGCCACATCAGAAAGCAGCAGTTGCTTCAGCAGGGTGTATCCCCGCAACCTAGGGAACCCCTTCCAGACTTATCGTGCAAAGTCCCTAACCTGCAGATACCTGAACTCACTACGCCTCGGCAGCTATACACTCATCCTTAGCTCCTCCAGTCTGGCGAACCCTTTCTCCAAATACAAATCCCTCACCTTGACCAGCCCCGCTTCCCTTCACCTCCTGTATACACTATCCACCCCCCCACCCCAGCTAATATACCCTATACACATGCGAGAAGAAGGAGTAGTCCCTTTCTCCCAGGTGCCCAAACCTCCATGGATCCACCATCCCCATTCTCTCCATAAACCCTCCCAGCTCTCGTGCCATTCTCGACCTCCGCCTCGACTTAGGGCTTGACCTATCCATCCTCGGCTCAAGTACACAATTAAAATTCCCCCCTATAATCAGCTGGTGGGAGTCCAAGACCGGGATCACTTCCAACAGCCTCTTCATGAACCCACGGTCATCTCAATTAGGCGCATACATATTCACCAATACTACCGGAATTGCCATTAGCACCCCACTCACTATCACAAACCTCCTCCCCCGCACCCCCTCCCCCGAGTCCCGCACCACCCACCATGGTTTTGTATTCAGATGTATGGTGACTCCCCCTCGACTTCGAGTCGGACCCAGAGTGGAATCAGAACCTCTTCATGAGACCTACTGGACTACACACATCTTACAACTGATGGCGATGGCACATTCCCTCCTTGTCTCAAAGGACCCTGCCCTGGACCCGTACCATGAGGAGTACCAGGGCTAGCGATGTGGGTATGGGGCTAAGGGGCTAAATTCAGTGAGTTGATTTTGGTAAATGAGAAGATTAGCAGAAAAGCAGTTAATTAATTGACATTACACTTGTGTCCTTGGTAAAACAGGAACTGCCAAGGCGGCACAGTAGCACAGTGGGTAGCATTGTTGCTTCACAGCTCCAGGGTCCCAGGTTCGATTCCCGGCTTGGGTCTGTGTGGAGTTTGCACTTTCTTCCTGTGTCTGTGTGGGTTTCCTCCAGGTGCTCTGGTTTCCTCCCACAAGTCCCGAAAGATGCGCTGTAACGTGAATTGGATATTCTGAATTCTCCCTCTGTGTACCCGAACAGGTGCCGGAATGTGGCGATTAGGGACTTTTCACAGTAACTTCATTGCAGCGTAAATTTAAGCCTACTTGTGACAATAAAGATTATTATTATTATTACTAGTTAGCGATTTGAACAGAAAAGTGGCTTAAAATGTTGTAATATTCCTGAATTCAAATAATTGGATCAGAAAACAAGATTATTTCAGATGCAGCAATTGGGATCCCTCATTGAAGTGAAAGGAACTGACTTTATTCTAATTTCATTGTACTCTATTCAATATTAAAATTCCAGACCAGACTATGAGCAAGGGATACTCTTTCTTTTCTTTTCTTTTCTTTATTCTTTTCTTTCTTTCTCTCTTTCCTCTCTTTCTTTCCTCTCTTTCTTTCCTCTCTTTCTTTCTTCTCTTTCTTTCCTCTCTTTCTTTCCTCTCTTTCTTTCCTCTCTTTCTTTCCTCTCTTTTCTTTTCTTTCTTTCTTTCTCCTCATGAAGGATTAGGGATATGGTATATTAAAACAAACTTAATTACAAACACAGTATTAAAATATCTTTAACATCACACCAGAAAATCGCTGACAATTACACCTTAAACCATACTAATTAAGACAGTGAATACAGTAATCCTTAACTGCTATCTCAAATCCCATTCAAACAAGAAAAACTACCTCAGCTCTCAATCCACTCTTAGACACAGTTAGCACTCAAGAACACCAGCTTGACAGAAATGTTCTTTGAGAAAGAGCGATCTTTTAACACTGCTTTAAAGAAAAGATCTGAATCCTGTCAGAACCATGCAGAAAATCTGTATTTCTTCAGAAGTTGCTTCAGCTTGTTTCAGCTCACCTTCTAATTACACTCCTGTGACTTGCTTGGAAGGAGACTGCTAATCTAGCTACAGACATATCTTTAAACTGATTTGAGATGCGTGACTTCTGTTATCATCTCCATCTAAAAGTCACAACTCACACTGCTTTTCTGCAAAATTAATTACCAAACTGAAATCTAATTAACTCCACAGGGAATCCCCTTTGTTCAAACAACATTCCATTAGCCCTTTTTACAATGTTAAAATTGCACCTCTGGCGTTTGAGATTCTCAGTGGTCATGAAAAGTGTTAATCACTGCAAGTCTTTCTTTTTTTTTCTTCAGTCACTGAAACATGTGATGGAATTTTTGAAGTTCTAGATTAAAGTGAAGCTCCTGTATCTATCCCTCTTGTTCTGTCGTCCTGGTGATGTCTGGCTTCTTTTTCCGTTTGCTTTCCTACAGCCTTCAGAATAATTTTGTGGCTGAAGATGGGGCAAAGTTCACCGCGGATGCTCTTCATGTGAATCGCAAGCTGACCATATTGAAGTAAGCCTTGACCATCGCTCACTGCATTATTGTTCCCATTAATTAGTTTTGTGTTTAGCCACTAGAGGACATGTCCTGTGATTCCACTGCTCTGGTCAAGGGGAAACAGCCTCCACCGTATGGAGGATGCAGCTGAAGGGTGCAGGCTTCTCCCTGTAGTACCCCACAGTGATCAGGTGGAGATGAGGGTCTTGGGGGTGTGGGCAGCTTAGTCTCTTTGTTTCAACTAGGAAGCTGTGCCTGTCCTGGAATTCTCAGATCTCTGGGCTAAAGTGGAGCAATAGTGCGGCTGAGATGCACAATTGGATCCAGCTCCAAGAGTGAAGCTGAAGTGAATGCCAGTGAAATACATACTGTAAACAGACTGCACTTTGAATAGATTGAACCTGAGCAATGATAGAAATTGCTCAGTGGGTTCATTCTTAACCTTGCAGGCCAACCTTGATCCCTGTCTGCCCTGGCTCACTTGGCCAACTGGGAAGTGGGGGTTGAGAATTTGGCTTCAGTTTCTAGATAAGGGAGAGTGAAAGTCAGACAGATTTTCCTCTCCTCATCCTCTTATTTAACAGTCGCTATCAGTGATCCCAAAAGGAAAGTTTGCGGATGGGGGGAAGGGTGGGGTGGGGGAAGGCTGATGGTGTAGAGTTGGATTGTGTTCAAATGTAAGATCTACCCTGGTGGAATAGCAGGTGTTAATTGTCGTTGCTTCACACAATTAAACTCTTCTTTCTCTTTTCATTTCAGCCTTCAAAAGAATTCCATTGGCCAAGAAGGCGCGAAACGGATTGCGAGTGCCTTAAAGCATAACGGAAACTTAAAGGAACTCATGTAAGTCCCACCCCCACTGTTCTCTCCTTGAACTGTGGGCAGTGATTGGTCGGGAGGCAGTGTTTAAATAGCCGTACAACATTTTATAATGAAAATTTTCCAGTACTCATTAGCCATCAGCTCATTTGCTTTAATGTGCCTATTAGTAGTACCCAGTAACCATCAGCTTATCCCCATTAACGAGCAACTACTTACCCATTAGCAATACCCATTAGCGCAGTTTACTTTGTGGTGATGATCTGTGCTTTCCATTCCAGCCTGTCCAGTAACTGTGTGGGTGATATCGGAGCCTCTGCCATCGCTGAAGCCTTGAAAGTGAATAGAACTCTCACAACACTCAAGTAAGCGCCTATCTCTGTGTCCTGATGAATCAACATTCTTTCCACAATGTCTCACTAGTTCTCCAGCAGAGGTGGTTTATCACGGGCAGCACGGTGGCGCAGTGGTTAGCAGTGCTGTCTCACGGCGTCGAGGACCCAGGTTCGATCCTGAGTCACTATCCAAGTAGAGTTTGCACATTCTCCCTGTGTCTATATGCGTCTCACCCTCACAACCCAAAAGTTGTGCAGGGTAGGTGGACTGACCACGCTAAATTGCCCCTTAATTGGGAAAAAAAGAATTGGGTACTCTAAATTTAAATAAAAGAGGTGGGTTATCACAGGACGTTGTTACAATAAGAACCATGGATTAAACATATAGATCAAGGGGGAAACTTTTCTCCTCTGCTCCAGATTGGCTGCTGGAAAGGAGAAGCGTTAATGTGGAATTGATCACCTGTCTGGGCCCCAGTGTCGATGTTTGATGGACTGGGTCATGACCACGGCAAAATCACAGGATAGTCATGACTCTCTGGTGGGCTCAACGCTGTCAACAACCATTGGGCATGATCCGAAATGTAACTTCCAGGATTGCAGCCCTGGATTTTAATGGTCATAATTTCCTCTCAGCTCCTGTGCTGTCAGGTCAATCCAGGTACATTGGGCGCGATTCTCCGCAACCACGATGGGTGGGGGAATAGCAGGAGGTCCACTTCCGCACCTCCTGCTATTCCCCCCCCCCCCCCCACCCCCCCCCCCACCACCCCCAATGGTGTGTCCGGTTTTGTGACACGCCGCTCGGAGAAACGCGGGCCGTCGTTTTTCACGGCGTCCCGCGATTCTCCGGCCCGGATGGGCCGAGCGGCCTGCCGTTCCCGACCTGTTCACGATGGCGGCAACCACACCTGGTCGCTGCCGTCGTGAACATGGCGCGCCAGGTAAGTGTGGGGCCTGTGGGGGGCGGATCGGGGATCGAGCACCATGACCATGCTCGGGAGGGGACGGGCCCGCTATCGGTGCCCACCGATCGTCGGGCCGGCGTCTCAAGGGGACGCACACTTTCCCCTCCGCCGCCCCGCAAGATCAAGCCGCCACGTCTTGCGGGGCGGCTGAGGGGAAAGACGGCAACCGCACATGCGCGGGTTTGAGCTGCCCAACCCGCGCATGCGCGGCTGACGTCATTAGGCGCCGCCGCGGCGTCATTCTTGGCGCGCCGTGCCTTGAAGCCAGGGACAAGGCCCTGCGGCTGAGTTTCCCGGTACGGCCCTCCTATCCCCCCGGGGAGGGGAGAATAGGGGGCCGGGAGAGGCGTCCGACGCCGTCGTGAACCTCTCCGGGTTTCACGACGGCGTTGGGCCTTGCGGAGAATTCCACCCATTGCTTCTGTATCTGGGGACACTTCCCATCTCCGCTGTCACTCTCCTGAAAAGTCTTGTTGTAAAATAGGCAACAAGTCTCTTGCCTCCAGGCTCCAATCCCTCTCTCAATCGCAACTCACCTTGGTGCCAATTTTCATGTGTTATCTTTGCAATGTCTCTGGATACCTTCCCATTGCCCTTCTAGATGTTAATTCCCACACCATTGCAAGGTGTATCGCTGCTTGGTATCACTAAGTTTCTCAGTTGAAAGCAGGTTGAAGTTTTGCTTATTCTGATAATTAATTACAAAAATATTTCAAAAAAAATAAATTTAGAGTATCCAATTCTTTTTTCCAATTCAGGGGCAATTTAGCGTGGCCAAGTCACCTACCCTGCACATCTTTTTGGGTTGTGGGGGTGAGACCCACGCAGACAGGGGGAGAATGTGCAAGCTCCACATGGACAGTGACCCGGGGCCGGGATCGAACCAGGGTTCTCAGCGCCGTGAGGTAGCAGTGTTAGCCACTTAGCCACTGCCGCCAAATTACAAAATCGTTAACCGGCTGCTGCTCATTACGGCTCACAAAATCTTCCTCATGTGCTGACTGGCGTAATTCTCCTTTCTGCAGCCTTCAAAGCAATTCAATAAGTAACAATGGTGCCACTGCCCTGACTGCAGCGCTCAAATTGAACGAAGGCCTCATCAACCTGAAGTAAGACTCCTGTCTTCGACCCTCGATCTGTTGGAGGTGACCAGATGCTGGACACCAGGTTTTCATTGTCTCTCTGTGTGAATGGAGTTGGGTTTTGGGTGGAACATTTTATGTGATGTAGAAAGCTGTGTATTTTACATTCATAACATCTTTATGAATGTGACAGAGTGAATGTGGAGTTTTTAAAAACATGCTTTGTGCAGCTATTAAATTAGTAAAAATGTGGGTGCATAAATTGGGGATGAGGTTTATTTCAATAAAAATATTTCTCTATTCCTCCTGTAGATACCCTCCCTTGCCTTTTTTGGATATCTTTTTTGCTGTTCCTCTATCATGTCAATGAGTAGCTGTGTTGTTCGCTGCTGTTGGAAGAGCAGAATGAGTTCTAATTTTATTAAATTGCATTTATATTTCTAGCCTTCGGGAAAATTCAATTGGCCTCAATGGTGCAAGGGAAATTGCAAATGCACTGCGTGTGAATAAGGTGCTCAGGACATTGGAGTAAGTCTAACCCTAATTAATCATCTTATTTACTTCAGAAGGCAGCATTGAGTTGTTCTCGTGGGTTGTACTGTATGTTAATATAGTGTGGGGCCTTTAAATCTATCATTTAGAAGTATTTTCCTACTTAGAAAGAACTTGAGTTTGTATCTTGGGGGAGAGGTTATGATTCAGATCCAAGTGGCCCAGCTCCTACAATACAAAAACTATGGGCGCGATTCTCCCAAAACGGGAGAAATCGTAAAGATGCCGTAAAACCCGGGCGGGTTTTACGGCAGCGCGCCCCTTCCCGACCGGGGACCGATTCTGGTCCCTGGTCGGGGCTAGCAGCCCGACGCCGTAGGCTCCGGCAAGACGGGCTTAACGAAAATCGTTAAGCCCGCTTGCCGGAGTTAGCGCCGGCTGACACGTCATATGACGTCAGCCGCGCATGCGCAGTTTGGAAGACTCCAACCCGCGCATGCGCGGGTGACGCATCGTGTTTTTGCGCGAAACCCGCGCATGCGCGGGCCGGGTTGCCCCTCAGCCGCCCCGCGAATGGATACTGCGGGGCGGCGGAAGGACAAGTAGTGCGCGGGCATCGGGCCCGCTGCCCGCGATCGGTGCCCACCGATCGCGGGCCCATGGCACCCTTGGCACGGCCGTGGTACGGCCGTGCCAATCGGTGCCATGGTTATTAATAGCAAGTTAGTCACGCCGTTTTTACGAACGGCAAGACCAGGTGTGTTTGCCGTTCGTAAAAACGGCGTAAAGGGCTGGGACTTCGGCCCATCTAACAGCTGAGAATCGCTGCTGGCCGTAAAAAAACGGCGGCAGCGATTCGGGTCGGGACTTCGGCGGGGGGGGAGAGAATAGCGGGAGGGCGGCAAAAATGTCGGGAAGGCCCTCCCGCTATTCTCCCACCCGTCGTGGGGGGCGGAGAATTTCGCCCTATGTCACTCAGCCAAGGAAAATGCATGCTGGAAATAATTTACCTCAGTTTACATTGCTGATGTAAGCAATTCTGGGTGCTGCCCTTGAATGTTTGTTTAAATATCCTGGGCTGGATTCTCCGCACCCCGATGCCAAAATCGCATTCGGCGACAGGGTGCAGAATCTGTTTAATCACACGGAATTGTGACGGTGCCGGTTCCATGGTTCTCCGCCCCCCCAAAAAGCGCCGTACTCCCTGAGTACGCCGCGCTGCGTAACCACCGGCTAAGGCCATTGCCTGAGGCCCGCCCTGCTATTCTCCGTCCCCGACCGACCAAATTCTCGACGGCGTGTTTCTAATATGGTCCTGCCGTTTGGGAAACTCGCGGGATGGGCCGATCGGAGGGCAGGGGGGGCCTCATTCGGGACTGGGGGCTATGTGTGCGGGCGGTCCGGGTTGGGCAAACAGCCAATGCGGGGCACTATTTCGGCGGTCCAGGTCCACGAGCTGAGTCCGCCATGGAGCACAGTGCAGCCACTGGAGGCCACCGCCGTGTGCATGTGCGGCCTCTGACCCGGAGGTGCGGGGGGCTGTATTGGCAGCTGGAGCTGCGAGCTCCACGACAGCTGCCTGCTGGCCCCCTGCAAGGCTGTGAATCTGTGGCCTTTTGACCCCAGTTTTCCTGCCATAAAAGACCACAGTTTTGCACAACGGCTTGGGGATATAGTCCCAAAAATGGAGAATCCAGCCCCAAATGTTTAAGAGGGGATGCAGAGGGGATTAGTTCTGTGTTGAAGTTTCTTCCCCAATATTTTTTCTAACGTGGTATTTTTAAGAGAGTGATGGGGGTGCACGAGGAGGTGCGCTTTCTTTGGTGAGGGCCTGACTCTGTGTCGTTGAGACCTTGCCACATGGTGTGTTGTCTGTCCTGATAGGTTCCTGAAATGGGATGTGCTCCCGAGCCTGGTTCCTGCTGAGAGGCCGAAGGCAAATTCCCGATTTAGCTTGAAAACTGGCTGCCATGCTTTCGTAATCTTGATTTAGGGGCAGGTTGCATTAGATTTGATGGATCACAGCATATCCTGCCTTTGAGGCCACGGGTCAGTTGGGCCTACCGACCACTGGTCCTATGTTATCCTGTTCTCAATGCTTGTCATGAGGGTGGGTGATGGCCGAGCCGGTCAAGTCATTCCCCAGGCTGGGGCCTAGGCTGTGGACTGCCTGGGCATCAATGAGATGGCATGGTGGAAGTGACTGCCAAGGGTCAGGGCCTGAGGGGCCATGCCCATGAAAGGTGGCGTTTGAGGGGGCCATGGAAAGGTTGTATTGCGTCCATTGTTTCTGGTACAAGATCCGCTGAATGCTCTGTTTCTCATTCTCAGTTTAACAGCGAACTTGTTACATGACGAAGGAACAGCAGCCATTGCTTCAGCTATCCGAGAGAATCAAACCCTCACATCTCTGCAGTAAGTACATCAGTCTCTGCTCCACTTGTTTGTATTTCTACCTCATCCGTGCTGCACCACACTCTCTGCCCCGATCCTAGCCACATTCTTGACTCAGAGGCCAAAGCACACACACCGTCACCCCTCTGCTGCTGACTGGTGTTGAGCAACCAAGAAATGGGAGGAACATACTGTGATGAATAGTTACTGTACCCTTAACATCATGTAGGTGATGCCCCTTTAAGACCGGGTTTGGAACCCTGGGGACTCTGCCTCCAGCTCCGCCCACCAGGGAGCCGTATATAAGGTGACGCCCGTTAGGCGGCACTCAGTAAGCACACGTCTCGTTAGCTGGCCAGTTCTCTGCTTATTAAAGCCTTCATTTACCATTCCACACTCTGATGTCATTATTGAGGGTACTACAGTTTAATAAGCAGACTACGTTAGGATAGACGCTGGTCTCAAGCCAGAAAAGCTCAACCTGGAAGCATGGACACAGGAGGCCAAAGAAATTTTTAAGTACTGGCTCCGCTTCTTCGAGGCCTACCTGGAATCCTCGGAAGCTCCCATCCTAGGGCCTCGCAAGCTGCCCCTACTCCACGCCCGGGTGAGCCATAGAATCTCCGCCATGATTGAGAAGGTGACCACTTACGGCGAGATGATCGAGAACCTGCGAAAGCGTTTTGTCAAACCCATAAATGAGGTACATGCACGGCACCTGCTCTCTACCTGCCGGCAGCGCTCAGGGGAAACGCTGGACGAGTAAGTGGAAAAGCTCACCGCGCTCGCCAGGAACTGCAACCATCAGGATGTGATGGGGGAAGTCCACATGAACCTGCACATCCGAGACGCCTTCGTGCCCGGCATCCGTTCGACCTATATCAGGCAGCGAGTCCTCGAAAATGGAGCTAAAGACCTTCAGGACACGGTAGCGCTTGCCACCTCACTGCAAGTGGCCCGCCACAACCTAGACACGTACCCCGCGGACCCTGCGAGCCCCCCTCGCACATCCCCAGACTCGACCACGCTACAGGCCTGCGCGCGCGGCGACCCGCCCAGACCGGGGGCACACCGTGCTATTTCTGTGGGCAGGGCCAGCATCCACGTCAACGCTGCCCAGCCTGCTCCGCCATCTGCAGCGACTGCGGAAAGAAGGGGCATTTCACGAGGGTCTGCCTGGCCAGGCCCAAGGCCCAGAAACAAAAAGCTCACCAGGCCCGAAAATCGAGCTCACAGGCCCGCAGGCCCAACACGCGGCTGCGCAGAGGCCGGACACGCCCCTTTTAGGACTGAGTTTAGGAGGAACTTCTTCACCCAAAGGGTTGTGAATCTATGGAATTCCTTGCCCAGTGAAGTATAGAGGCTCCATCATTAAATGTTTTTAAGATAAAGATAGATAGTTTTTTGAAGAATAAAGGGATTAAGGGTCATGGTGTTCGGGCCGGAAAGTGGAGCTGAGTCCACAAAAGATCAGCCATGATCTCATTGAATGGCGGAGCAGGCTCGACGGGCCAGATGGCCTACTCCTGCTCCTAGTTCTTATGTTCTTATGTTCTTTCTGACGCGTCATCGGTCTCATGCGAGTCTTGGGGGTGGCCATCTTGGCGGTGGCCATCTTCTAGACCCGACAAGTGCGACCGACGGCGGTGGCCATTTTGTGAATCCGACTCGACTGAGGACTTGGACAACCCGCATCACCCTCGACCAATCGTGGCCAAAGCACCTGCGGAACTCCATGATGCAGGTCGAGATCAACGGGCGCGACACTCCCTGCCTCTTCGACTCCGGGAGCACGGAGAGCTATGTCCACCCAGAAACGGTAAGACGCTGCTCCTTGCGCACCTATCCCGCTTCCCAAACCATAGCCCTCGCCTCGGAGTCCCACTCGGTCCAAATCAAGGGGTATTGCGAATCTCGCGATCCAGGGCGCCGAATACGCTCGTTTCAAGCTCTATATCCTCCCTCACCTCTGCACCCCCCTGCTGCTCGGTCTGGATTTCCAAAGCAGCCACCGAAGCCTGACCCTGATGTTCAGCGGCCCCTTGCCCCCCCCCTCACGATATGCAGTCTTGCAACGCTGAAAGTTGCACCCCCCTCACTATTTGCGAACATCACCCCCGACTGTTAGCCCGTCGCCACCAGGAGTCAGCGGTACAGTGCCCAAGATATGACTTCTATAAAGTCAGAGGTCCAGCGTTTACTGGAAGTGGGGGTCATCGAGGCCAGCAACAGCCCCTGGAGAGCACAAGTGGTAGTAGTACGGTCCAGGGAAAAGAAACAGATGGTCGTGGACTACAGCCAGACCATAAACCACTTCACGCAGTTCGATGCGTACCCCCTTCCCCGCATAGCAGAGATGGTCAATCGGATCGCTCAATACCATGTATTCTCCACTGTTGACCTAAAATCCGCCTACCACCAGCTCCCTATCCGACCGGAAGGCTGCCTCTTTACTGCTTTCGAAGCAGCCGGCCGGCTTTTCCACTTCCTCAGGGTCCCCTTCGGCGTCACAAATGGGGTCTCCGTCTTCCAGAGGGCGATGGACCAAATGGCAGACCAGTACGGCCTGCGAGCTACTTACCCGTACTTGGACAATGTCACCATCTGCGGCCATGATCAGCAGGACCATGACGCAAACCTTGAAAAGTTCCTCCAGACCGCCCGGGCCCTCAACCTGACCGACAACAAGGAAAAATGTGTTTTCCACACAACCCGACCAGCCATCCTCGGATACGTCGTGGAAAATGGGGTCCTAGGTCCCGGCCCCGACCGCATGCGGCCCCTTAAGGAACTTCCCCTTCACCGTAGCCTCAAGACCCTCAAACGGTGCTTGGGGCTTTTCTCCTATTACGCCCAGTGGGTCCCCAGATATGCGGACAAAGCCCGCCCACTCATAAAGACCACAACATTTCTCCTGACGGCTGAGGCCCGGTCGGCCTTCAGTCGCATCAAGGCCAACATCATCAAGGCCGCTATGCGGCGGACGAAACCGTCCCTTTCCAGGTAGAGAGCGATGCGTCAGACATCGCCCTGGCTGCTACCCTCAACCAGGCAGGCAGGCCAGTAACATTCTTCTCCCGGACCCTCACCGCCTCGGAGATTCGGCACTCTGCAGTCGAAAAGGAGGCACAAGCCACTGTGCGGCACTGGAGGCATGACCTAGCCGGTAGGAGGTTCACCCTCATTACCGACCAACAGTCAGTAGCCTTCATGTTTGATAACGCACAACGGGGCAAAATTTAAAATGATAAAATCTTGAGGCGGAGGATCGAACTCTCCACCTACGCGTACGATATTAAGTATCGTCCAGGGGAGCTCAACGAACCCCCAGATGCCCTGTCCCGCGGCACGTGCGCCAACGTGCAGGAGGATCGCCTGCGGGCTATCCACAATAACCTCTGTCACCTGGGGGTTACCCGGCTCACCCACTTTATCAAGTCCCGCAACCTACCTTACTCCACCAAGGAGGTCAAGGCCATGACCAGGGCTTGCCAGATCTGTGCGGAGTGCAAACCACACTTCTACCTGCCAGACAAGGCTCGCCTTGTAACGGCCTCGGGGCCCTTTGAGCAACTAAGCGTGGACTTCAAAGGTCCCCTCCCATCCACCAACCGCAATATCTACTTCCTAACCGTCATCGACGAGTTCTCCCGCTTCCCATTCGTCGTTCCCTGTCCCGACATGACCTCGGCCACCTTGATAAAGGCACAGTGAACGCAACAGTTTGGAAGGCTGTCCCTCTGGTCCTGTGGTCGAGAAGTCTCCCAACCACCCGCTGGCAGGAGGTCCTATCCGATGCCCTCCACTCCATTAGGTTACTCCTCTGCATGGCCACGAATGAGACCCCTCACAACCGCTTGTTTGTCTTCCCCAGGAAGTCCACATCTGGGGTCTCGCCTCCACCTTGGCTGACGACTCCTGGACCTGTTTTTCTCCGGAGGCACGGGAGGAGCCATAAAACGGACCCCCTGGTCGAGAGGGTCCAACTGCTACATGCGAACCCCTGATACGCCTACGTCGCGCACCCCAACGGCAGGCAAGACACGGTTTCTCTCCGGGATCTGGCACCCGCTGGTTCCCCCACTGACGCCCCCCCCCTCGCGGTTTCCCTACGGGACCTGCCAACCGCTGGTTCCCCCACTGATGCCCCCCTCGGACCCCCACTCCGTCGGTAGACACCGACCCTGCAACCCTCTAGCGTCCCCCCCCCCCTTCCACACTCCCCACCGGCACAGCTACCCCCAGCCCTAGCTATTCCCCCAGCTATTCCCCCTGCACCCCGACCCCCTATCCCGACCCGGACGAAAGCTCCGACCACCGTGCTCCCGGATGTACCCTCACCAAAGACATCCATGTCCGCCACACCACTGCCCGAGCTGAGAAGGTCAATGAGGACGATCAGGCCGCCGAAAAGAATAGACATGTAATGCCACTTCACTCCCGATGAACTTTGCATTTTTTTAAAAACGGGGTGAATGTGATGAATGGTTACTGTACCCTTAACATCATGTAGGTGATGCCCCTTTAAGACTGGGTTCGGAGCCCTGGGGGACTCCGCCTCCGCCCACCAGGGAGCCGTATATAAGGTGACGCCCTGTAGGCGGCACTCAGTAAGCACACGTCACGATAGTTGGCTAGTTCTCTACTTATTAAAGCCTTCATTTACCATTCCACACTCTCGTGTTGTTATTGAGGGTACTACACATACATAGAAATTGCAAGCACTTAAACCATAACTATACTGAAGTTTAACATGAGACTGGAGTTCCCATTAATTGGTATCGCGAGTATGGTGTGTTAACAAACAGCAAGGTGTGTGTTAATGGCAGATTGTGTTAATGGTGAAGTGAGTGTTTTGACAGATTGAATGCGTGAATGGCAGAATGAGTGCAGAATGAGTGTGTTACTGGTAGTATGAGTGTTGAGTGAGTGACTAATGACACTGTGAGCGTTCAATGAATTCTTCTTCAGTATATATGTGGTCTCGGTATTTCTGCTGCTTATTGTGTTACATTTCAGAAAATAATACAAAATAATGGATTTAAATTTGCATTTATTTTGAATATGAGGTCATATTTACACGAAAAAGATGGTAAAGTTGGAGACCAAATTCGGTGTCCCACAGCCAATAATGGTTGTAAAGGTTTAAATAAGATCAATTTAAATTGTGACATTGAGTACATTATTGAAATAGCTGCAGAATATAGATATGAGAGGTGATGGGGCATTTGCCATTTAATGTCTGTCCATGTTCTCTTTTACAGCCTTCAGTGGAACTTCATCAGTTCAGAAGCTGCAAAAGCTTTAGCTCAAGCACTACAGTCCAATCACAGCATCACCAGCCTCGAGTAAGTCTCTGTCTCCCTTGTGTGCTACCAGCTGAATTTTATTCATTGCGACACCTTCACTCTGACATTGAGGTCAGCAACTCACTTGTCAAAGGTGAACACTAAAATGTACACCACAGACCACATCTCCGATTTCTAATCAACAACTAGCAGCCTGGGCCATGGAACCCTGCTGCATCTCAACCAATGTCAGTCCCTTTGCTGCTGAAAGCCTTTTCCATGTGTTAGTCACTTGCTGCAGTCCTTGGCTCTTTGTGTAGGGGTGGGGCTGTGACAGGAAGTTAATCTGAGGATGAGGGGGTCCATGTGATGCGGGCACGGGAATAGTACCTGATGGAACCATCAATTCAGCGAACACGTGTAGTTGGATCTGAACAGAGGCTTTAATACACTTACAACAGAGCCAGCCTATTCGTCGTTGAACTTCAGATGAACTGCAGGCTGGCTCTAAGGCACTGATCTTTATACATCAGTCCCAGGGGGAGGAGTCCTGGGCGGAGCCAAGGGAGGAGCCCAGTACAAACTCTCGCGTACTCCCAGAGCTACTCCCCTGGTGGTCGGATAGTGCAACTGCACTTACAGTGGTGGATAGTGAACATATATACATGGAGTTATATTGGCAACTATATACAGCATTGATCTTACAACAGGTAGATAACGAACATATATACATGGAGTGATATTGGCAACTATATATAGTGTGAATCACATTCACCACAGTAACGTTTTGGCAGGTTCTGGCACCACTATAATCCGTCATTTATCATGATTGCCGAGCAGAGGTTTGCCTGATCCATGAATTAACATTTGATGTTATGTCCCTGGAAGACGTCTGGATCAGTATTGGTGAGAATATGCCGAAAAACGGGAAGAAATCCGGTGATAAAAGGGCGCTGACGGATTCAGTGGGGTTCGAGCCGCCGTTTCAATATGGCGACTTGATCCTCGCGAGGTCTCTTGATTCAGCAAACTCTCAGGTGCTCTGAGAGGCTGAAAATGATGACTGCCAAGATTTTCCCACTTTATTGATCAGAGACTCGGTGTGCGACAATCCAAGCTAAAGAAGCCACATTTTTGACGTTCAGGATTCTTTCCTCCATTTCATCGAGCCTTTTATTGTTATTCTGCATTAGAAATCCCCCACTTTACAGGCTAGAGCGTAGGCCTCGGCCTGCGAGGAAGTGGGATATTTGGATGTACGGAGGACTTTGCATCCTATTGATAGAGACTTTACTGTTTTCTCGGCCCCTATCAGGGTCACACTAGAATTGATTATATGTTTGTGCCGAGGACAATCCTACACCTGGTCTCTTGTTCTATAGGCAGTATTGTAATCTCTCTAATCATGCTCCTCTTTTCCTGGAACTCTTGCCTGAGGGCTCCCCTCCCCCCAGTCTCGGTCATGGCAGTTTGATGCCTCCCTACTTCGGGATAAATCCTTCATTACATATTTTAAGAAGGAGTTGAAGTTTTATTACTTGGTCAATTCACTTTCTGATGTCTCTCCTTCTATTTTGGGGGAGACCTGCAAGGCCTGAGCCTAGGAGCTCGTTATTTCTTACAAGGTCAACAAAAGGCGTAGAATGCTGGAGAGCCAGTGTCAATTGGATGTCTGTTTGGCTGATGCTGAGGAGAGGTGTAGGAGGGCCCCTAACATGCAATTGTTGAAGGAGGTTAATGCAAAAAGGGTAGCTCTCGGATCCTTACAGACGCGGAAAGCTGAGAGAAGCTTCTAATTTGCAAGGCAGAAACTGTATAAGATTGGGAATAAGCTGAGAAAGTACTTGGTCTGCCTGACAATCCCCTCTGTGTGACGTTCGAGGGGGTGGGGGGGGGGGGGGGGTGGGAGGCTAATGAAGGCAGAGATCCATGTGGCTTTTAGGGATTTCTATGCGAGGTCATATAGGTCAGATCAGTCTGGTGATGTGATGATAGACATGGAACATTTTTTCTCTTCCCTTGAATTCCCTGTGGGATCAAAGGATTAGCATTTGACCCTTACTGCTATCTCTAAAGATGAGGTGGCTGTGGCTATTAGGGAGCTTCAGCCGGGCAAGTCACCAGGGCTAGATGGTTTTGGGTGTGGGTTTACACAGAGTTTCAAGATCTGCTGATGGAACCATTGATGGGTATGTACTGTCACTCTTTTGAGACAGGGCTGTTGCCACCGACACATCGGGAGGCCACATTCCCCTGATTTTGAAGACAGGGAGCAATCTGGAGGAATGTGCCTCTTATAGGCCAATCTCTCTGGCGAGGTGGTTAGAAGGTATCCTTCTGACGATTGTTCGGGAGGATCAGACTGGGTTTATTAACGGCAGGTTCTCGAGTAATAATGTTAGGAGGTTGTTGAATGTGATTCAGGCTTTCCAGAAGCAGCCTCCGGGTGGACTGGTGATCTCCTTGGATGTGGAGAAAGCCTTTGATTAGGTTGAGTGGAATAACACACGCAGGGATTTGGACTGGATGAGGCCTGTGTTAAATGAATTGAGCCTGTAGTGGCTCTGCTCACGAATAATTTTAACTCTGAAAATGTTGGGCTCAAGAGGGGGACCAGGCAGGTCTGCCCCCTATCCCCCTTGTTATTTCTGCTGCCCATAGAGCTATTGGAGGAGACATTGGGTGGGACCTCCTAATACCGGGGCTGGAGTGTGGGGATAGGAAGCACAAGACCACACTTTATTCAGACGATTTGCTGTTGTTTGTGTCGAAGCCGGATGTCTCAGTTCCCTCTATCGTTAATGTGGTGGATAGATTTTATGCCTTCTCCAGTTATAAGATCTATTTTACAAAGTCAGAGGCAATGCCACTGGGAGAGCTGAGGGACAGACCTCCTGCCCTTGCTGATTTTCCTGTTACGTAGTTCCCAGGGATGTCAATGTTTTAGGCAATTGTATGGGGCCAATTTTCTTCAGTTGATTGTTTCTATTAGGAGAGACTTGCCTCATTGGTGATCCCTGCCGATATCCTGGCTGGGCAGGATTGCCTTGATTAAAATGAATGCGGTGCATAGATTGTTATACTCTCTACAGATGTTGCCAATTTTGCTGTCAGCAGCAGGAGATCTAAACTGACTTCTGCTCTCTCTCCCATCCAGAGCAGTCCTGACTTCCCACCGGGTTTTATGGTCCATGGATTCGATACAGGAGGGATAGAGGCTTTTGTCGGCTGGGGGACATGTTCAGAGATGCTTCCTTAGTTGTTCTTTGAGCAGCTATGTCAACAGTGTGACAGTCCAAGACACTTCTTTTTTAATTATTTACAACCTAGAGACATTGGCTAAGATTCTCCCCTACCCGGCAGGGCGGGGGGTCCTGGCGTGTTGGAGTGGCGAGAACCACTCCGGTGTCGGGCCACCCCAAAGGTACGGAAGTCTCCGCACCTTAAGGGGCCAAGCCCTAACATTGAGGGGCTAGGCCCGTGCTGGAGTGGTTCCTGCTCCGCCGGCTGGCGTGAACGGCCTTTGCTGCCACGCCAGTCAGGGCCGAAAGGACTATGCTGGCCGGTGTAAGTCCGCGCATGCGCCGGAGCGTCAGCGGCTGCTGACGTCATCCCGGCGCATGCGCAGGGGAGGGGGTCTCTTCCGCCTCCGCCATGAAGACCATGGTGAAGGCGGAAGAAAAAGAGTGCCCCCACAGCACACGCCCGCCCGCCGATCGGTGGGCCCCGATCGCGGGCCAGGCCACTGTGGGGGCACCCCCCGGGGGTCAGAGCGCCCCGCGCCCCCCCCCAGGACCCCGGCACCCGCCCGCGCCACCAATCCCACTGGTCAGGTAGGTGTTTTGATTCTCGCCGGCGGGAGAGGCTTGTCAGTGGCGGGACTTCGGCCCTTCACGGTGATTCCCGCTCCTGCCGAATCTCGGGTGGCGGAGAATTTGGGACACGGTGGGGCGGGATTGACGCCGGCCCTAGGCGATTCTCCGACCTGGCAGAGAATCCTGCCCATTTTCCTTAATAAGACAAACTTACGTCTTGACTCCTTTATTTGCCAAGTGGAATAAATCCTGAATTCCGTGGAGCCTAAACAGTTAATCAGCAAGTTTTATGATACCTTATGTTCACGATCCTGCATTAGTACATTTGGTACCATGCAGTCTTGGGAAAAAGATTTGGCAACTTAACATTGATGAGGAGACATGGAGTAGTATGTGGCATTATGCCAGTAACATTTCTATTTTATTTTTTAAGATACTGCAGAGCTTGAATATCATGCCTAGTCTTAGACATAGGTTTGATCCAGCGATTTCCCCATGTGCCTAAAATGTCTGGAAGTCGAGAGTGATTACATTCATTGCGTGTGAGCCTGTGTTAAGATTCAATCATATTGGTCTGGTGTAGTCAGACAGCTGGAGAAAATCTTTGACAGAACCTTAGGACTTAATCCTATGTTTTTAATTCTCAGCCTTCCAGATGGAAGAATTATTGATACCTTATCCTGACTTTTGCGGCTCACAAAACTATCCTATGCTGCTGCATTAGTGACAAATATCCCTGAATTCAAAACTGACATAAATTATTAGAGAATGTATTCCTGTGGAATTCCTGACATCTGCAATCCGCTCTAAATCTGATGCATTCCGCATAGTATGGGACCCCTATCTTAAATTTATACACTCCACCTTGCCTGACTTGCTCCTCTTGGGTTTTCCATGAATCATATTGTAAGCTTTGATCTTGCAATATGTGAAGGTGTGCGGCCTGAACTGTTACCCTTTCGTACCTGTATGGTCTTATCCTCCTTTCCTCCGTAATCTGTTGTTAACCTGTTAGTGGATTGATACAGTATCAAAACTGGAATCACTAGCTCCTTAAATATACTATTCTAAATTTATCCTGTCTTGATTTGTTCCTATATTTGCAATAATTCTTGTTCTGTACTGTACCCGTTTTGCATTGTTTTTTTTAATTTTTTTTTTAAATTTAGATTAGCCAATTATTTTTTCCAATTAAGGGGCAATTTAGCGTGGCCAATCCACCTACTCTGCACATTTTTGGGTTGTGGGGGCGAAACCCACGCAGACACGGGGAGAACGTGCAAACTCCACGGACAGTGACCCAGAGCCGGGATCGAACCTGGGACCTCGGCGCCGTGAGGCGGTTGTGCTAACCACTAGGCCACCGTGCTGCCCTCCGTTTTGCATTGTTAATTATTTTCTTTTCATTCTTTGTTGCGATATTTGTAAAAAGAACTGAAACATGATGTATTTTTTAAAAAACATGAGGATGAGTATTTTAAATTTGAGCCAGTGTAGGTCAGTAAGGATGGGATGATGAGAGAGCGTGACACCAAGATTAGAATTACCAACTATGCCGCTATAATCGCATTATTTACATTCCCACTGATGTTCTCAACACTGATTTTTGATCTGATTTTATTTCCAGCCTTCAGGAAAACAGTATTGGAGATGAAGGAATCATTGCTCTTTCAGCCGCACTCAAATGTAACTCGGTGCTGACCTCCTTGTAGTAAGTTGTTGTTATTCGTTTACTTCAGTCATCCTGTAACAATGGGTTAAATTTCATTATCAAGCCCCATCTGAGTGAGAAAATTGTAGTGAAGAGGATTCTAGTGCACAGTGTACAGGGAACAACCTCAGAACCAGTGCAGAGACAGCCTTAAAACAGTCATGCAATGCTTGTAGAAACTTTTTCAGAGACTAAGTATTGAGCTGTCTATCGTATGAGGTATGCCTTTTCTTAATACGGCTCAGTTAACACAAAGACTCGTGGAGTTAGAAACTCTGGTTAAGACGGTTTTTATTTTCCAAGCTTGGTCAATGTACGAAGCAGAGCAATTTGGGGCAGTTCAAATCAACTCTGCCTTACATCTCTTTTGATTTAGCAATTATATAATTTTCAAAAGTCAGTAGCCCACCCTAGATGGGCTAGGGCCAATCATTACTGCGATAGATTATATATATTGACCTATTTAATTTACTCTCAGGTAGTATGGAACTGTGTGATCATGGACAGTTGGAAACTCATGCATGTTCTTCTGATGTTTCCCAGACCCCGTTATCTATTCTCCTTGTTTCTTTGTACATACAGTCCCCCATCGTAACCTTGTCCCTGACTGGAACCATTGTCCATATTCAAACGGCTGTCTGGGGATTGCTGATAAGGAATGTTTCTGCTGAATGAGTTGCATCTGTATGTTTCTGTGTGAATCTGCCTTCCTAAAGAATGTGGCCAGGTTAGCTGGCTACGTCCCATTACGCTCAGGTGAGGAAGGAGCAGCGCTCTGAAAGCTAGTGTTTGAAACAAACATGTTGGACTTTAACCTGGTGTTGTAAGACTTCTTACTATATATTCCAATTAAGCAATTCAATACAGTTCAAATGCCACTTATAAATCAAGTTAACAATCAGATTACTTGCTTTTCTGTGCAGACCTTTGGAGAGATTGGCACTGCCAGGTTGTCAGCCCAGCCATATCCCTCACCACCCAGAGGCTGCATTCACATCTGAGACCCTGGTGTGGTCACCATGACTGTTTCTGAAAAACCGTAGTCATTCCTGCTGGTCGGTGGTCTGGGGGAGAGCATATGAACCTGGAAGCAATGGTGCAAAGCCATTTAAATGCATGGTAATCAGGCTCACACCCTCAACGTGAGACTGCCCCAGCACAAACCCTTTTATGGCCCTCTCATGAGAGTTAGCGATCATAACAGAATTTGCATCCGCAGCAAATGGGCCCAGAAAATCGTCCCCATGATATTTCGTCACATAGTTTTGGACCTTGGAAAGTGCCAGCCAGCAAAGCGTGGTCAATACAACTCTTTGCACTGGCAGACCAGCAGGTTTCAGGCAGACCAAGGAGTGTCTTTAACTGAGTTGCTGGTCCTCCAACCATAATTGATATTTATCTCGGTGTGTACCCAGGGAGCAGCCTGTACCGTTGCATCACAGAGCTGCTTGGGTTGAAGCTCAGCAAAACCACTGCATCCCTTTCAAGACCGGCTTTGCAAAGGCACATTTCTGACGGAGCTGGACCATAGTCTCCCCACCACAGCCACCTTGAGGGCAACGTGTGGACTCCAGGCATGTGGGAAGGATCTAGGAGGGAAGACCTTTCTCATCACCATCCATGCTACATATTGGTGATTATTTGAAAGTTCTGTCAATGAGGCATTTTGCCAAATAATAATAATCTTTATTTTTGTCACAAGTAGTCTTACATTAACACTGCAATGAAGTTACTGTGAAAATCCACACTCCACGGTTCAACTACTTGGAGTGTAACATGGCTATGTGGCCAGACCCATCTTTCACAACAAAGGCACAGTTAGAGCCTCAGCATGTAATGGCACTTGGTGCTTGTATATTGAGGGTCTATACATAGTTTAATGCAACTGCACGCAAAGGTCGCCACCAGGATGAGGGGAATGATGGACACATTTTTCCCCCTCTACCTGTGAACACAGTCCATTTTCGACATCCAGATAAAGCAGAAGATGGCTCGGATGATCGCCAGGACAGAGGAGTGAGGATTGGACCAGACCTGCATCACCTATAGCAACACAGAAAGTGCTTTTCCTGATGATCAGGTTCTTAGTCACAGTTGAGAGTGAGTGTTGCTCCCACATTCCCAGTTCTTGTTTAACTATGGCTACTCACTCCTTTCAGCTTCTAGTGCACATGGTCCTCCGAACCAGAAGCCTAGCCCTTCAAGCAGCCTGACTTAACGGTGAAGAGGACAAAGGATCGGTCAGCCCAGTTTCCAAAGAACGTGGCCTTGCTCTTGCTACGATTTACCTTGGCTCCTGTCTGTTCAAATATTTGCAGGTACTCATCGGTCTGCACACTGACAATGGATCTGAGCAGAAGATGACAACAGTCCCCATGTACAGGGAGGCTTTAATCTGCATATGTCCACTACCTGGGATCATCACTTTCTTATGCCCAAATCCTTCCTGATGGACTCGTCAAAAGGTTTGATACAACATATGAACAGGGCAGGGGAGAGAGGACTGACTCCAGACTTGATTGGGAAGCTTTCCAAATCTCATCCAGTGATTGAAATTGCCCTACTGATGTTTGTGTAGATCAGATTCCCTTCCCAACCCCCCATTTTGGAGAACATATCCATCATGTAGGTGTACAATATTCTTTCAAAGGCCTGGTCCAGACTGATGAGGTAGGTGTCCAAACCTTGTACCACACTTACGCTCAGTGTACTCAGGGATATGATTGACTATCAGAGATCTTCCTGCCAGGCACAGGCCACGACCTCTACCATCTGGAAGGACAAGAGCAGCAGATACCTGGGAACCCCACCACCTGGAGATACCCTGCCAGCTCACTTACCACCCTGACTTGGAAATGTATTGGATTGGATTTGACTTATTGTCACGTGTCCTTCACTGTCGCTGGGGCAAAATCCCAGAATTCCCTCCCTAACAGCACAGTGGGTGTAGTAATAATAATAATCTTTATTAGTGTCACAAGTAGGCTTACATTAACACTGCAATGAAGTTACTGTGAAAATCCCCTAGTCGCCACATTCCGGCGCCTGTTCAGGTACACACAGGGAGAATTCAGAATGCCCAATTCACCTAACAAGCACGTCTTTCAGGACTTGTGGGAGGAAACCAGAGCACCTGGAGAAAACCGACGCAGACACAGGGAGAACATGCAGACTCCGCACAGACAGTGACTCAAGCAGGGAATCGAACCCGGGTCCCTGGCGCTGTGAAGCAACAATGCTACCATGCCGCCCATCACTGTACCTACACCTCAGGGACTGCAGCAGTACAAGAAGGAACCACCACCTTCTGAAGGGCAACTAGGAATGGGAAATAAATGCTGGCCTAACCAGAGACGCTCAGATCCTATAAATGAATTTTAAAAAAATAATCTGGTCAGGGTGGACCACCAACACCAGAACAGATTTGATCCGATTGGCAATGACATTGGGCAGAATTTGGTCGTCCGCATTCAGCAGTGAAATTTCTAATTTCCTCCCTTTCCCACTTCTGCTGGTAGATGAGAGTGATGATGCCTTTCCTCGTGGATTCTGGAGGATGGAGAATTGTTCCTTTACCACCCACCTTCAGGGCCACCTTGACCTGCCATTTGCTGATGCAAATCCCGATGACATCTTTGACTTTGATGCGGTTCCCAACCGTGTCGATGTACCTGGCAAGGCAGCTGAGCACATCCTAACAGGAATTTGTGGGTTGTAGATATGCACCATCGCCACCCAGTCCTGTTGTGAGAGCAGATTAAACAGCAGCCCCTTGATTTTTACACCTCTATTAAATCTCCCCTCTTTGGCTTCTCCAATCTATCTACATAAGTTGATCCTTGGGGAAGGTGTGTGTTAAATCCAGACAGAGCGATCACAAGGAAGGAAGTGGTGATGAAAGCTAACAAAGGTTATAATCTCACAATAAACAACTCTGTAGTGGATAGTGAAGAAGGTTATATATAATTGCAACAGGATCTTGACCAATTGGGCCAGTGGGCTGATGAATGGCAGTTGAAGTTTAATTTGGATAAATGTGAGGTGATGCAGTTTGGTAGATCAAATCAGGGCAGGACCTACTCAGTTAATGGTCGGGAGTTGGGGAGAGTTACAGAACAAAGATCTAGGAGTACAGGTTCATAGCTCCTTGAAGGTGGAGTCGCAGGTGGACAGGGTGGTGAAGAAGGCATTCAGCGTGCTAGGTTTTATTGGTCAGAATATTGAATACAGGAGTTGGGACATCTTGTTGAAGTTGTACAAGACATTGGTAAGACCACACATGGAATACTGTGTTCAATTCTGGTCACCCTATTACAGGAAGGATATTGTTAAACTAGAAAGAGTGCAGAAGAGATTTACGAGGATGCTACCAGAACTTGATGGTCTGAGTTATGAGGAGAGGCTGGATAGGCTGGGACTTTTTTCCCTGCAGTGAAGGAGGCTTAGGGGTGATCTTGTAGAGATCTATAACATAATGAGGAGCATAGATAAGGTAAATAGTCAACATCTTTTCCCAAAGGTAGAAGAATCTAAAACTAGAAGGCATAGGTTTAAGGTGAGAGGGGAAAGATACAAAAGAGATACTCACACAGAGGATGGTGAGCATCTAGAATGAGCTGCCAGAGGCAGTGGTAAAGGTGGTACGATTTTGTTTTTTAAAAAACAGTTAGACAGTTACATGGGCAGGGTGGGTATAGAGGGATGATGCACCATCAATTCGACTGAAGACACATTTAGGATCCAAACTGTGGCTTTAATCTGCTAGTTGTTAGCCTGGTGGTCGACTACAGAGAATGGCCGACCGCCGGGAACTCTGGGTACTTATACCCCGCCTCGGAGGCGGGGCCTACTTGCCTCTCGACGAATTGGAGAGCAGTCACATGACTAGTCCCAACCAATCAGACGAGAGGCACATGACCAGCCAGAGCCAATGGGAAGCCAGTGCTCTGCGCCAGAGCCAATGGGAAGCCAGTGCTCTGCACCAATGCCAGTGCTCATATCCATACCACCACAAGGGACATGGGCTGAATGTGAACAAGTTGGACTAGCTTGGTGAAGAAACTGGGTGGCGTGGACAAGCTGGGCCAAAAGGCCTGTTTCAATGCTGTAAACATCTATGACTCTTCTGACTCCACTCCCTGAAGGGTCTCCTACCCCGTCCCACATTTGGGTCAGGAATTTTTTGTCTGACTCCCGCCCCCTGAACAGGGAAGCTCGTATTCTTCTGAGACCACGGAGAACCTGACAGTCCACACCCCATGAGATACCCTCAATTACGAGACAGGAGAGAAGATTGGTAATTCAAAGGCTTTAATTACCAGAGAACCGGACAGCTGCCGAGAAGTGTGGTCACAGCATGCTGTCCAGTGAGCATCACCTTATATACCGTTTCCTGTGGGCGGAGCCAGAGGCGGAGTCCCCCAGGGTTCCAAGCCCGGTCTTAAAGGGCCAATGTATTAAAGGCAAGGTACAGTTACAGCAGTTACCGATAACATTCATCACACCCCGTGACTCTCGTGAGGGTTACAACAGTGTGGATCAGCTCTTTGTAATATGTTTAATTTATACAGAGGCCTGCTTAAAATGATGAAAGTTATATTAAATTTGAATTTGGTCTGGGAGGGAATATTATGTCACTGATTTTATCACAGTTCCAGTGATATTGTTGTGAAATGACGACACCCAATCCCCATGTAATCAGAACTACTGCTGAATGTGGGGAGAATGTATCACACTGCTTCTGTGATGTGTCCTGTGATTGCACTGTGTATTCAGTGAAATATGAGCCCAGGCTGTCGTTAATTGATCCTTTTTATTCCAGTCTACAGGGAACATCAGTGGGTGTGAGAGGTGCCAAAGCCTTGGCTGAGGCCTTGCCGGTGAATAAGAGCCTGACGATTCTGGAGTGAGTACATTTAATGCTATTGCTGAAGGTTACCACTCAATTACACAAATAGGACATTTTTACTGTGTGTTTACAAGGGCTGGTGGTAACCAGTCCAGTTCCAGACACTAAGTTACAGGTAGGAGATAACTGCCTCCAGAGGGTTTGGAGATTAGGAATTCAACTCATGATAGAAGTTTCAGGAAGTTGCCTCATTTATATTGGAAACCTGGAGATGGTCTACTGGACATTTAGAGATTATGTTGGGACTGATTAAGGGAATTGTCCAATGCTGAAAGGTTTAACATAGACATAGAACATACAGTGTAGAAGGAGGCCATTCGGCCCATTGAGTCTGCACCGACCCACTTAAGCCCTCACTTCCACCCTATCCCCGTAACCCAATACAATCTCCTAACCTTTTTTGGTCACTAGGGCAATTTAGCATGGCCAATCCACCTAACCTGCACGTCTTTGGACAGGGAGGAAACCGGAGCACCCGGAGGAAACCCACGCAGACACTGGGAGAACGTGCAGACTCCGCACAGACAGTGACCCAGCAGGGAATCGAACCTGGGACCCTGGCGCTGTGAACCCACAGTGTTGCCCTCAGGGGTTTAAACCCGTGAGGATGCCAAAATTATGAAGAGATGTTGGCGAGGAGGGGGACATGAAAACATTTATGGAATAAATTCCAATTGAATGTATTACAATATTTGCGGTCCTGAGATAATTAAATGTGTTCCTGCAAAATGAAGGATCTAAGTGACATGGAGAAAAGAGATAGGTGGGATTCAGGGATATGGATAAAGGATGGGGAGATGGAATGGGAGGATATGGAGAGAAGGTGGGTGGAGGGATATGGAAGGATGTAGATCAACCTCTCCCCCCCCCCCCCCCCCCCAGTTTATCCTAGTGTTGTTAGTGTTTCATCACATTGTCAGAGCATTAAGAAAATGTACGCGAGTGTCTGGGTGAGTGAGTGTGCGCGAGTTAGTGTCTGTGTCCTCTGACAGTGTCCAGTCCCTGTGAATTCAGTGTGTTTCTTGTCTATTTCAGTCTTCGAGGAAACTTGGTGGGTGTGGCAGGGGCGAAGGCAATCGCCTCTGGTCTAAAAGTCAACAACAGCCTCCGGACTCTCAAGTATGTCCATCATTCATGTTCCACTTTAACCTACATCCTTGGAAAATGTGTTTAAAGTACTTTAATTAAATGCAATCATCTATGATATTATCTAGAGTAAGAGGAGTATGGGAGGTAGTGCTGGACAATTGATCCAGGGGAATGGAGAGTGACTATGGCCAATACTGGGCAGTGACACTTACCTGTTCCACAAACAGTGAGTTGCTCAGAAGGGGCAGAGACAGTTGTTATGACTGCAAAAATGGCAAGATTCCACTGCAGTATCGACGTCAAGAGAATAAGCACGAAAGGCAAGTAGGATGCAAAACAATACTCTTTTATTACAATACATAAATCTCCTCTCCCCAAAGGTTCTCCCTCCCCCAATCTGCACCCAGGTCAGGATTTTTAAACTGTGAGGGCTCCCCTTGCTAAAGGGGAAGCCCCACCCCATTACCGGGAAGTTCATATTCATTGGCGGTCACGGGAAAAGGAATGGTACACAACCCCTGGCCTCTGTAGGAGTTGTAACATCTACAAACAGAATAAGGTGAATAATTGGGAAGAGATCCAGGATACCTGCATCCTCTGCTCGTTGTATAGCGTCTAGAAATACTGCGAGTTAGGTTGGGTCTCGGTTTAATAAATCACAACATCTCAGTACTGCATTGAAGGGCTGGCCAGGATTCTGTGTTCAAGTCCTGGAGCTACTTTCTAATTCAATGATAAAAGTGTCGCCAATCAAGTCAAACTGACACTTGTACTAACTTGTGGTTATTTATTGTCCATGCTTAGTCATCCTGAGGGCAGTTAAAAGTCAATCAAATAGTGTTAGATTGGAGTCATGTTAAGTCCCTCTGGGAGGGAACAACAGGTTCTTTTGAAGGCATTAGGGAACCAGTTAGACCAGGGGTGGGCAAACTACGGCCCGCGGGCCGCATGCGGCCCGCCAAAGGTATTTCTGCGGCCCACCAAGTCATTAAAAAAAAAAAAAAAAAAAATTTTTTTTTTTAAATTTAAAAAAAAAAAAAAAAATTTTTTTTTAAGGTTAATGGGGGGGGGCTGTTGGGTTACTTACTGGTATAGGGTGGATACGTTGACTTGAGTAGGGTGATCATTGCTCGGCACAACGTCGAGGGCCGAAGGGCCTGTTCTGTGCTGTACTGTTCTATGTTCTATAGGAGGTGCCCAGAATCATAACCGGGTGAAGTAATTATTTTACTTAATATACTATGCGGCCCTTTGTGAATTGTGAATTTCTGAATGTGGCCCTTGCACAGAAAAGTTTGCCCACCCCTGAGTTAGACTGATAATCCAACAGTTTTGTGGTCATTTTTATTGAAACCAACCCACAAGTGATCTGATTTCTTGAAATCAGTTTCACAACTGGTTATATTGGGACTTGTGGCTGCTGGCACAGGACTACCTGTTTGGGTTTTGAAATGCAATTATCACTAAGTATCCTTTGAGACTTGCCATTGTAATGTGACCTCTGCCATGAGGGACTCCTTGCAGGTAACTGTCTTACATTTAGTTTAATAAAGAGACTGTAGTCTTTGAGCTCCTAACAGGACCAGTATATACTCAATAAAGAAAAACACACAATGCTGAAAATATGCAGAAACTGGGTCATCTGGAAAGAGAAAAGGAGAGTTTTAGAGTCAAAAGGCAGTTGCTAATTCACTCCCAGAATTCCTTTTGACCTGTTGAGTTGGAGACAAAGGAATTGTGGGGATTTCAGTGATGGACAATGAAAATAATCTGGGGGAGCGGGGTTTAGCCTCGACTCAAGATCTTGAGTCCACATAGAGCACATTAAAGTCTGAACTCTTGGTTTAAAATCCAGTTACGCTCGGAGATGAATGATGTAGTGGGTTTCTTGGCCACATGGAATGCTCCTTTTCTCATTTACTTGAATAAAGTATTCAGTTTCCTCATTTGCTGATTTGCAGCCTTCAAGAAAATTCCTTGGGTCTGGATGGGGCAATGTGCATTGCAATTGCTCTGAAATACAACCACAGCCTCAGCCATATCAAGTACGTGTCTCTTTTGTTCTTGTTCTGGCCTATTTCACTGTCTGCTTGGTCCCTTTGCCACTCTTCTTGGTTTCTACACTTTCCAAACAGTAAGGTTAGCCCCAAGGTAACAGAGGTGATTTATTAGTAACCAAACCGCCCAGTGCACCTGTGAAGTGGTTGATATTTGGCTTGGTACCATTGTTAGCAAACTCCATGTGGGAATATCCCTAACACCAGAGCCAATAGAGCAGTTAAATAATTAGATGCCAATCATAAACAATCTTTCAGGCTACAATTCTGTTTTCCTTGTTGTCGCGGAAGTAATTGAGCATGGATATTGTTGTCTTCTGCTTCTTCATGCAGCATAAGCTGCTTCCTTGATGTATGCTCTGACAAAGGAAGGTTCAGACTTGGAGATAAGTTTAACACATTTATTGAACAGTTAACAACTCTCCTACTTGAGTTTGGCGTTCCTGCTAATCTTGCTATAGTAACTCAGTCTAATAACCAGTCTGCTCTAAGCCATGCGATGGGTGTGATGCTTCTGATCTGCCCCTGTCCTCTCTGAGTGTAGCCTGTGGAAAGAGAAAGAGCATACCCTGTCCTTTTATATGGGTTGCCCCCCTTGTGGTAGTGTCACCTCTGGGTGTCTTGACTGCTCATTGGTCGTGTCCTATTCTATGTGTTCATTAGCTGTATGTCTGCATGTCATGATGTCTCTGGTGCTCCCTCTCTTGTTTACTCAGTCCCAGTGTATATACCCCTTGTGTATTTATAGTGATGCATATCACCACAGACATTCTTCTGACAGTATCCCAATGCTTTCTCTAATTATTGCCTGGTCTCATGTCTCTTTGTGATAAATTAGGTTTTCCTTCCTTTCCAGATGCACTATGGCATTTAAACCCATTGGCTCTTTTTCTCTTACAGTCTCCAGGGCAACAGGATTGGAGAATCAGGGGCAAAGGTCATCGCTGCTGAAATCAGAAGCAAATCTCCGCACTGCGTGGTTGAAATATGAATCAAATAGAGTCTGGACTGGACTCCACAACAGTACTGACTGGCTCAGAGTGCCTCCTTTCTCCTATAACACACTCCATTGCACTCAAATGTTTCATACACTTTAAATTGGACAGCAGTCGGGAGTCTCTGAATGAGAGGCACTGGGTGTAGTGAACCCTGACCCTCAAAATCTAAATAGGACTATAGTTTGGATTTTCATAGCAGTTACTGATGAGCTACAGTGTAGGGATGCTCCCATTCACAGGAGTGGGTAACGTCATAGCAATGGCTGAAGTGACTGAATGCACAGTAATCTACTTTAAATCCATTCTCTGTGAAAAGGCAAAAGCAGCACTATACTGAATGGAGACTGACCCAGCACTGTACAAAAGGCAGATTAACCCAGTACTATATCTAATGCAGACTATTACATCTCCCCCCCCCCCCCCCCCCCCATTACACCTTTAGAACCTGTCTGGGCTACTTATTTTGCCAGACTGTCCTATCTGTCACTGGGCAAAGTATGACTGGTGCTGATGCCAACTGCAGCCCATAGTACATAAGAATCGGAACTGTGCCTCCGTATCACAAAAATGTTGCTGTAGACCAGAGTGTGGAAAAATTAAATTAAATGAAAATCGCTTATTGTCATGAGTAGGCTTCAATGAAGTTACTGTGAAAAGCCCCTAGTCGCCACATTCCTGTGCCTGTTTGGGGAGGCTGGTACGGGAATTGAACCGTGCTGCTGGCCTGCCTTGATCTGCTTTAAAAGCCTGTGATTTAGCCTAGTGTGCTAAACCAGCCCCTAGCTGTGTTGTAGACCAGAGGGCAGAAATGTGGTTAATTATTATTCATAGATAAATCACAGGGAATATTCACAGGATCAGTAGTAATGATGAGGCAAGTTAGACTACATAGTGATCTGATATCTTCTTGGATGTGTTTTGGTTTAAAAAACAGGGAGAGACAATATAAAATAATGGGTGCAATTCTAAAAGAGGTGCAGAAGCAGTGGGACCTCGGGGTATATGTGCACAAATTATTGAAGGTGGTAGGCAGCTTGCGGGCATGATTAATAAAGCATACAGGATCCTGGGATTTATAATTAGGGGCAGAGTCCAAAAGGGGGACGATATGATAAACCTTTGTAAATTTTGTTCAGGCTCAGGTGGAGTATCGTGTCCAGTTCTGGGTACCACACTTTCAGGAAGATATGAATTAGAGAAGATGCAGAAAAAAATGAAGAGAACAGTTCCAGGGATGAGGGATTACAATTACGTGGATGGATTGCTGAAGCGGGGGGTTGTTCTCCTCGGAGAAGGTTGAGGTTGATAGATGTGTTCAAAATCAGTGAGAAGTCTAGATGGAGTAGATAAGGAGAAACTGTTCCTTTTGGAAGGGTCAAGAACTAGAGGACACTGATTTAAGGTGACTGACAAAAGAAGGAACCAAAGGAATTTTTTAAAGCAGCGACGACCTGGAATGTATTACATGAGAGTGTAGTGGAGGCAGATTCAATTGTGGCTTTCAAAAGAAAAATGGATCATTGTCTGAAGAGAAATAATTTGCAGGGCTCTGGGGAAATAGTGGCCAATGGCAATTGTTTAATGTCCTTTGGGAACATAATCTGCCATCCTTACCTGGTCTGGCCGATATGTGACTCCAGATACACAACAATGTGGTTGACACTTAAATGTACTCTGAAATGGGCTGGCAAGCCACTCAGTTCAAGGGAAATTAGGGATGGGCAATAAATGCTGGCTAAGCCAGCGACACCCACATCCTATGTAAGAATAAAAAAAGTTGCTTTTGCAGTGAGCCAGGTGGACTGCCGAATGGCCTCTTTCTGTGCTGGAACCATTCTATGACTATTGTAAATGGAGCTGACCACTAACTCCTGATTGACAAGATTCACAAGTCGTAGAGTTGCAGACAGTTGTCTTTAATCCCCTGGTAGATGTAACATAGACCATTATGCCATCTCCTTCCACTAATTATGCAGCCTTCTGTGAAACTCAGCACCAGCAGTGTCCTGACCAATTATTGCATGATCAAGTTGTGCGGAGTAGCAGAGTAGGTATGAGGCTTATATGGATGGTCATTCTGTTTGTATATATGTTATTTACAGCATAAATTTCTATTTATCTTTTTGCAGAAAATACACCAATAAAAATGATTTGACCACTGAAGTATTTGGGTTTAGGGGCGGTGATGCGGCAATGGTCTTCAGTTTCTGTCTCAAAGTACCTGCTTCTTTCAGCCAACTGGTATTCTATCTATCGGATCAAACTGCACTAGGGAGAATAGGTCTGAGATCTGGAACTCCAAAACTACAGCTGTGTTTCTGCCCCGTGCTCCATGTGTGAAATATTTCTCCTGGACTATTTGTAAATAAGGAGCCATTTAGTTTAAATAGCTGGTGTGGTTAAGAATAACAACATGTTGGGCAGCACGGTGATGCAGTGGTTAGCACTGCTGCTTCATGGCCCCGAGGTCCCAAGTTCGATCCCGGCTCTGGGTCACTGTCCGTGTGGTGTTTGCACATTCTCCCCGTGTTTGCATGGGTTTTGCCCCCACAACCACGCTAAATTGCCCCTTAATTGGAAAACATGAATTGGGTACTCCAAACTTGTTTTAAAAAAGGCACCATGTTCCATGTAGAGTTAGAACCTATCTCCAAGAACTACCAATGAAAGTAGAAGGAAATGGTAACTAACTACTGAAAAAACTGCAAAGGAAATGGCTCCGGATGAATCATCAGCAGACAATGAGCCAAGGGATCTCTGCCTTTGGGCAGAACACACATGAAGCATGACTTGTAAATAATGCTATTTTAGTCAGTACAAATTGGATAATAATATGATTGAGGGTTAGATGTACACAATTATTGGGTAGGGTTGAAAAAGAAGACAACAAGCTTTATGGAATCCTCGGCTTTATAAACAGAGGCAAAGAGTGAGGAAGTGAGGACGTCATGGTGAACCTCTATAAAACATTACTTAGTCTTACCTGGAGTATTCTACCCAATTCTGAACACCACACTAGGAAGGACATGATTTCAGAGATGATGAACTTTACTTTGGTGGATAGATTGAAGTAGTTGGGGTTATTATCCTTGGAGAAGTGAAGGTCGAGAGGAGATTTGATAGATATTCAAAATATTTTTTACAAATTTTTTTAAATTAAAGACAGCATGGTGAGGACTCAGGTTCAAATCCCAACCCTGGGTCACAGTCAGTGTTGTTTGCACATTCTCCCCGTGTCTGCGTGGGTTTTGCCCCCACAACCCAAAGATGTGCAGGATAGGTGGATTGGCCAAACTAAATTTCCCCTTAATTGGAAAAAATAATTGGGCACTCTAAGTTTATATTAAAAAAAATATTTTTAGTCAAGACATAACAAAAACGATAGCGAGTAACCAAAACCCTCCCCTCCCCCCCCCCCCCCCCCCCCCCCCACCTAATGTTAACCAACTCTTTAAAGTACAAAATTAACGGACACCACCTTCAGAAGAACCCCTCAATTGCGCCCCTCACGATAGAACATAGAACAGTACAGCACAAAACAGGCCCTTCGGCCCTCGATGTTGTGCCGAGCAATGATCACCCTACTTTAAACCCACGTAACCCGTATACCCGTAACCCAACAATCCCCCCATTAACCTTACACTACGGGCAATTTATCATGGCCAATCCACCTAACCCGCACATCTTTGGACTGTGGGAGGAAACCGGAGCACCCGGAGGAAACCCACGCACACACAGGGAGGACGTGCAGACTCCACACAGACAGTGACCCAACCGGGAATCGAACCTGGGACCCTGGAGCTGTGAAGCATTGATGCTAACCACCATGCTACCGTGAGGCCCCACGATGTACTTAACTTTTTCAAGATACAAAAATTTCACAAAATCAGACAGCCATACAGAGGCACTGGGTGGAGAAGCTGACCTCCACCCCATCAGCACCGACCTATGATCAATCAGCAAGGTAAAGGCCAGAACATCGGCCCCAGTCTGCAGTTCCAACACCCCAAATATGGCCACTAGGGGACAGGGCTTCAGCTCAATAATGTAGAATTGCTGACAAGGTGCTGAAGAAGGAGACCCAAAACCCCATGAGCCTATGACATGCCCAGAACATATGTACATGATTGACTGGGTCCCTCCCACACCGCTCAGACTCATCCTCCACTTCCACAAACAACCTATTCATCCTGGATTTGGTCAAGTGGGACCTCGACACCACTTCAACTGCATCAGCCCTAACCTTGCACATGATGACGTCGCATTCACCCTTCACAGTCTTGCACCACACCCCATCCTCCAGCTCAGACCCCATCTCCTACCCCCACTGGTTTTGACTTCATCCAAGGATACCATCTTCTCAACTATAAGCCTCCCATAAACTCCCGACATGCTCCCCATCTCCATCCCCACCAAAAACAAAACCCTCTCCAACAACGAAGAATGGGGTATCACTGGAAAAGACAAGAAAATCATCTTCTCAAAGTTTCGCACCTGCAAATATCTAAATGCGCCCACTTGTGAAAGCCCAAATTTCGCCAACGACTCCTCAAAGCTCGCAAATCAGCCCTCCACAAACAAATCCTTCATCACAGCAACCTCCTTTTCCTCGGATCCCCGGAATCTACTGTTGAGCCTCGCTGGCTCAAACATATGGTTCGCACACACCGGCAACAGCTTCGACACCGCCCCCAGTTTAAAATGTTGTTGAAAGTGTTCCATATCTTCAATGTGGAGGCGACCACCAGATTAATAGAGTACTTCCCTGGGGAAAAGGTAGCCGTCGCCAACACCCGTAGCCCTGACCCCTTCTCTGCACAATCTCTACACCATCTGCACCCACACATCCTCCAAGTTCGCATACCGTCCCAACACTTTCTCAGTGTTTGCCACCCAATAATAGTAAACGGTAAAGTTTCCATAGTCCCAGATAACCATAGGCTGCTTTCCCCTTTGAGGGGGAGAGCTGACTGGTGGTGATTCAACCCGAGGATCACCACACCTCAAGTGAGCAAAATTGAGGCCTTCCTGAATAACCTCAGCAGGTACAGGAATTGAACCCACTGCTGTTGGCCTCACTCAGCATCACAAACCAGCTGTGACTAGCCCACTTAGCTAAACCAGCACCCAATAATAGTATGACAGACTTGGTAGTGGTAAGCCTCCTGACTGCTGATCCCTCTGAAGTACCGTTTTCCAGATCCTGGCTACTTTTCTCACCCAAATGAACTTCGAAATCAGTCCCTCCAATCCTCAAAAAAAAAAGAATTTGGGCAAAACACTGGCAAGCACTGAAATAAGCGGCAGGACATTCATTTTCACCGCCTGAATTCTGCACCTCTGCATGTCCGCTTTAACCCTGCTTACCAGACTAGTGACATACAGTTTTCAAAGCCGACCCCAACCTAGGCCACCTGAACTCCTAAGTACCAGAAATAGGAACCCGTCAGACGAAATAGGAACACCCCCAAGTTGACCCCTCACCCCGCTTGGGTAACTGGGAAATACTCCCTTTTCTCAGAATTTAATTTATACCCCGAAAAAACCCAAATTGTTTCAGCAATGCCATATCACCCGTTTTGGGGATCAGGTCCGTTACATATAAAAGATCATCAATGTACAGGGATGCCCTATGCCCCAATCCAATCCCCCACCCCATTTACTATGCCCTTTACCTACCTGACAACCTTAAGGCAATGGCCAATGGCTCAATTGCCAATGTAAACAAAAGGGGACTCAGGGCACTCCTACCTCATTCCCCTATGCAACCGAGAGTAACTCAAGCTCATATTGCTTATGTGTTAACACTAGCCTTAGATGCCTCATATCGTAACTGAAGCCATGCCACAAACTTAGGCCCTATCACAAACCGCTCCAATACAACCCCTATTCTACCCTATCGAAGGCTTTCTCCACATCCAATGTCACAATGACCTCACTACCCTCCGCTGGGGACAATATCACATTCAATAGCCATCTCATATTAGACGACAAGTGTCTACCTTTCGCACACCCAGCCTGATTTTCCTCTTAACCTGTGGGTGATGCCCCTCTAACCTAAGTGCTAGAACCTTTGCCAGGATCTTGGCGCCGTAATATCTCCCGATAGGCCACTGGTCACCTCAACTGACCAGCCAAGAGATGGCTGGCCTTCTCCCCATATCCATATACTATCCCACCTTGAGCACCGCAACTGCTGCACTGCCTTATCAGTGGAAAGTAAGTCAAATTGCATCTGCAACTTCTTTCTACCAGCTAAAACCTCTGGCGTTGGGTCCCTTGAATACCCACCATGTACCTCCAAAATCTCATCCATCAAACACTGGCGCTTCTCTCTTGCCTCCTTGTCCCTCTGTGCCTTAAACAAAATTGCCTCCCCTCACACCACTGTCTTCAAAACCTCCCACAGTACTGAGGGTGACATTTCCCCATTCTTATTGAACCCCACGCATTCATCAATAACCCAGGTCATCTATTTTAAAAAAAAATATTTTTATTGAGGCATTTATTATGTACATTCCACTCCCCCATCCCTGGAATTCCTATTGCGGAATATTCAGCATTCCTCACCTCTGGCAACAGGGCTCTCCCTATCACAAAATGTCTATGCGCGAATACACATTATGTACCGGAGAGAAAAAGGAGAATTTCCTGCTCCAGGATGCAAAAATCATCAAGGATCGCCTTCATTTAAAAAAAAATATATTTTATTGAGGTATTTGAAATTTTTTATAACAGTAACATAAACAATTACATCAATATGGTAAAATAAACATCCTCCCCCCCCAGACCAATCGTCACACACCTCAACCATGCAACAACAATCTGCCCCGCCCCCTTGGAATCCTGCATCTGTTGACATTTAAATTTTCCCCGAGAAAGTCGATGAACGGCTGCCACCTCCGGGTGAACCCTAACATTGACCCTCTTAAGGTGGACTTTATTGTCTCGAGAACCCAGCCATGTCACTAACCCAGGTCTCGACACTCGAGGGCTTTGAGTCCCTCCACATTAACAAGATCCGTCTCCGGGTTACCAGGGAGGCAAAGGCCAAGTCGTCAGCCTCTTTTGCCCCCTGAACTCCCGGATCTTCCGACACTCCAAAGATCACTACCTCCGGACTCGGCACCACCCGTGCTTTTAGTACCATGGACATTGCCTTAAGCAAAACCCTGCCATAACCCTCTAAGCTTCGGGCATGCCCAAAACATGTGGACATGATTTGTTGGGCTTCCCGCGCACCTCGCACACCTATCCTCAACCCCGAAGAACTTACTCATCCTAGCCGCTGTCATGTGTGCCCGATGGACTACCTTAAATTGTATCAGGCTAAGCCTGGCGCATGATGAGGAGGTATTAACCCTGCTTAGGGCATCTTCCAATAGCCCTGCCTCTTTCTCTACTCCTAACTCGTCCTCTCACTTGCCCTTAAGCTCCTCCACCGGAGTTTCCTCCGTCTCCAAAAGATCCTGGTAAATATCCGATACTTTCCCCTCTCCCACCCAGGTACTGGAAACTACTCTATCCTGTATCCCCTGTGGAGGCAGCAGCGGAAAGGCCGGCACCTGTTTTCTCAGGAAGTCTCGCACCTGCAAATACCTAAAACCATTCCCTGCTGGCAATTTAAATTTATCCTCCAAAGCTTTCAAGCTGGGAAAGCTCCCATCTATAAATAGATCCCCCATCCTTCTAATTCCTGCCCTCTGCCAACTCCAGAACCCGCCATCTAGCCTGCCCGGTACAAACCTGTGGTTATTATAAATCGGGGTCCAAATCGATGCTCCCTCCCCTCTCTTATATCTCCTCCGTTGCCCCCAGATCCTCAGAGCTGCCACTACCACCGGACTTGTGGAGTATCGTGCCGGTGAGAACGGCAGAGGTGCCATTACCAGTGCTCCCAAATTGGTGTCTTTACATGACGCCACCTCCATCCGCTCCCATGCCAACCCCTCCCCTACTACCCACTTCCTAATCATGCCTATATTAGCCGCCCAGTAGTAATTGCAGAAGTTTGGCAGCGCCAACCCGCCCTCCCCCCGACTGCGCTCCAGCAACATTTTCTTCACTCGCGGGGTTTTAATTGCCCACACAAAGCCCAAAATAATTTTAGTCACCCAGTGAAAAAGGCCTTAGGTATGAAGATGGGGAGGCACTGAAAGACAAACAGAAATCTGGGGGGGACCGTCATTTTCACAGTCTGTACCCTCCCTGCCAGTGATAGCGGGAGCATGTCCCAGCTCTTAAAGTCCCCTTCCATTTATTCTACCAACTGGGATAGGTTTAACTTGTGCAGTGCCTCCCATTCCCAGGCCACCTGGATTCCCAGATATCGAAAGCTCTTCCCTACAATTCTAAGCGGCAGCTCTCCCAGTCTCTTCTCCTGTCCTCTTGCCTGGATCACAAACATCTCACTTTCCCCATGTTCAATTTATACCCCGAAAAATTGTCAAATTCCCCCAAGATTCGCATTACTTCCCCCATCCCCTCCAACGGGTCCGAAATGTACAAGAGCAGGTCATCTGCGTAGAGCGAGACCTGGTGCTCCACCCCACCCCGAACCAGCCCTTTCCAGTTCCTCGAGGCTCTTAACACCATGGCCAATGGCTCTATGGCCAGAGCAAACAGTAACGGGGAGAAGGGCACCCTTGCCTCGTCCCTCAGTGTAGTGTAAAATACCCCAACCTCGGCCCATCTCCTTCATGCACACTGCCAACACCTTTGCCACCCCCAAGGGGACCAGGGACTTTGGTTTGGGCGCATCCAGCTTGGGGCTCAGAACATAATTCAAATCCCCTCACAAAATCAGCTGGTGCGTATCCATATCAGGTAAACCAGCCAACATCCTCTTCATAAATTCCACATCATCCCACTTTGGGGCATAAACATTCACTAGAACCACCAACTTACCCTCCAATGTCCCAGTAACTATGACATATTTGCCCCCTTGGTCCAGTACCATCTTATCCGGATCCGGAACTGAACTCTGAAGTATTGCCCCCGGGCCCTGCTATCAAAGCCTGAGTGGAATACCGGGTTAACTCAACTCTTCTGATGCCTAACCTGGTCCCTTATCTGTAGGTGGATCTCCTGCAACAGCGCCTCATCAGCTCTCAAACTTTTTAAGTGGGAGAAAACTCTTGCATGTTTCACTGCCCCCCCCCCACCCAAACCCCTCACATTCCATGTAACCAATTGAATCAGGGGTCTCTCAGCCGCCTCCCCTTTAAGACAGCCATTTCCACCTTGAGGGCTCACTTCCCCTCCATCCATCAGACCCGTGAAATCAGAGCTCACCCCAGATGGCCGCCCGCTCCACCCCACGAGTGGAACAGCTTCCTGCTCCCAGGCACAATCAGCACTATATTCCTCCTCCATCCCAAAAAAACACTTCCTCTCGAACCACTGCCTCTTACATCCATCCCCTTCCCCCACCATTCACACCCTCGAGGCACCACAAAAACAGCTTGCACAGGTTCTGCAAACCCCCTTCTCACCTCGCTCTCATTCACCAGCCACCCTCACTCAGCTAGCCCAACAGAAGCCCATCCTATCCAAATAACAATGAATAAAGCCAGGCCCCTAATTAAAACCAACCCCCCCCCCCCCCCCCCCCCCCCATCCCCATTCCCCAACCCAGAAATTGCTGAGCACCCTATTCCCTTGTCCCCAACCAAACATCTGCTCTAAGCCTTTTGGTGCTCAAAGAGCCTAGGAGAAAGGGAGATAGACTCCCCAACTAACCAGCAACTATTTCAAATATAATCATACAAAGTAAAAGAAAGGGGAAAGGGAACAAGGAACACAGAAATACAAGTTCAAACACTCTTGCTACAAGAACATCAGCACACAGGGCCATCCCAACTACCAACCAAGTCTACTGCAAGCCCCCTTCAGTTCAGTCGATATTGCTGCCGAACTGGCAAGTAGGAGGCTGACCTTCAATAGGGCGAAATTGGCGCTTTAGCAGAGTGGGATGCAGTTATACCCAGCCTTCAGCCACGATAAATGCCTCCGTGTCCTCCGCCGACTTGAAAAGAATGACTTTGGGCCTTGTGTCTAAGACCCAGGGTCGCCGGGTATACCACACCAAACTGCACCCCACTCTGCAAAATAGCCAATTTCACCCTATTGAAGGTCGCTTTCCTCGCCAATTCTGCGGTAATATCTTGGTATTTGCAGATATTGCTACTTTCCCACCGCACCTCCCAATTCACCTTGGCCCATTTTAGAAGCCGGTCCTTTGACTGATAGCTGTGGAAAAACACCGTCATCGCTCGTGGTGGCTCATGCCCTCGTGGCTTTGCCTGAATGACTGGCGGACCCGATTAAGCATGATAGGGGCCCCTTGTCCTCCTCCCTACCAACGTCTACAAAATCGGCTCGAAGTATTCAGTCGGGCTCGGACCCTCCACTTCCTCAGGTAGCTCCACGATCCTCAGGTTATGCCGCCTCGACCTATTCTCCAGGTATTTGACCTACGCTCTTCAGCCATTACTTCACTCTTCCACACTCTGCAGCTTCAGATCTAGTGAAACCAACTGGTCGCTGTGCTTCCTTCACCTCCTTCAACACCTTGCCATCCTGCCGTACCGTCACCAACTCCTTTTCCATCGCCCCCTTTACAGGTGCCAGGGCCTCATTCACTGACTTTCTGAGGGTCTCCGTCATTTTCCTCCCATGCGTCTCAAAACATTTGCCGAACTGTTTATCGAATTCGACAGCCCTTACCTCCTCCAATTTATTGACTGCAATCAGCGTGGCTCCACCCGATATGCTTGCATCTGCCATCTTAGGCCCCTTTGGGCTTCGCGCCTTGCTTGACTCCTCTGACAGACTACCGCGTCCTCCTTTTTAAATTATGTTTCTCCTTGTGTCCTTGGACATCTTTATCCCCATAAACTCTCGAATATGCTGGGTTCACCCAACAATTACTCCCGAAGATGGGAGAAAAGAATCAAAAATTGACAACTCTGACTGGAGCTACCTTCCATGTGACCGCCTTCTACATGACACCACCGGAAGTCTCAGAGATATTCAGAATCATGAGGGATATTGACAGAGTAGATCAGGAGAAACTTCAGGGTTTACACGATTATGAGAGGCATGGACAGGGTGGATAGGGAGCAGCTGTTCTCTTTACTTGAAGGGTCAGTTACTCGGTGACACAAGTTCAAAGTGAGGGACTGGAGGTTTAGGGGGGATTTCGAGGAAAACGTTTTTACCCAGAGGGTGGTGACGGTCTGGAATCCGCAGCCTGGGAGGGTGGTAGAGGTGGGTTGTCTCACATCCTTTAAAAAGTACCTGGCTGAGCACTTGGCACATCATAACATGCAAGGCTATGGGCCAAGTGCCGGCAAGTGGGGTTAGGTAAGCGGTTAAGGAGTTTTTCATGAGTCAGTGCAAACTCAATGGGCCAAAGGGCCTCTTCTGCACTGTATTATTCTGTGATTGTGATTCTGTGACCCGATTCCTCAATGAGAGATTACTGGAGTAAACTATGGGCTTGGTATAACTACAGGTTGGATATTCTGCAACAAACTGATATGCAGGTGTGTTGACTACAATCAGCCTGATTTGTGAGCAACATGGTGTATGTCTCAGTGGCAGTAACAGTCATGTAGGTCCCCTACAACTGCCACCACCCCAGCGATGAAAGCCGTCACTAAAACAGCACTAATCCTAAAGATCAGCACAGCACTCCAGATAAAATTCATGACTTATCCAATTACAACGCAGTAATTGCACAGTAACTGAAAGCTCAGTATTGGCCTAGGCCAGGGCTGTTGTACACAAGTTAGACCAAACCTTTTCTGCTTCACTGTGACAATGTGCAAGAACCTTAATGGATTGGAATGAAACAAGCACATTGTACAAAGCAACATGCTGAGATTTATTTTGCTCCCGAGGTGTCAATAGAGAATAAGGAATAATTTACACCAAAATATTTAATATATATTTACCAGGACAGTAGCATCTGTTTCATTTTGATCTCCAGTTGTTAAATCACAAGCATAAAATAAACTCTGAACAAATACAATTAAAACAAGTTTGCAAGAGACACATTTATCTGAAAAATGGAGAATGCTTTTATGTTTGAGGCTGCTATTACAGGTGGAATATGCCGGTGAATTTCTAAATCTTACTCTGCACAGGGCTGTGTTAAGTTTGTATTGAATAGAAACTCTAAACTACCTACTTTGTTCTCAGAGCGACTTCCAAGCTAGACAATTTCCATTATGACTCGTGTTATAATGTAGAGGCACTGACCATTTGTCATCTAGGTTGAGGCTGGGGTTCTGGTCTCATGTAGCTGCTCGGAATGAGCTGAAGGTAAACCTTTCTAACTAAAAGGAAAAATGCCTGGCACAGCCCTGATTCACACATGGAGGTTTTCCTGAAGGAATCAGAACACTTAAAAGTTCACAGGTTCTACTTTAAATTGGATTAATGTCTACCTTTGCTGGAGAATAGGAAGAGGTTGAATGTAACAGTATCCATCCTTGATACGCAATCTGTAGGCTGATCCAATTGGGCAGCGGCAGCTTTGGGGCCTACAGGTTTAATTGACACTCATTCACCAATTATTATCCAGGCCTCCAGATGAAGTGGGTTGAGTTGGTGGTGTTACACCAGAGATCTAAACTGTCTAGTGAACATAGCTCTGTCAGTTAGTCTGAATCCATATTGTTAGCAGCTGGGGAGAAGACAGTTTTTTTTCCCATAGCATTTCCACAATGAGACTCTGGGGAGGAACGAAGAGAAATGTAGAAAAAAGAAGGTTCTGCAGAAAACTTCAAAAAAAATGTAATCAGATCCTTCCCTGAGAAGTAAGCAGCACTGGGTAAATGTAGTTCCAGCTGCTTTGTCAGGGCTATTTCAATACACAGTAAATGAATGACAACAGAACAATAAATCTGGAAAGAAAAACTTTCAAACACGGGGAAATAAAAGTTGCTAAAAAAAATGTCTAAATTGTGATTTACTGCTTTGATTACTGCTCCACCTCTCTTTGAAATAGCAGCAGTTTGTTGTGTTCAGATTTTGGAGCTGTGGGGGGTGATGATGTAAATGCTTTTACTGCAGCATGTTAAGAATCTTGGAGCACAATCTGATGAATACATTGAGGAGCAAGGAAGTCAAACAGACAGCTGATTAAATGTTCCACCTGTTCAAGAAACAAAAGTCATGAAGAGTAATTATTCACCTCATAAAGCACAGGACTAATAATTCACCCTGTAAAACAGCTCTCACAGCCCCTCGCCGCAACTCCTTCCAGATTGACTCTTCACTTATGAACAAGTCTTGCCATCAATTAAATATGGTGGATGACTGTATCCAAGTTATCCAAGTCTTAACGGAAACCTGGTTGAGGTGGTAACTTTGCCCTGAGCAAAGCCTCCTCATTTGGCTGTACATTCCACCATTTGCTTTGCCCAGATAGTCGCAGTGGCTGTGGCACTTATCACCGAATCACACCTACTCCTCTGGTACTTTATCCTCCTTTGAGCATCTCCACTCATCGCAACTCCCTTTCAAAATCCATATTCTCTACTACCCAAGTAAGATAAAAATATTTGCACCAAGATATCTTCACTGCTTGCCTCCCTCAGCCTCTGCACTGACAAACCTCTTGGGAATTTCAACCTTCATCTTAATTTATAGTATGCTCTCTCCTCTGAGTTCACTATCTTCTTACCCTTCTTAAATTTCTCCCTCCATATAAACTCTCCAGCGCATATTCATTAGAATCCCCTTGCTCATTTATGTGGCCCTATTACTCCCATTGATATGGCGTTCTCTGATCACTTCCTTCACCCACATCCTCTATCCCATCTAAAAGTTGCTTCCTTCTGTATCTCCCAACCCAAACAGACAGACTCAAACCTGAATGGATATGGCAGATAACTGGTTAGCTATACATTTCCAGGTTTGATTGGACCAGACAAAGGACCATCAGGTCCTGTTCTTGCCTGCCAAAAGTGCTCACAATTCTACAATCATCCTGAAATGCAAAAATAACTTCTGGCTTCTTTCTCTGGTGAAAACCATCTTCTAAAACCGTTTTTTCCTGTCCCCTCCACCTTCACCAACAAGTGTGTGGACCGTATGGAGTTATTTATCTCTAAGATCAAGAGCAACTGAACAGCTGCCTCTCCCATGTCTCTCCCTTGCATTAGTCCCACCAGGCCAAACTTCCTCTACCGGTCCCACTGCCCTAGACCTGAACTTTCACCGTTCTCAACTTTCTTTCCTACCTCATGTTGTCCAAGGACCAGATTCAGACTGTGACAAAGGTAAACAATCCATTGCCCTTCTGGTCTGGTCTGCAAGCGTTGACACAGGGATACAGTCTCAGTGCAAAAGGCACAGGGGTGTTGAATTCTTACAATATTCACAAGACCTTTTTGGTGTCTATGTCATAAGCCCCACATAGAGAAGGGGCAATTTGGACTTAGTTTTAAGAAATGAAGCTAAGCAGGTAGAAGAGGTGCCATTGGGAGAACAGTTGGTAGCAGTAATGATTTGATTAGAACCAGAGTAGTTTAGAAAAGCATAAAGAAAGACAAAGTGCAAAAGATTTAAATTGGGGCAAGGCCAATTTTACTAAGCTATGATATGATTTAGAAAATGTGGACTGGATATAGCTACTTGAAGGTAAATCAGTCTCAGAGTAGTGGGAAGTACTCAAGGACGAGATAATGAGAATTGAGAACAAACATTTTCCCACAATGACAAAGGGTGTAACTCCCAAATCTAGAACCCTCTGGATGCCAAAGAGCATACAGAATGGATAAGACAAAAAGGGAAATTTCAGATACCAAGAGTTCAATACTACAGAAAGCAGGAGGAATATAGAAAGTGCAGGGTAAAATAAAGCAAAGAAAGGACATGAAAAATATCAACAATAAAATAAAGAAAAAGCTTAAAGTCTTTTATAAATAGAAAAACAATAAGAGGATGACAAAGGAAAGAGTAGGACCAATAAGAGAAAAAAATGTAACTTAAACTTGCAATGAGAAGGGTGGCACAGTGGCGTAGTGATTAGCACTGCTGCCTAATGCGCTGAGAACCCGGGTTCGATCCTGGCCCTGGGTCACTGTCCGTGTGCAGTTTGCACATTCTCCGCGTGGATCTCACCCCCACAATCCAAAGATGTGCAGGGCAGGTGGATTGGCTATGCAAAATTGTCCCTCAATTGGAAAAAAAATGAATTGGGTACTCTAAAATTATAAAAAATAAATAAATAACTTGTAATTAAGCCATTCGGCCTGTGATGTTTAACGTGGCAAAAATAAATGGTACATTACTGAGATCCAGAGGAAGAAAAGAGGGATGTTGGGGAACGTGTCTACACCGGTCAGGTAGGTAAGGTGGCTAAAAAGCCAGATAGGCGATATTTGCCGTTAACAGTCGGAAAGATATGCTAGAACTACACAAAACATTAATTAGGCCATCAGCTAGAGTACAGCGTGCAGTTCTGGTCAACCAGAGTACAGAGAAGATATATGAGGATGTTGCAATGGTTGGAGAATTTTAATTTTGAGGAAGTTTGGATAGGTTGGGTTTTCTTTGCAATTCAAGGCAGTTAGGGGAAGATTTAATTGAGGTGTATAATATTGCGCTGGGCTCAGGATAGAGTGGATAGGAAGGACCGTTAGCAAAGAAGTGACCAACTATGGGTTATAGATCTAAAGTAACTGGCAGGTGAATTAAAGGGGAATTGAGGAGAATTTTTTTCATTCAGAGGGTAGCGGGGCCTGGAATTCCCTCCCTGAAATGGTGCTAGAGGCCGAAACCCTCATAACATTTGAAAAGTACTTGGATATGCATTTGAAATGCTGTAACATACGGTTTTGGACCAAAATCTGTTAATTGGGATTAAGCTAGTTTTCTCTTTTATGGCTGTCACAGACACCGATGGACTGAAAAGCCTCCTTCTGTGCTTTAAATTTTCTATGTTTCTATTCTACCTTCTGTAAACGTGAGGCAATCTGAAACTCTGCTGCCCATGTCCTGACTCACACCAAGAGTCAGTTACCCATCAACAGCCTTGTGTTCACATTAGTTTCTGGTTAAGCAATAGACTAATTTTAAAATGCTCAGCCTCGTCTCCAACTCCCCCCATGATGTCACCCCTTCCTAACTCTGTAATCTCCTCCTGCCTCACAACTCTCCGAGATGTCTGTTCTCATCTAATTCTGATCTCTTGAGAAACCCTAATTTTAATTGCTCCAACATTGGTGGCCAAGCACTTCAACTCCCGAGGCCCTAAACAATGGAATTCCCTGAAGACACCCCTTAAAATCTACTTCTTTGTCCAAGCTTTTTGTCATTTACCCTATATCTCCTTGTGTGCATTAATGTCAAATTTTGCTTTATAATGCTCTCGTGAAGCACCTCGGGACATTTAATTAGATTAATGATGCACTATAAATACACAATGTTGTAAGCTACAGGACCGAAGTTCAGGAAGAAATTTTCACGTGCGTTATGGTTATAATGCACATGGTTATATAGGCAGATCTAGAAATCATTGCTTTGGCCATTTAGAACCATAGAATTTCTGCCACTATACTGAAACTGGAACTGAGCTTCCTTTGTGATTGTTTCAAAATTAGAATAGATTAAAGGAAGTTAGATTGTGTCTAATTTTTGATTCAAATTAGGTTACTGAAAATCTCCGGTGTGTTTAGATAGAGAATGACTAGCACAACCCTGTCCCACCGCACAAACAGTGGTTAAAGTAGCGAAGGCTTTTGTGATTTTACATAAAATATAATACCCATAAGTGAACATATTTTACATCATTATCAAAAAAAACAGAACAGGCAAATTGTGTGAATTTTCTACAAGGTGGATGAGTGTAACATGTGAGGGGCAGCGTGCACGGAGCTGCTGCACTGAGTACTTGCCTGTTGCTCACTCTTCGGGTAGATGAAATACTGCAGGCAATCCTCAAGCTCCAGTTTATCCCAGGGAAGGCTGAAATAGACAGGGAGAATTGATTTGGAAATTCTATCATATACATTTAAATTATGCATGAAAAGAATTAGACATCTCTCTAAACGTTTGCATTTTTTTCGTCTTCCTATACTCGAGAATGTTTGACAACACAAATTATAATTATTGTTCTTAAAGTACAAGAAGTCCACGTCGGACATTGGGAAAATCAGATGTAGTCCCTACAATACTTCCTGCAGCACATAAGCCCACTTCTCTAATGTTGATGTTTTAGTTATTTTGCTGGTGTAAAAGCATTGGGACAAATTGGGACAGCTAGGTCCTCCTAGCCCCAGAACAGTGATTAAAAACCTTCTGGTTGCCCTTTGAACATCCAGGTATATTTGTAGGGGCGAGCTCAGTGCAGGCACTGCCCAGTTGAATCCCAAATTGACAACTGGATCCTATGTAAGTCATCCTTTGCTTTTAGGGGGAGTGGGAGAGTTATTAGTTATGCCTGGTTTGGGACAGTACGAGGAAATTAGAAGAAAGGAGGCATGAGGCTAGTGATCCTGTTATAAGATAAACTAACAATGAAAATGAGCCCAGCCCTGGACATTGCAGCAAGACATTCTGGAGAATGGCAGATATCACAAAATAACAAATGGAAGTGAGTTGCTGCAACTATAGAAGGTTCAGAACAATTGCACTTTGGGAAGGTGGAGAGTTTATCTTGAACCTCAGTGAATCAGTGAGAGCAACTGCCTATGCTAGAAACTATTAGACTACATTAACAGCATTCCCGGGTGAAGTCAGGTAATACATCCATCTGAAATGACAATCTTAAATGAGGGAAATTCACACTCAAGTTAACTTAGAGTTCCTGTGGGTGTGACTTTGTCGGTGGCAGCAGGTTTTGCTGCTGCTCTATTTGTCCCCTTAGCTGGAATAGTATGTCCAGTTCTGGGTGCCACACTTTAAGAAGGGTTTGAAGAGGGTGCAGAAAAAAGATTTACAAGAATTTCTGAGAACTTCCATCATGCGTATAGATTGGAGAAAGTGGCACTTTGAGAGGAGCAAGTTGAGAGAAGATTTGATAGAGGCGTGCAAAATCACAAGGGGTCTGACAGTGTAGATGGGAGAAACTGTTCCTATTGGTGGAAGGATTGAGAACCAGAGGCCACTGATTAAGGTGAATAGCAAAAGAACCCCAGGTTAGATGAGGGAAAAAGGTTTAAATTGCAGTAAGTGTTTAGAATCTGGAACATACTGTCTGAGCATGTGGTTGAAACTGATTCAATCGTGATTTTCAAAAAGGTATTGGATAATCATCCAAAGTGAAAATCAATGCAGGGCTATGGGGAAAGTGCATGGTAATGGGACTAGCCGAGTTGTGCTTCCAGAGAGCCTGCATGAATATAATGGTCCAAATGCCCTCCTCCTCTTGTGCTATAAAAGACATCTGCTGATTAGGAGGCTGGAATTTTTGGGCCTATACGAAATATTGAACGAATTACACTACTAATTTTTATTTTTGACAAATGGAAATGTACTCATCTTGCAGAATCCTCTCCTTTGTTTCATTATTCACCTTTCTATTGAAATATCCTAAGGTATATTTATGAGGTATACTTACAGGTATACAAGGTATATTTAGAAGAACACAACTAAGGTTGTGACAAATTTACTCACCTAGTCAGCAGTGTACTAAAGCAGCAGACTCCGTTATCTCTCTCCAAAGCCAGCATTAGGCAAGGACCACTAGTGAGCAGTGAGCACTGGGAAACAAAAACAATCACAGGTATAGATATCCGACAAGGAGATAACATGAAATAAAGATACACATAACTGCACAGTGCTACACTGCTACCATACACACCCCCATAACAGAGTATGCATGAATAGGTAGATCAAAATAGACAAAGGGAGAAAACCTTAGACAACACCTTCCAAACCCACATGATCACTACCATCTAGAAGGACAAGAGCAGCAGATATCCTGGGAACACTGCCAACAGGAGGTTCTCCATGTCACTCACCACCCTGACCTGGAAATATATCGCTGTTCCTTCACTGTCGCTGGGGCCAAATCCTGGAACTCCCTCCCTAACAGCACTGTGGATGTACCTATACCTGAAGAACTGCAGCGGTTCAAGAAGGCAGCTCACAACCACAACCTTCTAAAGGGCAACTAGGAATGGGCAATAAATGCTGGCCTAACCAGCGACGTCCACATCCACAAACTAATTTTTAAAAAAATGTGTAATACTGCATGGGGCGAACTACCCAACCTTATGTACTGCCTGGCTCAGTGTCTGTTCCTGTTAATAGCAGACTCCATTGGCTCTTTTTAAAAAAAATGTATTTTATTCCAAACATATTCAAAAGTACTAAAACATAAATAAGTCGGAGAACATTCTCCACATCTCACGATTTACAGTTTGTACAAGTTTTTATCCCCTGTTCACCCCCTCCCCTACCTCATCCCCCCCACCCCCACAACGAACAATTCCTCAAACATGGTTGTGAACAGTGCCCACTGTGTCTCAAAGCCCTCCGCTGATCCCCTCAATTCAAACTTAAACTTCTCCAACCGGAGGAAGTTGTACAGTTTCCCTAGCCAAGCTGCCGGGAGGCATTGTCGATCGCCATTCCAGCAAAATCGTTTGCCGGGCAACCAGATGGGCGAAGGACACCACATTAGCCTTCCTCCCCTACATCAGCTCTGGCATTTCCAATACCCCAAAAATCGCCACCATAGGGTCCGGCCCGGCCTCTAACCCCACAATCCTTGCTGCCGTCCTGAACACCCCCTTCCAATACCACTCCAACTTCTTGCAGCCCCAGAACATGTGTAAGTGGTTTGCTGGTCCTCCCCAACACTTCTCACAGTCCCTGGAAGAACCCACTAATTCTCGCTCGAGTCACGTACACCCTGTGTACCACCCTAAACTGTACCAAGCTCATCCTCGCACACAAAGAGGTCAAATTCACCCTGCGCAACACCTCACACCACACTTCCCATCCTATCATCCCATCCCATCCCCCTCCCACCCCCCCCCCCCCCCCCCCCCCCCCCAACTCTTCCTCCCATTTCTCCTTCATCCTCACCACTTGCGCTCCCCCTACTGGACCCCTCCTCTATCCTTACCCATTCTAACCCTTCTCCTTCCCACCACCGCCTCACTTTCCCCATCTTCGCCACCCAATAATAATGCAGCAGATTTGGTAAAGCCAACCCCTCTTTCTTCAGTATTATGAAACGTCTTATAGATTGCTTGCAGAATGTTTCCACTTGTGAGCATAACTAAAGGTCTTTAGTTTAAAATAATCACCAAGAAAACAAATTCAAAATTCAGAAGAAACCTATTTCCTCACTTCCTTTCTTACACACTGTTCAATTGCACAAAGGCCTACACAGCCAGTTCCAGTGAGGCGAGTATAAGCAACATCTATAAGGGATAAACTAGATAAGCACCTGAAGGAGTAAGTAATAGAACAGTAGTTCCCAAACTGTGAGTCATGACTCTAATTGGGGTTGCAGAACAGTAAATGGGGTCAAAAGAAATCCCCCAACCCTTGTACCTGGCTGTGGGAAATAGCCAATCCTAACTTTTCTTTGTTCTTTAGAGAGATACAGACCATGTAAGGGCAGGCAGAAGGTTTTGTTTTTTGTCAGGACATCATGATTGGCACAGGCTTGGAGGGCCAAAGGGCCTGCTCCTGTACCGTACTTTTCTTTGTTCTTTGTATAATTAGAACTCCAGACAATTGTAGATTTTGATTGGCTGCGGCAGCTTTGATTAGGCATGCTCTGACCTAACTATGAATCTATATAAATATGACAGAGGTTGTCCAGAAAAGCATCTCAGAGCTCCGGTGATGGAAACAGATGCAGACTTAGAAACCACCGACAGACGAATTACCAAGGGCTCGGGATGTTCATCACAAATTTTCATATATTTATGCTGATCTATACTACGTGAATTTTTATAATTACATACAGAATATTGTTTTATTGCTGTTTTGTTTTTGTTGATATCTGGAGTTGTGCTCATTTACATTAAAATGGGGCATTTTGGAAAATAACTTCAGGAAGTCTGGAATAGAAGAATATGGTGATGATATGTTTAGATGAGGAAGGATTGTAGGATGTTGAAATGGTGCATAAACATCAGCATAGGCTGGGCAGGCCGAATGGCCTGTTTCTGTGTTACACATTCTATGAAATGTTTCCTGATAGGTGCAATGGAGATGAGGCAGTAATGAGAAACACAGTGGAAATCATAGTCTTTCTGTAAAGCTCCTCTGTGATTACTGTTTGACTATTTTCACTTATTTCCTCACTTCCTTTCTTACACACTGTTCAATTGCACAAAGGCCTGGTATTCTACACAGGCAGTTCCAGCAAGGTGAGTGTAAGCAAATTGCAAATGTGTCTCCTAGCAACTTTTCAATCATTAATTTGAATAGAGCACAAGTTCAGAGTATAAAATGTGCTCAGTATTCATGTGAATGCCCCTGTGAGGATTATTGAAAATGGCATACTGTAGTTGAGGTGTTGTCCACATTAATGAGCTTTGCCACATGCTGAGCCTGTGATTGGTCCAGAATGCTCATCCTTGCCCCCATCAGCCGATAACCACAGCTTCCCAGCTGGTCCAGTACTTCAATGTACGGTGGGTGGTGGAACCTCCTGATAAGTGGAGAGGGCAGAAGCAGGCACATGGTCTGGCACAATGGCCTGGGCAGCAGCAGGTCTGTGGGACAAAGAAAAAGAGAGTACAGTAGACTAAATCTGACTCATGGTTAGGGAATTGAGATTTCAAATATGACATTCCAACTTCAGACAATGCGAGACCTGGGAATAAGATCAGGGGTGCACAGGAAGACAGAATTAGAGGAGCGCTGATAGAACATAGAACAGTACAGCACAGAACAGGCCCTTCAGCCCTCAATGTTGTGCCGAGCCATGATCACCCCACTCAAACCCACGTATCCACCCCATACCCATAACCCAACAACCCCCCCCTTAACCTTACTTTTATTAGGACACTACGGGCAATTTAGCATGGCCAATCCACCTAACCCGCACATCTTTGGACTGTGGGAGGAAACCGGAGCACCCGGAGGAAACCCACGCACACAGGGGGAGGACGTGCAGACTCCACACAGACAGTGACCCAGCCGGGAATCGAACCTGGGACCCTGGAGCTGTGAAGCATTTATGCTAACCACCATGCTACCCTGCTGCCCCTGCTACCCTGCTGCCCCTGATAGCTCAGAGGATTATTGGGGATGGAGGAAATTACAGAGATAGAGAGGGGAAAAGCCATGGAGGGGTTTGAAAACAAGAATGAGAATTATAAACTCAGACATTGCTTGACTGGGAGCCAATGCAGGGCAGTGAGTGGAAAGGGAATAGGAGAATGGGAAGCTGCAAGGTAAGACAGGGCAGATGGGTTTTTTAATAACGTCAGGCAAGGTCTTCATCAATCTAACATACACAATTCCCAGGTGTGGGCTCCACACTATAGTTCTCACCCTCATTCACAGGCAACATTCTTTGCAATATTGGCTGGTAGTGTTTTTGAGGGAAGGTGCTGTGGTACAGGTTGGTATTATTATTAGCTGGTACTGTTGTTGATGGAGGGGTTGTGATACAACATGGTATTGTCACTGAGGAAGGGGCTGTAGTTCAGACTGTTACTGTGAAGGAGGCTGATATGGTTACTGACCAGAGTTGGTTGGCAGCATCAATAACCCTTTTGTGGAAATTAGTATAAAAGGTAAATAATTTGATGGTAGCACAGTGGTTAGCACTGTTGCTTCACAGCACCAGGGTCTCGGGTTTGATTCCCAGCTTGGATCACTGTCTATGCAGAGTCTGCACGTTCTCCCCGTGTCTGTGTGGGTTTCCTCTGGGTGCTCCGGTTTCCTCTCACAATTCCCGACAGACGGGTTTGTTAGGTAAATTGGACATTCTGAATTCTTCCTTAGTGTACCTGAACAGGCGCTGTAATGTGGCGACTAGGGGATTTTCACAGTAACTTCATTGCAGTATTAATGTAAGCCTACTTGTGACACTAATAATGATTATTATTATTTGCTGAGAAGGTTCCTAATATTGTGGCTGGGACTGAAAGTTTGTAGCTCTTATTCAGGCTAGTACATATATTAAGGATTACCTTGCTGCTTCTGCCATGTGGTCGCTCCTGAATCCAAATGGGTGAGAGTTAAAGACCTAACCAGCTTGCGTTTTTTTGGGAACTCAGGGTTGATGAGCCAGTCCTTTCTGTTACAGTGAACCTGCAAACAGAAAATTGGATATTTGAGGAATGCATTAACATGACAGCTGAGGGGAAGTTAAAGGAGCAGTTTTGCCATCCAAGGGTATCTCCTGATGCCATTTTGTGTTCTAAATGACGCCACAGCATTGGAACTCCCAATTTAGGAGTTCCCTAGGCTTACTCCAATGTTCTTGGAAAAAACAAGGGATTTTTAGCCCGAATGTGTTTGTATCATTTCTCGTTTTTCACATCATGAGGTGTCACACTGAGTTACATAGGGCATGACACAGACATCGAATGCTAAATATAAATACATCTTTACAAAATAATGGGGCATCTTGAACATATTTCTTCAGAGCAAATGTTAGGTTTTACCTGCTCATCCTGCATCATTTGTGACTCTTCACAGCAAAGTCCTTCTGGGAAAAATGTCTTCATATCCCGGATCGCTGTCACAAAGTTTGAGGAACCTGTAAAGGAAATAATTAGACACAGAGTGTCATGAATGTATAAATTCTTAGAAATTATATTTCATATTTGTGGCAGTAATATTATTCAAAATCTCGGTTTGAAATACATAGATAGTATGCCTTCTAAAGCTGTAATTAAGGAGTTGTAAAAGGCGCAGTCATGATTTGTTCCAACTATTTATCTGATTACAGATAAAGGTTGAATTGCTGGAGACTCCCTGGAGAATAAATAATTTATAAGGGACTGTTATTTAGTCATAGATAAGCAGGTCATGGACATCTCAGTGGGATACAGATTACGTAATTATTGGGAAGAGTCGGGTCGGTCTGTTGTTTTGCACTCTGCTACAATATTTTAAGTTGAACAGGAGATTTATGAAATGCTGTTAGGTTGAGCAGAAGTGTACTGGATCTGCTCTTGAAAGGAACTCTCTCCAAAAGTTTTTATTTTAAAATTAATTAATTAGTTAATGCTAGAAATGTCAGTCAGCGGGGTAAAGTGCTTCACCTGTGAGATGTGGGAATTCAGTGACGCTTCAAGTGTTCTGGACAACTACATCTGGAGAAAGTGTACCCAATTGCAGCTTGGTTGGAGCAGCAGTTGGATGTTCCTAGGAGTATGCAGGTGGTGAAAAGCCTCATCGGCAGGAGTTTTAGCGACATGGTCACACCCAAGGTGCAGGCAGATTAATGAGTGACCACAAGAAGGGGCATGCAGTCAGTGCAGGAATCCTCTCTCCAACAAGTATACCTTTTAGGACACTGGCCTATCAGGGAAAACCAGCAGCAGCAGCAGCAGCCAGAATGGCGGCATCATGGCTGGCTCTGTTGTTCAGCAGGGCGGGTCAACACGCAAAAGAGCAGTAGTTACAGGGACTCTATAGTCAGGGGCACAGATAGGCAGGTGCTTCTGTGGCCGTGACAGAGACTCCAAGATGTTACCTCCATGGTGCCAGTGTCAAGGATGTCTCTGAACGGGCACGAGACATTCTTAATTGCGAGGGTGAACATCAGAGGTCGTGGTACACATTGGTACTAACGACGTAGGCAGGAAGAACATAGAACAGTACAGCACAGAACAGGCCCTTCGGCCCTCGATGTTGTGCTGAGCAATGATCACCCTACTTAAACCCACGTAACCTGTATACCCGTAACCCAACAATCCCCCCATTAACCTTACACTACGGACAATTTAGCATGGCCAATCCACCTAACCCGCACATCTTTGGACTGTGGGAGGAAACCGGAGCACCCGGAGGAAACCCACGCACACACAGGGAGGACGTGCAGACTCCACACAGACAGTGACCCAGCCGGGAATCGAACCTGGGACCCTGGAGCTGTGAAGCATTGATGCTAACCACCATGCTACCGTGAGGCCCCTAAGTGACAAGAGTGACAAGGTCCTGCAGAGGGAGTTCAGGGAGTTAGGTAGTAAGTTAAAAAACAGGACCTCTAGTGTTGTAATCTCGGGATTACTCCCTATGGCATGTGACAGTGAGGCTAAGAATAGGAAGATAGGGAACAGCACGATGGCGCAGTGGTTAGCATTGCTCTGGGTCACTGTCCATGTGGAGTTTGCACATTCTCCCCGTGTTTGCGTGGGTTTCGCCCTCCACAACCCAAAGATTGCAGGGTAGGTGGATTGGTCACACTAAATTGCCTCTTAATTGGAAAAAATTAAGTGGGTACTCTAAATTTAAAAAAGTAAAAAAAAAGAATTGGAAGATAGTGCCGCAAAACAGATGGCTGAAGAGCTGGCGTAGGAGGGAGGGTTTAAAATATCTTCCAAGGCAGCTGAGACCGATATAAGAAGAATGGGTTGAACATAAACTGGAGGGACATCAATATCCTGGCTACGAGGTTTGCGAGCATTTCGGGAGGGTTTTAACTAGTGTCAGCAAGTAAAGTAATGAGGGAGAGTTAGAGACTAAGGCCAGTAAGTCTAAGAGGAAGAGCAGGCAGGGAGAAGTTGCTGAATACAGAGGGACTGGTGGTCTGAAGTGGGTTTGTTTGAACGCGATGGATAATAGGTAAAACGGACGAACTTGGAGCTTGGATTAGTACTTGATGGGTGTGAGGGATGAGCTGGTCTGGCTGGCCGCATAGGGAGTGCAGGGGGTCGGGGCAATGGGCAGACATTTGGGGTGGACTAGGTGGACCCGATTCAGACAAAAAGTCACCGTTCTCGTGCCCCACCCATTCCTCTATCCCAGCCACCCCCGCCTCAAGGACTCGATGGGACTGTGTAATGGAATGGCCAGCTCACATGGAGGGATCACCAAGGTGGACAATGGCAAGTGCCAACATGGGCAGGAGTCAGACGTTGTCAAACGATGCGGAGCACCAGAGCTCATGCCAGAGGGGGTTGTCATCAAATGGGCCAGATCTGCTGTACTGCCGCCCAGGGCCCGCACCCCATAGTGCAACAGGTGAGGGGGCTGAAAGAGTGGGGGGTTGTGCGGGTGGGTGTTCATGGGAGGGGGTTCTGATAATCTCCCCTCCTCCACCAGGGCACCCCTCTGCTGCACGATGTTGTGGAGGATGGAGCAGGCCACCACGATGTAGGAGACTATCCTGACGCTATACTGGGAGGCCCCTCAAGAGCAGTCCAGATCCTGAACCGCACCTTCAGGATGCCGAAGCACCGCTCGATCACACCCCTGGTTGCTGCATGGGCATCGCTGTAGCGGGTCGCTGCATCGGTCTGTGACCTCCAGATAGGCATCATCAGCCATGGCCGCAGTGGATAACCCCTGTCGTCCAGGAGCCAGCACCTCATCGAGTGCAATCCCTTTCGGTTTGTGAAGACCTGCCTGTCATCGGCCGGTACTTGTAGACAACATGCATCCCATCGATCAACCCCTGGACCTGGGGCATCTTGGTGACGACGGCAAACCCTGCTGCCCGGGCATCCTGGTGGACTCGGTCCACATTGAATTTGATATAGTGACTGGGATATAGGGGGCTGGATTCTGCGATTCTGGGGCTGTGTGCCCACGGAGGTGGGAACGATGGCGTTCTACGTCAAACAAATGGTGCAAAACGGCCACCGATTCCCCGTTTTGCTGGGGGCTAGCAGCGCGGCAGCGTAGAGCACCTGGCTCTTGCTGCCGATATGCCCCAGAGAATTACCGGGTCCGTGGCAGCGGCCGCACCGTGCAACATGGCGCCGGCGCACGCGGATCTGGCCTGCGAAATACGATCATGGCCCCCTTCGGCCGGCTCACGTACCCTGGACCACCGCTCCACAGCCCCGAATAATATCCCTCCCCTGCCCACGGATAGGTCCTCCCCTGACTCTGACGGTGCTGGGCTGAGTCCGCAATCACCATGCTGAGTTCCCGACGGGTGAGACCACACGTGTTCTCACGCTGTCGGGAACTTGGCCGGTCGGGGGGGGGAGCATCGGGGGACGAGTCTCAGGCAACGTCCTGAGGCCGTTGATTCGTGGCGTTCTCCTGGAGTACGTTGCTTTGGAAGGTGCGAAGCGCCGCAATAGCAGCGCCGCCCCGATTTGGTCGTGACTTCGGATTCTCCGGTCGGTCGCCAAACGCGATTTCGGCACCGGCTACCGGAGAATCCAGTCCAGGGCCTGGAGATGGCGCGGATGCACCTGTGCACTGAGGACTGAGGGATTCTGCACAGGTCCCCACTCAGCGCTTGGAAGGACACCATTGCGTAAAATATCATGGCGACCGTCACCTCGATGGCCACCGGGAGTGGGAGCCTCTCTCATTCCCCACAGTGCCAGGTGTGCCATGATCTGGTAGATACGTCACACTGTCCCTCTGCTCAGCCAGAATTCTTGATGTCACGCCCGGTCCAGTAGGTCCTCAAATGACTGGCGCTGCTGGTACACACATGGCCACATGCAGTGCCTCCTTCCCACCTCCTCCTCTCCGGTGTGCTGGGCGGCCGGCTTCTCCATCCTCACATGGTTGGTTCCTGTTCCTCTGTGGCAGGCTCTTCTGCTGCAGAGTCCTCCTCGAGCAACTCCAGCGCGTACTGCCTCAGTGCGTCTTCCAGAACTACGGCGAGTAAAATGAAGGCCACCATTCCTGACTGAATTCAGATGTCCATTGTCTGTAGGGGGTGAGTCAGACATGTTAGCATGGTACATACTTCCGGGCCACCGGTATACACAGTGGCCCAGGTCTGCACTGCAGCCCCACTTGTGCATTTCCTCTCCCCTCCTCCCCACAGCCACTCCATGTTGTTCTCCCTGGCACTCTGCCTTCCGCACCCCTGGCACCTGTCTCTGCTGCCAGGTATACCATTGGCTGGTGCTACCCATGCAAGTGGTATGCCCCGCAGCCCCCGTCCGGCACCCTCCTGGAGGGGCTACTGTGGCTGCTGCCCTTTGGTGGGCTGCGTCCTGTCTAGCTGGCGAGTGGCAGCCGGTTGGGGTGGGAGCTGGTGAGTGATGGCTGGGGTGGTGGGGGCACCCATACAGCTGTGGCACTCTGCACGAACAGGGGTCACGGTGGGCGGTTAGTGGGGTGCGCAGAAAGATGGCTGCCTTCAGGCCGTGGCAATTGCCAGGGTGCCCGATTTTTAAACAAGTGAAACTCGCCGTCAGGAATTCCCCCCAGCGGAGGCGGGGCATCGCAGAGGCTCTGGTGAATACCGGGCCAGACCCACTAATGATATGCAAATGGTGTTTATGCATGTGTGGAGTGATGCCGCTCGGACGTGACTCGGAGATTGTCATCTGAGGGAGTGGGACTTCTCCTTCTTCTCTAACATACATCGGGTGTACTTCCCGATAGATTTTTTTGTGGTACAGTGGGGAAATTGGTGCTTCTAGGGGTGGTGGGGGCTGAATATTCAATGTAATTTCAGATCACATATCACATTATGTGAATGCGAGATTGGAGTCGAGTTGGACCCAGCGCTGTCCTTGGAGGCTGAATACTGCACTCCTTGCAGTCAAGGGCTTCTGTGAGAAGATAGCCTCAGTCTAAGGAAATTATGTGAATGACATTCAGACTGGGGAGTGATGTGTTGGGCTGGCTGGGTCGATGTAGACTGCACTTGATGCAGTGTAGCGAGAGACAGACTTCCAACACTTGAGATGCAACACGATTCTATTTAACATCTAAACTATTATACATGTTCAACTGTGGGTTGACACTATGCTGACTTGAATGGAGACCTGACACTAGCCTGACCAGACCTACGAGCTACCACATGGTGTTTGCACTGGCTAGCTCATGAGCTCTGACTGTCTCAGAGGATTGGTCGCGAGAGAGTGGGAAACCTAGTGCCCTCTGGCTTTATTGTGGTAGTGTCCTGCCTGGTGATTGGCTGCTCTGTTCTGTGTGCTTACTACTCATCCTGTGTGTCAATCGCTGCCTGTCTGCACTCCATTATATACATAGATGTATATTATGACAGCGAGATTAGGGCAGCACGGTGGTGCAGTGGTTAGCACAGCTGCCTCATGGCGCCAAGGTCCCAGGTTAGATTCCGGCCCTGGGTCACTGTCTTGTGCATTTTGCACATTCACCAGTGTTTGTGTGGGTTTCACCCCCACAACAGAAAGATGTGCAGGCCAGGTGGATTGGCCACGCTAAATTGCCCCTTAATGGGAAAAAAAATTAATTGAGTACTCTAAATTTTAAAAAAAGAATGGGGAGGTTTCGGGCAGCGCAGTGGCGCAGTGGTTAGCACTTCTGCCTCAGGGCGCCGAGGACCGGGTTCAATCCCGGCCCTAGGTCACTGTCCGAATTGTGTTTCCACATTCTCCCTGTGTCTGCGTGGGTCTCACCCCCACAACCCAAACGATGTGCGGTGTAGGTAGATTGGCCACACTAAATTGTCCCTTAATTGGAAAAATGAATTGGGTACTCTAAAGTTATAAACAAAAAAGAAACAAAAAGAATGGGGAGGTTTCGCCTTCTGTACTTTGGGAGGCAGTGACCAGAGGAAAGGCAATCTCATACAAGGCTCACAGGGATAGGGAGAGAGAGCGGACAGACATGGGTTGATTGGCTCCATTCTGGACGTGGAAAGGCAGTATTCCAAAGCCCAACGATGGAGTTGTTGGCGGAATGAAAAAGATTACACGGGAAGGTGGTGAACCAACTCTGTTGCTCATGAGGGACCATTTAAGAGTATGTTGCCACGGCCAGCTGCCTGCTGGCTCACCAGCTGAGGAGGCAGGCAGTCACAAGGGAGATAGCCCAGGTTAGGGATGAGGGGGCCAGCTGGTCACGGTTCTGGAGATCAATGGAGCTTTCTACTGGAGGCTGTATAAATCTGAGCCACTGGAGAGGAACTTGGGTAAGAAGCGATTCCTGGACAGGCTCAATTTCCCGAGGGTATAGGGGACAAGGGGGCAGGGACTGGAAGGGGTTATGGAGGGTATCAACTCTATACAGTCAGGGAAGGCGCCGAGACAGGGTTGGTGCCACATTTACTGGGGGTGTTCAAAGACTCACTGTCGCAGGGGGTATTGCCACCCATGTTAGCACAGGTGTCAATTTCACTGATCCTGAAAAAAGACAAAAGACCTGGTGGAGTGTGGGTCATACAGACCCATATGCCAACTGAATACCGATGCGAAAGTGCTGGCCAAGGTTCTGGCAAAGTGGCGAGAGGGTTGCTTGCCAGAAGTGATTATAGAGGACCAGATCGGCTTTGTAAAGGGCAAACAGTTGACGGCCAATATCAGACGACTGTTACATGTGGTCATGTCCCCATCCAGGGAGGAGATACCCGTAGCCAGAAGCTGTGTGTGTGTGTGTGTGTGTGTGTGTGTGTGTGTGTGTGTGTGTGCGCGCGCGCGCGCGCGCGCGTGTTGGGGAAGGGTTGGGTGCTGTCGGCAGCGGAGAGACTTGGGAGCTTTGCACTTCCCTTCTTCCTTCTTAGGAAAATGACCAACTGTTTGCACTGCATTTGATTGTTCTGTGGTTTATATGAGTTGCACCTGTTCTCTGCTGAGCTACATTTGGAATAAAACATTTATTAAAAAAATACTAAACACTACCCAACTAAATTCTGCAAATTTGTCATACTTGCAATTGTTGATTTTTACCATGAGCTTAATTGTGCCCTCTAGCACTGACCTCATGGAGTCTGTGGGATGCGTTGGGTGGGTTGCCCATTTCCGTTGGATGACGGACAAGATCATAACATCTACTGGTCACCTGGTTAGCCCTATAAATTGCAGTGTGTTGGCCCAGCACTGAGCTGTTCTTCGCAGAGAAGATGAAGTGGAGATTTGATATAGGTGTTCAAAATTATGACGTGGCCGTACAGAGTATATGGGGAGAATCTCTTCTTGTTTGTGGAAGGATCAAGGACCAGGGGCAATGATTCAAGGTGATTGGCAAATGAAGCATCGGCAACATGAAGTAAAACTTATTTTAAGCACCGAGTGATTAGGATTTGCATTGACTGAGGTTGTGCTGGAGACAGATTCAGGTGAGGCTTTGAAAAGAGAATTAGATATTTATTTGAAAAGAAAACTTTGCAGTGTCAAGGGTAAATAAAGGTGGTGGGGTGTGGGGGCAGGGGTGGGACTAGGCGAGTTTCCCTGGCAGACAGCTGGCATGTACATGAAGGAGCAAATGGCCTTATTCTGTGCTGTAAACATTCTAAAATTTGCGATGATATGTGTATACTTCTACATTTTTTTCATTGTGTATATAATCTGTGTGGCTAAGGAAAGCTCTGTCTGTTTGTGTCCAGGGTTAATCAAAGGAGTTCAAATCATCTGTGGAGTCTAAGGGATGAAAGAGTAATAAAGTGTTATGTCTTTAATTTGTAATGAGGCATTATGGTACATTTTAAGATACAAGTAAATACAGTAAATTTGAAATGTACATTTGGAGTTAAATGTTGAAATTGATGTGTAGCTGTTGCATTTCAAAAGGTTCGAAGGTGACAAGGAACATCTGTATATTACAGGAGATTTGTGTGTAAACAGAGGCAGACATTTTACATTTTATTTATCTAAATTAGAGGTAACATAGGAACATGAAAGGTTTTAATATTTAGGGAACCTACGTTCAAAGGGGCTTGTGAATGGACAATAAAAATGGAAGGAAAAATCTATTTATTTTTTAAAAAATTTTAAGTACCCAATTATTTTTTCCAATTAAGGGGCAATTTAGCATGGCCAATCTACCTAACCTGCACATCTTTGAGTTGTGGGAGTGGAAAAATGTATTTATGAGAACAGGTTTTCAGCTGTAGTGAGCTGCTCTGGAGCCAACTCCTTTGTGTTGGTTACAAAAGATTTTTAACTGACGATAACAATGCAGTCTCAGGCCAGGAGGATATTTGCCGTTTGTTTGACTCTGCCTGTGGAAAACCATATTGCGTGTTTTGGTTCTGGGAAGCAAGTAGATTGTACTTATGTTTGCAGTGAAAGGCAACATTTTGTTCGGGTAATATTTCCTGGATTTTTCAGGTTATAATCTATAAGGACTGGTTGCCAAAAATATAGTTGTGTACCTTTGGTAAAACATTCTTGGAGGTTATTTTGTCACTGTGTATTGTTTATCTCGTTTGTTTAAGTTTTATCTTTCCTTTTAATGAATATTTTAATTCTTAAATTATTAAAAGTTATCACTGGAGTTCTGTGTGTTTGTGTTCAGTAGCTATCCCACCTCGTTTCTACATACAAAAAAAATTATATTCAATTGAGACAAATTTCAATCTGAAATCTGGCTCACACGGCTTTCACTCAGCTGCTGTCATAACAGATTCTGCAAAAGCGGAATGCTGGAGCAGTCAATGTCACAAATGTTACTTAAATTACAGCAGCAAAACAGGATCCACAACTTATTCATTATACACATTTAGTAAATGGATAGTGCTAATGTGTTAAATGACTTACCATATAAGCCGTTATGGGCTATGTCTGTTCCACAGAGACTTCTCCATAGGAACTGGTTCAGACCTCTGGCCTCCCCTGGATCTTCAGGGCCAAGCAAGTCAAGCAGCTTTTTCACAGCATTATCTCGTTGAACACACAAAATGACAGAAGCACCCGAGGTCAGGGAATCAATACTGCATTTCACCAGTCGTGGATCCTGGAAAAATGTTCAGCAATTGCAGATCAATAGTCAGTGTTGAGCACAGAACACCAATGGTGAAGTACACCATTAAAAATTTTTCCACAAAACGCAGGACCAATCCAACCTGGCTAACTACTGCCCCATTGGTCTACTCTCAATCATCAGCAAAGCAATTGAAGGGGTTGTCTCGGCAGTGCTATCTTGCACAGCAATAATCATCTCACTGACACTCAGTTTCTGTTCTAATAGGGCCACTTAGCTTTTTTTTTTTCAAACTATTTTTATTTGACAAATTTTCAACAGTTTTACAATTTACAACAATGCCACAAAACTCCCCAACCAACCAATGGCCACTCAGCTCTTGCACTCATTACAGACTTGCTCCAAGTTTAGACAAAGAGCTGAACTCAAGAGGCAAGGTGAGAATGACAGCCCTTGATATTAAGGCAGCATTTGACTGAGTATGACATCAAGAATCCCTGCCAAACTTCAGGTCAATGGGAATCAGGGGGGAATACTCCATGGTAAATCATAACTAACACAGAGGAAGAGTGTTGTGATTGTTGGAGGTCAATAGTCTCAGTCCCAGAAGTTCCGAGACCCAAACATTTTCAGCTGCTTCATCAATGACCTTCCCTCCATCATACGCCAAAATGTAGAGCTATTTGCTGATGATTGCATCATTTGTGACTCCTCAGATACTGAAGTAGTCTGCGCTCAGATGCAGCGAGACCTGGGAAACATTCAGTCAAGATTCCAAACCAGACGACAACAGTGGCTAGGATACGTAACCAAAAGCCCAATATTTTTGTTTATTTGTAAGACTGTGTGGAAGGACTGATTCGCTACAGGAATTATTACATGAAGAAATAGGGATTTGTTGCTTTTTTTAAACAAAACTTTATTATGAATACAATCTTAAACTCTTTGACTTCACACTCAAAAAGAACAGCTTACAATTCCCCCTTAAACCCTACTCCTCAATGTCATGTGAGAGTACCTTGAAGAAATGGGTGTTTATAAATGGGGGTGGATAAATATCTGTGGTGAGAGTACCTTTAAGAAATGAGTGTTTACCACTGCAGTGATGTCAGAGAGTGGGTGGAGCTGGGCTGTCAGCTTTTTACTTTTGTTTTTGAGCAGGCTGCAGGGTGTGTTTTAGTTTCATTTTCAGAGCTGGACGGCTGCAGTCACAGTCAGAAGGTGTATGAATCTCTCTCTGTAATCTAAGGACTGTAAATCGATCCTGGTGATTTAAACTCATAACAGTAGTGACTTTAACCTGATGTGTTTCTGTTTTGAAGGTCTTTAAGTCTTATGGATGTTAAAAGGACAGCTTAATCATTACTTAATGTTGTATTCTTTGGCGGTTGTATTTGAATTAATGGTTGCTAAGATGTTCACTGTATGTTTTAAAAAGATTAACTTGAGTTCATAGAATAAACATTGTTTTGCTTTAAAAAATACTTTTCAGTTTCTGCTGTACCACACCTGTAGAGTGGGCACTGTGCTCCCCATGCCACAATCTATTAAAAGTTGTGGGTCAGGGGAACTCCATGATACCCTTTGGGGTTCTCTAAACCCTGGCTTAGAACATCAATTTCCCATTAATCAACAAGAAAATAAACACACAGCTCTCACTCTATCTTAAAATCAGCATGGCATAGAGTAATACTTGCATTAAGAAACAGATTTGGCTCCTGTTGGAACTCCTTCAGACTCTGGCTGAATGACTTCCAAAAGCTGGTTCACCTGGCATGTTTCAGCATTTTCCTTGTCCCCAGACAAGTCTGTTCTGCTTTAAATATCATTACTCTTTTATAACCATCCAACTGTGAGAGAATTGTGGATTCAGTGTCGGACAGATCAGAATTCACCTCTTCTCTCTCCCAAAACCTTCACCAAAACGGATTCTCTGCATTCCCTGGCTCCACCCACCAGTTACATTATTTCCATAAATGGAAAAACAAATTAACTCTGCAGACTGAAAGTACCTCAATGCCCATGGACTTTCCCCAGTCAAACCACAGTGCATTAGCCCAGACTGAAAACCTCATTCCTTTGGTGAATTTTACCTTCTGGCTCCCAGACATTTACAAAAAATCCTTTTTGAAAAATATGACCCCTGCAGTCAAACATACTACAGCCCGGAGTCAAATTCTGCTTGAGTGGAGGTCTTCAGCTCCGCCCAGTGCTTTGGCTTGGTTGGGTGACCTCATGTCATTTTTACACTTTGAGAAGGTCAAATACACCATTCAGGGCTCTTTAGAAGGGTTGTACCTAAGATGGCAGCCAGTCATTTCTTTTTTTAAAGAGTTAGTCACCGTCAGCTGTTAAGGGGTTTAATTTAAAGTTGTGGGGTTAGGTTCATTGGGGGTCTTGATTATTTGCGTTCTTTTTGCATTGTAACTTGAATGAACTGATTTATATAATTTTGTTTATAATGAAAATTTTTCAATAAAAATATATCTTTTTGTTAAAGAAAGGTGCTGTCAAAGGAGCTTTAACAAGTTGCTGCCTCGCATCTTGTAGCTGGTACACACTGGATCAACAATATAAATAAAGTGCCGGCGGTGGAGGGAATGAATGTTCTGCATGAAGTGCCAATCCAGCAGGCTGCTTTGTCCTGGATGATGTCAAGGTTCTTGAGTGTTGTTGGAGGTGCACTAATCCAGGAAAGTGAAAGAGTATTTCAACACAATGTATTCTTTCATGGGATGTGAGCATTACTGGCAAAGCCAGCATGTTAGCCATCCCTAATTACCTTGAACTGAGTGGCTTGCCACACCATTTCCGAGGGCAGTTAAGCATCAACCACTGTGGATCTGGAGTAACATGTAGCCAGACCAGGTAAGAATGGCAGATTCCCTTCCTTGAACCACAAAGCCCCTAGTCGCCACATTCCGGCGCCTGTCCGGGGAACTTCAATGAAGCCTACTTGTGACAACAAGCGATTATTATTATTATAGGTTTTTATGACAAACAACAATGGTTTCATGGTCAGCATTACTGAGACTAAATTTTCAAATCCAGATTATTAATTGAATTTAAATTCCACCATCTGCTGTGCTGCCCTTGTCCCCAGAGCCTGGGCCTCAGGATTACTAATCCGATGACATTACCACTCCACACCGTCTTCCCTCAAGACAGATAGGTTTTGGGGAGTGAGGAGGTGAGTTACTTACTGCAGAATTCCAAGCTACATTTATAAGGCTGGTCCAGTTGAATTTCTGGTCAACGGTAACCTTCAGGATGTTGATGGTGTGGAGACTCCGCAATGGTAATCCCATTGAGTGTCAAGGGCAGAAGCTTTGATTATCTCTTGTTGGAGATCATCATTGCCTGGCAGTTGTGTGACATAAATGTTATTTGCCACTTATTAATCCAAGCCTGAACACTGTCCAGGCTTGCTGCATGAAGACACAGATTGCTTCAGTATCCGAGTTGTCACTGTACCAGGATAAGGCTCAGGTGCTAAACCAACCTGGCTGGCTGGCTAGCTGTGCTGTTTGGAGAGAGTGGGTAACAACTGAGTACAAGACTACTGTGCACCTATCCACTGGAGGAACTGAAACCATTGTTGCTAGAGAGATATCCTCAACTGGTTAAGCAATCTAACTGCAGACTTTCACTTGCTATTAGCCAAAAGAGGGTCATCTCCACCTGGAAACACTGGTGAGTCCCAGGAATTTATGTCAACTTTCATATAAAAACAAATTATTTCAACTGTACAGACCTGCTGAATGCTATGTGGAGTCAGAAGTGAGGCTTTTTCTGGATCCAGACTGACGAGTTTCATTCCAACAACACAGAAATATTCCTGGTCTAACTTGCGGAGTATCTTAAGGTGATATTGTGGCCAAGAAGAGGGTTTGATAACCAGCACTGTAAACAAAGGCTGGGCACCTGCAACCAACAGCAACAGAATCATAGACATTTCACTAACTACAACAATGATATGCTATTAAACACAGCTGGCTTAGGGATGTATAACCTATAGGCAGAATGTGTGTAGGGCATTTCTGGAATATCTATCAAAGCTCTTCATTCATTTTTTTGGTGAGATAAACAATATATGTATATGAATTGTATGTAGAGCATAATATGACCTCTCTCGAGGTAGATATGGACACTCAGGACTTACCAAGCAGCATGTAGCTGAAGATAGATTCTGCGTTGACGGTTTGTGTTTCTTTATCTGAATCAGTAAGAAGAACGTTAAGAGACAGACTGTGTTAAGGATTTTAATCTTTTAAAAAATGTTTTTATTGAAAGATTTTCATCTTATGACAGACTTATCAAACACATACCATGCAATTGTATCTGCCCAGAGAAGAAAAAGGAAAGAATGGAAAATATAAAACACAGGAGTAATAATAATAGCAAAAACATAACACAGAAATAGCCGAGGCGGGGGCAGCCAACAGCTCCACGGTCAGGGCCATTGAGTACCGCAGATCCACTTCCAATATGAAGTAGATCAGTCATTACCTAGCAGCCTTTTCCTTCCTATACCTCAGGGCCCTGTACGCTATTATTTCCCCCCTTATCACTACCTTTAGCGCCTCCCCTTTTTGGTTGCAGGATACATATCCATCGATGGCTTGTGACATTTTTTCGCAGAATGCCTTGTCGGCAAGGAGGGCTATGTCTAGCCTCCATGGGGGGTGTTGGGCCCGGCCCCGGCCCGTCACCAACCTCACATCCATGTCATGTAGCGCGTGGTCTGAGATTATTATTGTGGAATGTTCCGCGCCTAAAACCCCTGGAAGTACTGACTTACCCACTACAAAGAAGTCTATGTGAGGATAGGCTTTGTGAACATGGGAAAAGGAGAGATCCTTCTCCTTGGGTGGTTGAACTTCCACAAGTCCACTCTCCCCATCTACTCCGTGAAGATTTCCAGTTCTCTAGACATTCCTGATTTTGTCCCCGATCTGGAACTTGTCTGTCGCTGGGTCCTGCACATAGTTGAAATCTCCCCCATGACTAGTTGGTAGGTCGGGGATCTCAGCCATACTTTTAATGAACTTGGCAGCGTCCCAGTTTGGGCCGTATATATGTTTATGAGTACTATCAGGACTCCTTCTAGGATCCCGCTAACCATTACATAGCATCTCCCAAGATCATTCACCATGTTCGTTGTTGTAAAGCCTGTCCTTTTGTTAAACAGTATGGCCATCCTCCTTACCCTTGTGTCGAAGCACACCAGGTATGTCCGTCCCACCCAGCTTTTCCTTACCCTCAGTTGGTCTTTCTCTCTTAAATGCATCTCCTGAGGAAAGACTACAACTGCCCTCAGGCTTTGAGATGGGCAGACTCTGGCTCTTTTCGCTGGTCTGTTAAGTCCCCTTATGTTCCAGGTGACAATTCTGATGGGGGGAGGTTTCTGTCCCCCTCCTTCTGTGGGGCCACACTTGCCTCGTGAACATGCCCTTGTACACTGGGGTTTCCCTTTGTTCCCTTTAGTTCATGGTCATCCAAGTTGACCACCATCACTTTCCTCTTTCCAACCTTCTCCATGAGCGACGTGTTGCAACCAGCATTCTTCCCTCTCCTCTCATCTATCTCCCGACCTTCCCTCTGAGCTGCTTGCCCGAGCCGCCCCCTCTTTCCTTTCCCCGTAATCCTGTTTCCACCCCCCCCCCCCCCCCCCACTTTCCTGCTCCCACCCCCCAGTTTGCCATTTTACCCCACCCACCCCCACTCCTGCCAGGTGCTCCCTCCCTCTCTGGAGATGCACTGCGACACCTCGCTAGTGTGATGGTTCTCCCCTGCATATGGATCCTATCCCCTCTTCATGTCCCCAAGTACAGTTGCCCTCTCCCTCCCCTTAGATCGTGTAACTTAACATAGTACTTAATTGTCCCTCACTGTTTCTTCCAAAATCTGTCCTTTCATATGAATTTGTTTGCTTCCTCTGGTGTGTTGAAATAAAGTTCTTTGTTGTTGTACGTGACCCATTGTCTTGCTGGGTGAAAGCACTTTGCTTTTAAACAGTGCAGTTTTGGCCCCAATAAACGCAACCCGGTGCTTGGTCAGGTCAGCTTCAATGTCCTGATGGATGTGGATGGTGTGTCCTTCTCACTTACACGACCACATGCTCCTTGTCCACTTCAAAACCCATTGGAGTTTCACTATTATTGCCTGTGGTGGTTTCCCCGATTTGGGTTTTTGTCAGAGCGACATGTGGGCCCGGTTCACCATTGGGGGTTTGGTGACGTGACCAGTTTTCTGAGCATCCTTCAAACCTGCTGGGTTCTTGCCCTTTGCACCCTCCGGTAGCCCGACGATTCGAAGGTTCTGTCGACGGGACCTGTTTTCCTGGTTGTCTACCTTCCCTTTTAGCGTCTTCTGGGTCGTTACCAACCTTCTCACCTTGGTTTGAGCGAGGCGATCTGCTCGACCTGGTCGGTAGCCGATTTCCCCAGGTTCCGCACCGTCGCCTCTTGGGCCTCCGGTCTCCGCGCTGTCCATTGCTCCCTTTATGGGGGCCAGCGCATCCTCTATTGTCGAATTCATAGCCAACGTTATGTCCTCTTTTATAATCTCTCTGTATTTCTAGAGCTGCGCAGAGATAACCTCTATCAGTTGCTCAGTCAAAGTGTGGGCCGGCTCTGGCAGCCCTGCTGGGTTCACCATGCTCAGGTCTGGCTCACCTCGCATGTCCCCTTGTTCTGGGGTTGGGGGTCTTCCTTTCTTTGCTCTTGCTGTGTTTGCTGCCTGACTGCTGGTTTGACAGCAACTCGGTGGTTGGGGAACTTTGTCGTACTTTCGGAGCCCATTTGATGGGCTGAAAAAGGTCTAGTGACAAGTTCATAGGAGAGAGCCAACTTTTGTCCGACCGCTTAGCTGATGGCTGCCACTGGGAAGTGTCACGGGTTTGAATCTTATACTAGAGATACAAACAGCATGAGCAAAGGGATTCAGCATGTCATAGAAAAACACAATCACACCATCCATACAACTGAGTTATCCCAGTTATCAGTCTTCAAAACATAGGGCGATCAGTGCAATAGTCAGAGAACAGTATTTGTTGCATTTTCTAAGATTATCATTTCAACATTACCAAAACTCCTGCTTCATGCCCAGGTGATTATACCTACCCAGCTTGGTATTCCCAGATCTGAGACAGGGAGGTAGGTACCTCAGTAAAGGCCGAGCTTCGGGATCTGTGGATGATACAATATGCCAATGATTACTGGAGCAATTGAACATCAGACCAACACCTCAAGCTGCTGGAAGTGGGTGGGAATAAAACTGGATTTATTTTTTTAAAATATTTAATTGAGGTATTTGAAAATTGTTATAACAGTAACATAAACAATGATATCAACATGATAAAATAAACATTTCCCCCCCCAGCCCAATCTTCACACAACTCAACCATACAACAACAATCCCCCCCCCCCCCCCCCCCACCCCCTCCTTTGAAATACTGCATCTGCTGACATTTTAATTTCCCCCGAGAAAGTTGACGAACGGCTGCCACCTCCGGGTGAACCCTAACACTGACCCTCTTAAGGCGAACTTTATTTTCTCGAGACTGAGAAACCCAGCCAAGTCACTAACCCAGGTCTCTGCACTCGGGGGCTTCGAGTCCCTACACATTAACAAGATCCGTCTCCGGGCTACCATGGAGGCAAATGCCAGGACGTTGGCCTCTTTCGACCCCTGAACTCCCGGATCTTCCGACACTCCAAAGATCACTACCTCCGGACTCGGCACCACGCGTATTTTTAGTATCATGGACGTTGCCTGAGCAAAATCCTGCCAAAACCCTCTAAGCTTCGGGCATGCCCAAAACATGTGGACATGATTTGCTGGGCTTCCCACGCACCTCGCACACCTATCCTCAACCCGAAGAACTTACTCATCCTAGCTGCTGTCATGTGTGCCCGGTGGACTACCTTAATAAAACTGTACTTCATAGAAATTAAATGGGCTAGCCTCTAGCTGTCACTCTACTTCTAATATACCCATGTCATGAGAAGATATGTAATACATCCTGGAAAATCAGGCCGACTCTAAATGACATTTCATCTAAAAGTCCAAATTTTAGTATAGAAAGATGGCAACTAGAAGCAGTGCTTCAACTGCTAAGACCTCGGCCCATGGTTTAGGGGTAATAAATAGTGGGAGTACAAGCTTGAGTTTTTCAGTCCTGACTTAACTTTTTCCAGTACTTCTTTAAAAACGTATTTTTTTGGGGCCTGGTCATCACAGGAAAGGTCAGAATTTATTGACCATCCCTAATTGCATTTGAGAAGATGGTGACGAATTGTCTTGTACAGCTACAGTCCATGTGGTATTTCTGAAAGGACACGATCAGATGGGAACATAAAAACTCGGTTCACCTCTGCAACTTTGCTGACTGGTGACAGGCCATAGACTGGTGACCAAACCAGGTCAGCCTGATTCAGGACTGACAGTAATGGGGAATGAGACCTGGGGTCCACAGCTCTGCCTGGCCAAATCTACAGATACTGAACTATCCCTAGGCCAGGGCCAGCTGTTTGGACATTCTGGAGGTCAGATTTGCCTGATAGTTGACTGAACCAGAGACTATCACAACATCTGTGATCTGAAACTGGAGTCCAAACCACACATTTTGCAGCAATGGAGTGTATTGGCATGGAGAGTCAGGGTCAGCTGGAGCAAAGGATCCATAGCACTCGATAGTAGTACTGTATCCAGGCAGGGGAATGAGCCTGAAACCAAAAGAGGATGGTTTGAATTCGGAAGTCTTCGAGGAAACTGGGAAAATCTGTTCTTAGGTTTCACTTGAAGTCAAAATCCCAAACTCGCTAAATTGTTTCTAACTCCATTTTATCAGCAAGAAGCTAACTAACGCAAAGCCAACAGTGATCGATTGGTCTCCGTCGGAGGAGAAGGCTTATATTACAGGGCAGAAAGGATTTTCTCATACCTGAGGGAAAATAACTGCCTTGATTCCTGGGGCACAAACGTCCTTAAAGACACATCACTACAGGTGATTTGTGTCAGGTGCGATAATGGCAGCTCTGATTTGTATATGACAGTTACTTGTATAAGGAAGAAGTGAACAGATAATTAAAATGAAAAACCCGCCCATGAAATATCATATCTGGAGAATAAAAATGAGAAATGGATACGAAAGCTAATTTCAATCTGGCTCTCATTTCTGTATATTCCCTCCTCGAGAAGAATGAGAAACAGTCCCATTAGAGATGAAACATGGATCATACCCGAGATTAGCTCCCTGTCAGTGAAGAACAAAGCCGCCTGTCTGAAGGCCAGCTCCGGGGTTGGTGACATGACTTTCTCCAGGTTGCTGTGATTTTCCTTGAACAAATTGGCCCTGGGTTTGGATGCACTGAGTATAGCAGCCAGTGTTTTGAAAGCATTCACACGTCTCAGCACACACACCAGGGCAGGGCCGGATGCCAGGCAGTCAATGCTTGCCTGCCAGTGTCTGTCACCCACTTCAAATGGGGTCAATTCTTTGGCCTGGCTTCGGCTTAAATGTGGCAGCCATTTCAACCCCAGAAGTTCAAAGCCTCCATCTATTAGCTCTGCACCTGAGGAGAGAACAGGAGGTTAGAGACATCCCCCATGTTCATCTATATATCACACATCTACAGTTCATACAAGTTGTCAAGTGAGAGTTCCTTTAAGAAATGGGTGTTTAAGAAATGTACCTTTAAGAAATGGGTGTTTATCAGTGATGTCAGAGTGTGGGTGGAGCTGGGCTGTATGTCAGCTTTTTACTTTCGTTTTCGGCTGTTTGCTGCAGAGTGTGTTTTAGTTTTGTTTTCAGTGTTGGAGCTGAAGCCAGAGCAGGTGTACTGTTGATCTCTCTGCCATGAAAAGACTATCTCTAGATCATTTGGTGAATTCAGAATTATAAATGTTCTCAGTAGTGAATGTAAATCTAATGTGCTTCTGTTAAACGGTATTTCTTTTGTCTTCTGGATGTTGCTTGGGAAGTTATTAAGGATTACTTAGTGTTGTATTCTTTGGGGGTTGTATTTGAATTAATGGTTGCTAAGATGTTCACTGTATGTTTTAAAAAGGTTAACTTGAATTCATAGAATAAACATTGTTTTGCCTTAAAAAATACTTTTCCATTTCTGCTGTACCACACCTGTAGAGTGGGTCGTGTGCTCCCCATACCACAATCTATTAAAAATTGTGGGTCAGGTGAACTGCATGATACACTTTGGGGTTCTCTAAACCCTGGCCCATAACAAAGTCAAACTGCACCACCATTAAAATCTGTCAGCGAGTAACTGATTCAAAACAGTTGATACAACCCCAAAAAGCCGAAAATTCCAAAACAGCCATGGGGTGTGAAAACCCGAATCTCATGCTCATTCCAAGCATTTGCTTAACTTCAAGTTTGATCTGATATTCAGAATTTGGTGAACCGTAAGTTCCTCCAGCTTAAATTTGGGAGGGCCAAGCCATGTCTTCAGCTCTAGCTACCACCTGTACCAATGATTTCAGCTACTATCTTTGCTGTCCTGTTTAACGCTGAGCTTCACACAATTTCCACTACGAAAACCACTTAAATCAATGCCACACCAACTAGCCCCTCTTTTCCCAAGACCTTGCACATGCCTTTGTCATCTCCAAACTTGTCAACTCTAAAATTGTCCTTGCTGACAACCCACCTTCCATAAATTCCAACTTGTCCTCATCCTGTGTCACTTGCATGCCACTGTTGTCCTCTCTGGCCTGCGCTGGGTCTCCAGCCCCATGTGCAATAAATTAAAAATTCTCACTTTGGTGGTGGCATTGTGGTACTGTCACTGGACTAGTAAACCAGAGACCCAGAGTAATGCTCTGGGGATCCAGGTTCAAAACCCGCCACTGCAGATGGTGAAATTTGAATTCAATTAAAATCTGGAGTTAAAAAGTCGAATGATGACCATGATATCATTATCGATTGTTAAAAATCCATTTGGTTCACTCGTGTTCCTTAGGGAAGGAAATCTGCTGCTTTTACTTTGTCTGGCCTACATGTGACTCCAAACCCACAGCAATGTGGTTGACTCTTACCTTCCCCCTCAATGGCAATTAGGAATGGGCAAGAATGCTGACCCAGCCTGCAAAGCCCATGACCCACCAACAAATTTTCTAAAAAATTGTCTTTAAATCCCTTGACAGGTATGGCCAAATAACACATTTACAATGCTCTCTGGCCCTGTACTACCTGACTTCTCTGATTGACCTTTACTAATTGGGAGCATTGTATTCAGACCCCAGCCGTACTTTGTGGAACTCTCTGATTAGATCACTCTATCATGCTGTACTCCTTTAAAAACTTCAAAGTCAATCTCTCTGTGCACGTCTTTGGAACCTCTCCTGCGCATTCCATTCTTGGTCCAATGTCTGTTTTCCTTTCAGTAAAGCACTTTGCATAATTCTTTACGTGAAAGATGCTAAAATAAATGCAAAAACATGGTAAGCAGCCTCACCTGATATGTTGCGTGATTTATTTGATGGGGGTCGTAGAAGGTCCCGCAGACAGTTCCCAGCATTTTTCACTGCTGTGGGTCCAGTTAGTGTGAGAACAACAACTTGCTCCAGTTCAGGATTGGACACAAAGCTGTGTTTATACAGCACATCCATATTCAGGTTGGCAGAATGAGGCACGGCACTGAGAGATCCACCTGCACACAGACAGAAAGCAATACCATCACCTCAATCCACAGCACACAAATGTAATTGCTAATGCTTTCCACTTCTAAACACATTGGTTACAGGGTGACACAGTGGTGAGCACTGCTGCCTCACAGGGCCGGGGACCTGGATTTGATTCCGGCCTTGGATGACTTTGTGGAATTTGCACGTTGTCCCCATGTCTGCACGGGTTTCCTCCCGGTGCTCCGGTTTCCTCCCACAGTCTAAAGATGTGCAGGCTAAATGGATTGGCTAAGATAAATGTACAGGTTTGCGAGGATGGGACAGGGGAGTGGGCCTAGATGAAGTGCTCTTTCGGAGGGTCAGTGCAGAGGTAATGGGCCAAATGTCCTCCTTCTGCACTGTAGATATGGAGTTCTGAAATGGACGCAGGCCCCATGAGAAACAACAGGTGATGTAATTTCAGAGCTGATAGTGGTAATGCCAGAAAACAGTAAATGTTGGAAATACTTAGCAAGCCTGGCAGTATCTGTGGAGAGAAAAACAGTTAACGTTTCAGGTCAATGACCATTCATCAGAACTCTCCTATGTCTTATGAATATGGTTGACTCCTAACTGCCCTCTGAAATGGTCACTCAGCTGTATTAAACTGCTACAAAAAACAATAAAAGCAACACTGAAACATTGCCCTTGGCACCAGTCACAATGTAGCTCAGTCTAGTTGACTCTGCAGTCATCTTCCCTACCACCCGGGGGCCTCGCTAAAATTGGGAGAGCTGTCCCATAGAGTCGTCAAGCAACAGCCTGAAATAGTCATACTCACCAAATCATATCCTACAGCCAATACAGCCAGAATGGAAGCAGACAATTAAACAACTAACTGTTCCAACTCTACCAACATCTCGATCTTCAATGATGGAGCAGCTCAGTACCTCAGTGCAAACGACAAGACTGAAGTGTTTACAATTATCTTGAACAAGAAAGTGCCAAGAGGATGATCCTGGAGGTCACTGCATTACTGAAGCCAGTCTTCAGCCTATTAGATTAATTCCATATTCTATCAAGAAACAGCTGAGCACATTGAGTACATCAAAGTGTATGGGTCCTGACAATATCCAGCCTGTCCACCATCTGCAAGGCACAAATCAGGAGTGTGATGGAATACTGACCACTTTCCTGGATGAGTGCATCTCCAGTAGTACTCAAGAAGCTTGACACCATCCAGAACAAAGCAACCCACTTAATTGGCATCCCATTCACATAGATTCATTTGCTTCACTACTAATACAAAGTGTATACAATCTACAACATACACTGAAACAACTCACCAAGGCTCCTTGGACAGCTCCTTGAACCTTCCACCCATGATTGCTACCATTTGGAAGGACAAGGGCAGCAGATACTTGGGAACACCACCACCTGGAAATTGATCTCCAAGTCACTCACCTTCCTGGTTTGGAAATATATTGATGTGGAGATGCCGGCATTGGACTGGGGTGAGCACAGTAAGAAGTCTTACAACACCAGGTTAAAGTCCAACATGTTTGTTTCAATCACTAGCTTTCGGAGCACTGCTCCTTCACTTGAGGAAGGAGCAGTGCTCCGAAAGCTAGTGTTTGAAACAAACATGTTGGACTTTAACCTGGTGTTGTAAGACTTCTTACTGGAAATATATTGTCATTCCTTCACTGTCCCTGGGTCAAAATCCTGGAACTCCCTCTCTAACAGCACTGTAGGTATACCTATACCACATGGAATGCAGTGGGACAAGAAAGTAGCTCACCACCACCTTCTCAAGGACGATTAGGATTGGGCAATAAATGTTGGCCTAGCAGCAATGCCACATCCCATGTGTAAGAATTTTGATCCTGAACTAGCTGTACTCATGACCAGACTGTTCAAGTTACAACACAGATGTACATCTGACAAAGTAGGTTTTTTAATTCATTTACAGGATGTGGACGTTGCTGGATAAGCCAGCATTTATTGCCCATCCCTAGTTGCCCTTCAGAAGGTGGTGGTGAGTTGCCTTATTGAAGCGCTGCAGTCCTTGAGGTGTAGATACACCCACTGTGCTGTTAGGGAGGGAGTTCCAGGATGTTACCACAGTGACAGTGAAGGAACGGCGATATATTTCCAAGTCAGGGCAGTGAGTGACTTGGAGGGGAACCTCCAGGTGGTGGGGTTCCCAGCTATCTGCTGCTCTTGTCCTTCTAGATGGCAGTGGTCATGGGTTTGGAAGGTGCTGTCTAAGGAAGCATGGTGAGTTACTGCAATGCACTTTGTAGATGGTACATACGGCTGCCACTGTTCATCGGTGGTGGAGGGTTTGAATGTTTGTGGAAGGGTGAGAAATTGAGTGGGCTGCTTTGTCCTGGATGGTGTCGAGCTTCTTGAGTGTTCTTGGAACTGCACCCATCCAGGCAAGTGGAGAGTATTCCATTACACTCCTGACATGTGCCTGGTAGATGGTGGACAGGCTTTGGGGGGTCAGGAGGTGAGTTACTCGCTGTAGGATTCCTATCCTTTGACCTGCCCTGGTAATGGGGCTGGTTTTATCACAGTGGGCTAAACAGCTGGCATGTAATGCAGGGGAAGGCAGCAGCGCGGGTTCAATTCCCGTACCGGCCTCCCGGAACAGGCGCCAGAATGTGGCGACCAGGGGCTTTTCACAGTAACTTCATTGAAGCCTACTTGTGACAATAAGCAATTATTATTATTGTTAGACACAGCGTTTATAAGGCTAGTCCAGTTCAGTTCCTCAACAATGGTAACACCCCAGGTTGTTGATTGTGGGGGATTCAGCGATGGTAATGACATTCAATGTCAAGGGCCGATGGTTAGATCCTCTTGTAGGAGATGGTCATTGCCTGGCACTTGTGTGGCGTGAATGTGACTTGCCACTTGTCAGCCCAAGCTTGGGTATTATCCCGGTCTTGCTACATTTGGACATAAACTGCTTCAATATATGAGGAGTCGCGAATGGGGCTGAACATAGTGCAGTCATCCACAAACATCCCCACTTCTGACCTTATGATGGAAGAGAGGTCATTGATGAAGCATCTGAAGTTGGTTGGGCCTAAGGCACTACCCTGAGGATCTCCTGAAGTGATCTCCTGGAACTGAGATGATTGACCTCCATCATCACAACCATCTTCCTTTGTGTCAAATATGACTCCAACCAATGGAGAGTTTCCCTCGATTCCTATTGACTCCAGTTTAGCTAGGGCTCCTTGATCCCATATTCAGTCAAATACTGCCTTGATGCCAAAGACAGTCACTCTCTCCTCACCTCCGGCATTTTGTCCATGTTTGAACCAAGGCTGTAATGAAACAGGAGCTGAGTAACCTTGGCGGAACCCAAACTGAGCGTCCATGAGCAGGTTATTGCTGACTAAGTGCCGTTTGATAGCACTTGTTGATGATTCCTTCCGCCACTTTGCTGATGGTGGAGAGTAGACTGATAGGGCAGGGCGGTAATTTGCTGGGTTAGATTTGTCCTGTTTCTTGTGTACAGGACACACATGGGCAATTTCCCACATTGCCGGGTAGATGCCAGTGTTGTAGCTGTACTGGAACAGCTTGGTTCTGCAGCACAAGTCTTCAGTACTATTGCCGGGATATTGTCAGGGCCAGTAGCTTCAATTTTACAAGGGCTGACTAATTGAAGCCACAGTCAGTCAAATGCTGCTTTGATGTAAAGGGTAGTCACTCTTACCTCACCTCTGGAATTTAGCTCTTTATTTTCCCCTATGCTTGGACAAAGGTTGTAATGAGGTGTGAATCTGCAGCATCCAGTGCCTTCAGGTGTTTCTTGATATCTCTAGAGTGAATTGCATTGTCTGAAGACTGACATCTGTGATGCTGGGGACCTCCGGAGGAGACTGAGATGGATTATCCACTTGGCACTTCTGGCTGAAGATTGTTGCAAATGCCTTAGCCTCGACTTTTGCACATGGGCTCCTCCAAAGTTGAGGATGGAGATATTTGTGGAGCCTCCTCCTCTAGTGAGTTGTTTAATTGTCCACCACCATTGACAGCGGGATGTGGCAGGACTGCAGAGCTCAGATCTGATGTGTTCGTAGTAAACTGTCAGATCCACAAAAAGTAGAACAAATCAAATCTAGCCAATTACTGCCTCATTACTCTCAAGCATCAGCAATGTGAAAGAAGGTGTCAGTAACAGTGCAATAAAACAGCACTTATTCACCATCAACCTGCTTAAAGATTAGTATGAATTCCAGCAGGACCACTTGGTTTCACACCTCATTACAACCTTTGTCCAAGCATAGGGGAAAATAAAGAGCTAAATTCCAGAGGTGAGGTAAGAGTGACTACCCTTTACATCAAAGCAGCATTTGACTGACTGTGGCTTCAATTAGTCAGCCCTTGCAAAATTGAAGCTATTGGGAATCATCTCGCCACTGCCTGAAGTCATAAATAGGACAAAGGAAGTTGGTTGTGGCTGTTGGAGGCCAATCATCCCAACCCCAGGACATCCTCAGGAGTGCCTCAGGGCAATGTTCCAAGCTCAAGTATCATCAGTTGCTTCGTATCAAAAGTGGGATGATGATTGCATAGTGTTCAGTTGCATTCATAAATTCTCAGCAGTCCATGCCTGCATGCAGAAAGACCTGAACAGCATTCAGGCTTGGGCAGATAATTGGCAAGTAATATTTGCACCACACAAGTGCCAGACAATGATCATCTCCAACAAAAAAAAAATCCGCTTATCTCCAACAAAAAGTAGAATCTAATCATTTCCTCTTGCTATTTAGGGCAACACGGTAGCACAAGCAGCTAGCACTGTGGCTTCATAGCGCCAGGGACCCAGGTTTGATTCCCCGCTGGGCCACTGTCTGTGCGGAGTCTGCACGTTCTCCCCGTGTCTGCGTGGGTTTCCTCCGGGTGCTCTGGTTTCCTCCCAGTCCAAAGACGTGTAGGTTAGGTGGATTGGCCATGCTAAATTGCCCTAGTGACCAAAAAAGGTTAGGAGGGGTTATTGTGTTATGGGGATAGGGTTGAAGTGAGGCTTAAGTAGGTTGGTGCAGATTCAATGGGCCGAATGGCCTTCTTCTGCACTGTATGTTCTATATTTTATTCAATGGCATTGCCATTGCTGAATTCTCCACTATCGATATCCCGGGGGTTACCATTGACCAGAAATTCAAATGGATCTGTGCATAAATACTGTAGTTAGAAGAACAGGTCAGAAGTTGGGAATTCTGCACTGAGTAACTCATCTTCCTATTCCTCAAAATCTGTCCACCATCTATAAGGCACAATTCAGGATTGTGCTGGAATACATTTCACTTGCCGAGACTAGTGCAGCTCCAGCAACTTGAAGCCATCCAGGACAAAGCAGCCTGCTTGATTGGCACCTCATCCAGAACATTAAACATTCATTCCCTCCACAACTGCTGTACAGTAACAGTGGCAGCAGTGTTGTATCATATACAATATGCATGGCAGCAACTTGCCAAGTGTCTTTTGACAGCACCTACCAAACCTGCAACCGCTACCACCTATAAGAACTAGGGCGCAATTGCACAGGAACATCCAAAGGTTCATGCTAAGCTGAGTGGCCCATAAGTTTCCATGCAGGCTGCTCACAAATTGACCCCTTTAAGTTATCACGAATGTGCAGCCACGCAAATATTTTAAAGGCCTTTGCACTTAAATGAATCGAGGGAATGTTGAACACCAGCATCTGCAAGTTCCTCTCCAAGTCACACACCATTCTGACTTGGAACTGCATTGCTGCTGATTAGCTGAGACTGGGTTCAAATCCTGGAAGGTCCCCCCCCCTCCCAATGCTATCGGTGTACCTGCACCACATAGACAGCAGTGGTGCATCCCACGAACAAAGAAAAAAAACTGATCTGAAAAAAAGCTGATGCCACTGGACTCCAGGATCCCTGCCACTGGCTGGTACTCCCACTTCCCCAATTTATCATCTATTGCAAAACCTTACCTAAGCCCTGCAGCGTTTGTTCAGTGTAGGGAGCCACGTGAAAACACAATTCAATCTCAAATTTGGTATTGGGAGGAAGCCTGTTCCGAACACCTTTGAGTAATCCCTGTTCCGCCAGCTCATTCGCTATACCTACAGCAGGACACAAGCACAGTGTGAGTACAATGTAGTGTATGAAGAGTTGAAATAATGGTGGCAGATCAGTGACTATAGAGGAATTAGTAGCTCAGTTAGGTCAGGATGCTACTGCAAAAACTCAACCAAATAACTCCATACTGGTGAAATATTTGTATTATTGTACCTTTCAGCAAGCTGACAACATGATGATTTGCGTTTTCTTTCTTTAAAAGTAGCAAGAAGCAGGGACAGGGCAGGTTTGTGGGAGGGCCGCCATCAGAATCGTGAGGAATTAGGGCTCCACTTCCGCAAAATACTGGGATCTGCAATAGCAAAGGAGTTTCCCTGTTGAGAGCTCCGAATAAACAATGGGCCGCAAGTTATTCAACTGTCCATTATCGAGTATTCCACAAATCGCTGAATATATTCTCACTTGATACATTAAATTGCATATCCCCCAACACGACTCACACAATTTTATCCTTCACTCACCTCTGGCTGGCAAGGTTCTACCCCGGTGTGCCTTTTACAATGCGAACGTCCCTTCTCATGGTTTCTTTTATGTGAAATAGGAACTATTCAAATATGTAATTTTTCCCCTTAGAAGGTGCAATGGTCTTTGCATCAACCACTCCCTGTGGTAAAGCATTCAACCCAATCACAACACTCTGCCCATTCTGTCAGCATATGTCTCTGTGCTGTCTGTTACCTTCCTCCTTCGTGTCTACCAAACCCACTTCTGAATATAGTGTTACCAATTCCCAAATACAAATCATCTGTGCATACCAAGAAAAGGAAAGGACCGAGTACTGACCCTTCCAACACTTACAATCTGAGAAACATTCATTTATCCTAACTCTTTCTTTCCTGTCCTTCAAAAAGCTTTTATTCGTGCTAAATTTCTTGAAACCATATTGCTACAATCTTTGAAAATGGACTTGTTAAAAACAATTTCTACCAGACTCAGTATTATCTTTATCTACCTAAATGGTGTTAAACTTGTCACTCATGACTTGATTTAACAATTCTGGCTCTCCTTGATTAAGTCATGATCAGGAACAGAAAGAGACCATTCAGCCTCTCTAGCCTATTAACATTAGATTGTGGATGACATATTTGTACTTCAAAGCTATCATCGTTCTCTCTCTTGATTAACTTGTACTATATCTATTTGCTGTGACCCCCGATTTTCTCCCAGTGTGCTGTATCCTCTTACTTTGACCTTCTCCCACTGTGCCATAACCCTTTAACCATGGCCTCTGACATTCTCCCAGTGTCGGAACCATTTATTAATGACGCTGATCTTCTGCTGTGCTGTACCTGCATACTTGTAATCCCAAGGCTCCCCGCTCTCTTTGCAGACAATCGAAGGCGTCGCATACCCTGTAGACTGAATCCTCGCTTGGTACAGATGGACATTATATCTCCATAGCAATGAGGTGGTACAGCAGGAGATACTAGCAGAAATATGTCAGCTGAGATACAAGCAAAAGTGAGAAACTCAATATTTCTTTCAAATTATACAGTGATATTTGTTTATGGTGGGGCATGCAACCTGCATGTCAATGACTGATGAGGCAGAAGGCAGAAAGCCACATTCAGCTTGAAAACATCCATTTTCCAACACCATTCATGTTCACAGCAGTGAACAGCCCCTTCATCATCATGCAATTAATCAGGAGGCACTGGGTGACTGAAGGTCATCACACGCGACTGCCAGGGCTTGCCTCTGTATTTCAGGAATCTCAGTCACTGGAACGGACTGCTTCCCTTGGAAGTGACTAGCAGAAAATATTTAACAAAGATTAAAGGGTTCTTATTGGAATGGTACAGTGTCTTCTCTTACAGAAATGGTACAACATATGTTACTCTTCAAGAACCAGACTAGATCTGTGGTCTTCTGCCAAGAATCAGTATAAACTCACAGCCTCCTAATTGGAGCAGGGCCTTTAGTTACTTGTACAATATTCTGTCCGAGCATTGGGATGTACCTCTAATTGTTGCAACAAGTGTAGCAGGAGGCCTGCAAGTCTCTCTGGGGTCTATGTGGGTTCCCGTAGACTGGAGATTTTGAGATCTGTGGATGAAGGATTGGTACAGTAGAAATAGAATCAGGCTGTGTATCAAAATCCTTGACAAGTGCAAGTTTAAATAAAAATTGATTTTTTATTTATTTCTCTTGATTCTTTTGTCAACTTGGCTGAATTATGTTGAACGCTCACCTCTGAGTCAGCAGTCATGAACTCAAACTGCACTCCAGGAATTGAGTGCCTAATGCAATGGGACAAGCTTGTTTTTGCAGTACTGGCAGAATTGAGGGAGAGCTACACTGTGATAGAATCTCTGTGGTGTTCATTGTAACGTCCTTTTCAGTGTGTTACATACCTGGATTTCAAACTGTTTTTCCTGCCAGGGTTCTGAACGCCTACTCGTACAATCCCATTTTCAGGAATCCTTCCACCAAACCACACGCAGAGCTCCCAGTGGATACGGCTTTCCTGGTGTGGGGAGTAGAGGACTGGCTCATCACGATGCTTGCAGTAAAGGGCATTGATGGAGTGCTGATCTGTCACACTGGCCAGCTGAGGATCTGAGGGCCCAACAATGTCCATCCACAGTGCACGAGCATTCATACCTCTCAGTGCTAATGCCAACAGAGGTCTTGGGTCAGCATCATCTGGAGTGTAAGCAGAAGGCAGCTTACCTGTGGAGGAAAACAAAACACTGTAACCATGGGCTAGATTCCCCGTAAATCGCAATCGGCGCAGGGGCGGAGAATGGGCGTCAACCCCAAAATTTTGACTGGCGCCGTTCCCGCGATTCTCCGGTCGCCGGAGAATTGCTCGGGAGTCTCTCACTTGCGAACTACGCGCCGTGGCAAAGGGGCAGAGGCCCCCCCGCGATTCCCCACGTGAAACCGGCCGAGTTCCCGATGGCGTGGTTCTAACCACCTATCGTCCGTCGGGAACGTTGGCTGGCGGCTGCGGACTCAGACCGCGGCCGTCCTGGTGGTGGGGGGAGGGGGGGAGCCTCATGGACGGCCAGGGGAGCTATCGGGTGTCACGGACTCGCACGTTCTCGGAGGTCTACATTTTTGGTCTGAGCCCGCCATGCCGCACAGGCCGGCCGCTGCAGGACGCCGCCGTGTGCATGCGCAGACTCCCGACCGGAAGTGTGGGGCCCCGTATCCACAGCCAGAGCTGCGAGGAGCACTCTGGGGCCCTGCCAGCCCCCTGCAGGTAGGGGACTCGCGCAGGACTTTCTTAAGGAAAACGCTGGCATGGGGACATAGCCCCATTATTGGAGAATCCAGCCCCATATCTATTAGCAAACGTGTGAAAAATTACCTTTTAAATAATTAATGTAACTATGGATTTGAATTCTATAATATTTTGTTTGGTAGAGAGAGATTTACGAGAGTTTTGAATCGAGTGAGTGAATCCAGCCAAGGGTTTGCTGGTTGATTCTCCAGGACGATTAATTGGTTATTCCGCTACTCAGACTAAGTTAGAATACACAGCCCACTGGTCACATTTGGCTTTGCACTCTGTTTACCTGCGCTTTCAGCCAGGAGTCTGTGTGAAGAGTAAAGTAGACGAAGGCCACAGATATCTATACCATAGCCAAGGATGAGCTGCAGTGTGTGATGAAGGGCCATAGGATTAATCAATAAGTTATCAAAAATTAATGCCATGGTAATCTGAAACAAAGTAATGGTGAAATGAATTAATCAAACTTAATTCTAAGTAAGCATCTACTTTAAAACAATCTGTTGACATTCACACATAAAAGGAGAAGCTTACAGACAAGTTTGCCCTCAATTTCCTGCTCTGTGGGATGGTGGGCATAATCTGCTGTTGGTTTCCTCCAGTAGATATTTGCTGGAGTACAGATATTGTACCCAAGTGCTGTACACCGTAACAGTCATTTCTCACATGATGTCAAGTCAGTTTTTCGCATGACCAACACTTAGGATTTGTGTCTCTTTACTTCTATGATCCATCATTAATTATGGACCTGACTGGATATTTACACAGGTATGTTTCATTCCAACACATGCACTGATATATGACAGCAGTGTACAATCCTGTCCTTACCTCTGGTTTCTCCTCACAGCTCTCACTGATCTCAGTCACAGAGGGACAGTAGCTCTCGTCTGTCTCTACTGTCTGCCAATAAAACCCCATCTCAGTTTCAAATATTTTCTTAACAGTCTGTGTAAAAACCAAAGGACAGCGGAGCTAAGTTCAAATTCTCATCAGGGTTACAGACTCAAAGATCCTATACTTGTTATATTATCTTTTACATCCTCCTGGTGCAACTAAACAACACATACATTCAGTGTGACCGACACTCATGAGAGTGCTCAATGTGAACAAAACAGTTATTCATACCCACCTTGAGATCTGAATTGACAGAGATAATGGAGTTGAGACGAACTAGAGGAAGGTAGATTTGTGGAGGGAACATTTGTTCCTGAAGAGAATTATTCAGCTGTTTATACCACCATATCACTGCTTTCAGGCATGTTTGAGATAAGAATTTCACAACTAGCTGATAAAATATTGATGTTCCGCGCAGTTCTTCTTTTGTCTGTGAATAACCAAATAAAGGAGGCTAGGGCAATCAGTTCTCACAGTAAATATCCTTATGACAGTGCCTGCCCCTTTAATCACCCAAATCCCAGGAACAACAGCTACTGATGTACATTCTAGCCTTCCATTGAGAATAGGCAGGGCTGTCACCACATCTGGTTAAGGCACTAAAGCACTGGTTAAGACCTTACAGTAGCTTCATTCTTTAAAATGTCGAATTTTCCATTCACACTATAATCCACACAGTCCTGGATATTTCCTGGGGAGAACAAGAGGTGAAGATATCCAGCCTGCGATGTGCTCACATCACAGATATTGCACAGCTGATTAACATGCTCCACAGATTTCTCTATGTCCCGTTCACATTATTTTCATGCTGCAAATAAGTCCTCTTGCTCACACATGAATGTATTACAGTTCTTTCTCATCCCTAAGTAACTTAAAATAAAAATCCTAAGCAGCATTGTGTGCCCCTGCAAGTTGTGATGGCTGAGATGGGAAGGAGTGTAGCTTATGGCAAGGCAAGATAAAGTCGCCAAAGTCCTAGGTGACTATAGGCTGCTTTCCCCTTTGAGGGGGAGAGCTGACTGGTGTTTTAACCTGAGGGTCACCATACCGAAGGGCAAGGTTGAGAAGGCAGGCCTACATGAATAACCGTACCTATATGAATAACCTCAACTGGTTCAATAATTGAACCCGTGCTACTGGCATCGCTCTGCATCACGAGTCAGCTGTCTAGCCAAGTGAGCTCAAACAGCCTCATGTTGTAAAGGACTGACTAGCAGAAAATATTTAACAGAAGATTAGAAGGGTTCCTGTAGGAATGGTACAGTATGTCATTCCCTAACCGCAATATATATTACTCTAGTTTACTGTATATTACTGTAGCTTATAGACTGCACAAGTGAAGGACATTACAAAATACTAATTTTTCTTCATTCAGTATCCTGTAGATAAACCAGCATTGCGATTAGGAAGAGTAGGCATGGATATTATGAGCAAACACTACTGACCTTGTTTTTCCGGCTCTTACTGTAGGTGGGTTTGCTGGGGCTCGGCCCCTGACTAATTGGCACCACACAAACATAAAGAGCCAGGCCATCTTCTTGCCAGACCTGTTGAAGACCCACCACCTGAAATGGTGCCCTCAACTCCACCTCAGCACAGTCTCCATATAATCCATTCACAGGAACCAGCTGACTGGGAACCTGGGTAACAGGAAAAACAGTTTGTTCATAAACACTTCAAAATAAACATTTTGAAAGTTGGTAATATCAGGTCACTCAAAGTATTAGGTGCATTTATTTTTCTGACATCTTCTTGTAGTTCAGCTGTTGTCCACACATCGCAGTGGTGGAAAATAACAGGCTGAAATCCGTGAAAACTTGACACAAAAGATTGACTTCTAATTTTTTTTAAACAACTGGATCACCATATTAAGAGCAATCGGTTATGAAATACCAACACACTCCTGTCCGGGAGATCTGAAAGATTCTAAAATTAAGACTGTGGCTAGGTGGAGACCACAACCCCTGTTCAACTTAGGAACACTGGAACTCAGTATTGCATCATCCTCTTTTAGCAAGAAACTCACCAGAGAAAGGAACCACGACACCAGTGTATTATACAAGTTGGATGTGGTCATCATTGTGTCTAGAGAGTGTCCAGCCTGCGGTCCACTTGTCACCAGTTGGCCACAGCTGGAGAGTTGGACAATAAGTAGAAGCATGTCACTTCTTCCTTTCTGAGGTAAAGTGCTGATGTTGGGCAAATAGGAGGCCTCCTGAAAATAAAGAAAAGAGAATGAGCCAATGGCTACAGAGCTTCCTCCAGGTATAATTGGACTATGGTTGCCCAGTTATCTAAAAGATGAAAGGAATTTGTGAGACTGCAAATCTGATGTCTCACACAGTATCTTGTCCCCTCTCTGTCGCCTACTGGTTCACACCTGTCACAGTGTGATAACAGGAGCAGGTCATTTCGGTTAATATTAATGTAAATGATCAGTCATTGAGCATATTCAAGTCTGAGATTGAGGAGTGGAGTTCCCTCTATACCACTTTGCTGATACTAACTGCGAAAGAAGAGCAGAGTTCCCTCTAAGCCACATTGCTGATACTAACTGTGTGAAAAAGGAGCGGGTTCCTCCTACACCACATTGCTGATACTGACTGTGTGAAAGGAGTGAAGTTCCTCCTATATCACATTGCTGATACTAACTGGGTGAAAGAGGAGTGGAGTTCCCTCTATACCACATTGCTGATACTGACTGTGTGAAAGGAGTGAAGTTCCTCCTATACCCACATTGCTGATACTGACTGTGTGAAAGAGGAGTGAGTTCCCTCTATACCCACATTGCTGATACTGACTGTGTGAAAGGAGTGAAGTTCCTCCTATACCCACATTGCTGATACTGACTGTGTGAAAGGAGTGAATTCCTCCTACACCACATTGCTGATACTGACTGTGTGAAAGGAGTGAGTTCCTCCTACACCACATTGCTGATACTAACTGGGTGAAAGAGGAGTGGAGTTCCCTCTATACCACATTGCTGATACTGACTGTGTGAAAGGAGTGAAGTTCCTCCTATACCCACATTGCTGATACTGACTGTGTGAAAGAGGAGTGAGTTCCCTCTATACCCACATTGCTGATACTGACTGTGTGAAAGGAGTGAGTTCCTCCTACACCACATTACTGATACTAACTGGGTGAAAGAGGAGTGGAGTTCCCTCTATACCACATTGCTGATACTGACTGTGTGAAAGGAGTGAAGTTCCTCCTACACCACATTGCTGATACTGACTGTGTGAAAGGAGTGAATTCCTCCTACACCACATTGCTGATACTGACTGTATGAAAGGAGTGAAGTTCCTCCTATATCACATTGCTGATACTAACTGTGTGAAAGAGGAGTGGAGTTCCCTCTATATCACATTGCTGATACTGACTGTGTGAAAGAGGAGTGAGTTCCCTCTATACCACATTGCTGATACTGACTGTGTGAAAGAGGAGTGAGTTCCCTCTACATCCACATTGCTGATACTGACTGTGTGAAAGGAGTGAAGTTCCTCCTACACCACAATGCTGATACTGACTGTGTGATAGGAGTGAAGTTCCTCCTATACCCACATTGCTGATACTGACTGTGTGATAGGAGTGAAGTTCCTCCTATACCCACATTGCTGATACTGACTGTGTGAAAGAGGAGTGAGTTCCCTCTAAACCACATTGCTGATACTGACTGTGTGAAAGAGGAGTGAGTTCCCTCTAAACCACATTGCTGATACTGACTGTGTGAAAGAGGAGTGAGTTCCCTCTATATCCACATTGCTGATACTGACTGTGTGAAAGGAGTGAAGTTCCTCCTATATCACATTGCTGATACTGACTGTGTGAAAGGAGTGAGTTCCTCCTACACCACATTACTGATACTAACTGTGTGAAAGAGGAGTGGAGTTCCCTCTATACCACATTGCTGATACTGACTGTGTGAAAGGAGTGAAGTTCCTCCAATACCCACATTGCTGATACTGACTGTGTGAAAGAGGAGTGGAGTTCCTCCTACACCACATTGCTGATACGGACTGTGTGAAAGAGGAGTGAGTTCCCTCCATACCACATTGCTGATACTGACTGTGTGAAAGGAGTGAAGTTCCTCCTATACCCACATTGCTGATACTGACTGTGTGAAAGAGGAGTGAGTTCCCTCTAAACCACATTGCTGATACTGACTGTGTGAAAGAGGAGTGGAGTTCCTCCTATATCACATTGCTGATACTGACTGTGTGAAAGAGGAGTGAGTTCCCTCTAAACCACATTGCTGATACTGACTGTGTGAAAGAGGAGTGGAGTTCCTCCTATATCACATTGCTGATACTGACTGTGTGAAAGAGTGGAGTTCCTATGACACATTGCTCACAGTAACCGTGTGGAAGAGGATTGGCATTGCCTGCGTGCTGTGCGCTCACACTAACCGTGTGGAAGAGGAGTGGTGTTCCCTCTGCGGCACGCTGCTTTCCTGTCACAGACCTCAGGGGCTTCAGGCTGTCCAGCTGCCTGTACAACCGCTGTCGGCTCTGCTGCTCCTTCCTCCAGTGCTCTCTCAGCCTTTGGTCATTTGGCTCCAGACTCCGACTACGACATGGATTACTGTTTCAAAATTAAATAGAATGGAAAAGCAGAATATTTGTTACGAGGTGTGAACCTTTTAAATGTTGTTGTTCAGAAGGTCTGGGTGTGCTCTTTAACATTAATAAAGAATGCCAGCATTCAAGTACAGCATGGAATTAGAATGGGAAATAGCATGGTTGCCTTCACTGCAAGGGGGCTGGAGAACAAGAATAAGACCACGCCAAGAGTCGTGTGTGCAGTCTTGGTCTCCGTATCTAAAGATGGACACATTTGCATTGGAAGCAGTACTGTGAAGGTTCATTAAATTGGTTCCTAGGATCAGAGGCTGAGTAAATTGGACCTATACTCTCTGGTGTCTAAAAGAATAAGAAATGTTCTCATTGAAACACACTAGGTTGTGAAAGAATTTGTTGGACACTGAGAAATTGTTCCCCCTGGCTGAGGAAATAGAACGTGAGGCACAGTCTCAGGATGAGAGGCTGATAATTTAGGACTGAGATGAGGAGAAATTTCTTCACCTAAAAACTTGTGAACCGTTGCAATTCTCTACCCCAGAGGAATGTGGATGCTCCATTGTTGAATATATTTAAGGCTGAGATAGACAGATATTTGGTCTCTCAGTGAATCAAGAGATAGTAAGAAGTCTTACAACACCAGGTTAAAGTCCAACAGGTTTGTTTCAAACACGAGCTTTCGGAGCGCAGCTCCTTCCTCAGGTGAGGTCATTCACCTGAGGAAGGAGCTGCGCTCCGAAAGCTCGTGTTTGAATCAAACCTGTTGGACTTTAACCTGGTGTTGTAAGACTTCTTACTGTGCTCACCCCAGTCCAACGCCGGCATTTCCACATCATGGTAATCAAGAGATAGGGGGAGCAGGTGAGAAAGTGGAATTGAGGCTGAAGATTTCAATGAATGGGGGAGCAGGCTTGTGAGGACATATGGTCTACTTCTGCTCCTGTTTCTTATGTTATGTTCTAAATCAAAATACTTTACAACAGGGAACAAAATAATTATATACAATTTACTCATTAACAGTAGTTTATCCTCATCACAAGGGTTATGGAGTTCCCATCAGGAATTAAACTTGCTGGAAGTATTGAAAGTACATGGATGTTTGCACATTTTTGCCTTTTTTGCTTTCTTTCTGATGATGTCTGTAACGGTTATAAAGCCAAAAACTACCTCAATAAAATTGTTTATTTAAAAAAAGGAATTAAACTTGCTAGTCCGTTGAACACCAACCTGACACTGACCTGAACACCAACAAGTCACTGAGGAGGTTACTGATTAGATGCTACGTACAACCATAATGACTGGCAATTATACTGCACCTTTTGCACGGAATAATGTCAAAGGCACTTCACAGATTAGCGAGAGAAATTAGGAGGGGTGACCAGACATTTGGCCAAAGAGGTGGTTTTCAAAGAAGATCTCAAAGGAGGAGAAGAAGGTTGGGACATAGTTGCACGTAGTTAGAATCATGCTTTTCCCCCATCGCATGATATGTTGTCACTGGTGAACGTTAGAGGTTGGCAAAGATGAGGCTTTGAAAAGATTAAAAGTTAAGGATGAAATTTGAAATTAGGTGCGTTGAGGGACCGTCAGCCAATGTGGACCATAGTTGGTCTGACCTCAGCAAAGGCAAATAGCTCCTCTGTAACTGGAGTGACAAATCCCAGAGCGACAGAGAGAGAGTGAAAGAAAAATCAGAAGAGAAAGGAAACCAGTGGAGATTAAAGCAGAAACAAGATTGAATTCCAATGAAAGGTCATCTTCCTGGAAGTTTACCTCTGTTTCTCTTTCCATAGATGCTACCAGACCTGCTGAGTATTTCCAGCATTTTCAGTTTTGTTTCAGATTTTCAGGATTTGCTGTATATTGCTTTTGTTTGGAAGAACAGATTGATATTTTGTTAAAGCATCTATGAACTTTCCCCGTTTCACGCATATTCCCTTCCTTACCGGTTTATATTTGCAGGATATTGCTCCCTTCCAGGCAGTGTTGGCTCACTCTGTCTGACAGCTGGTATTGTGACTTTTGAAGTACAGTTTTTCAGTGTGGGAGCAGATGCGAGGATGAGTTGGTCACTGGGTGAACTGAGCGCCTCTCGGGCTTGTCTCTCTGTGTTAGAGTCTAGAGCCACAGACACCCCAAGCTGCTCACCGACAGGCTTCTTGCTTTCACTTCTTGCTTTCCTTCTCTTCATCTGGGTTTGTTTGGCTGCATCATCAGTTGCTCCTGTCTGTTCAACTATATGTTTAGAATCACTGTATGGCATTTTTGTGGACTTGACAGAGGCTTTTCGCAGTTGCTTCAGTAACTTGCTTTTACCGGTGCAGTTGCCGTAGCTGGTAGAGAAAAAAATAGATTCAGGTGAATGACTGACATTAAAATTATATGTATTAGGCTCATAATTCTGCAAGTGGGGAGCGTAACGTTAGTGAAACTGTAATCCAGAGGTCTGGACGGATGGCTAACTATTAACAGCCTTCTCAAATGGCCTAGCAAGTCACACAGCTGTAGATAGCTTACCATTGCCAACTCAAGGGCACTGGGGGATGGGCAATAAATGCTGGCCATGACATCACACATGTTCACATCACATGAATGAATAAGAAAAGTGTTCTGGATTCCACCTGGTGCAGGTGTACCCGATTCCCCCAGTATTTGAACTGGCAATTGAGGCTCCCTACTAGTATTGCATATTCATCCGTAAAGCTCTATGGTAACCAGTGTATGTCAGTCTCTGTGAAAGTTGAACAGTTTCTTAAATTTCAGTACAAAGTGGTACATATTTCAGTTGCACAGTAGCGTAGTGGTTGCTTCACAGCACCAGCGACCAGAGTTTGATTTCCAGCTTGGGTCACTGTTGGTGCGGAGTCTGCGCGTTCTCCTCATGTCTGCGTGGGTTTCCTCCCACACGTCCTGAAAGAAGCTTGTTGGGTGAATTGGACATTCTGAATTCTCCCTCAGTGTACCCGAACAGGTGCCGGAATGTGGCGTCTAGGGGATTTTCATAGTAACTTAATTGAAGTGTTAAGTAAGCCTACTTGTGACACTAATAAAGATCATTATTATTATTCAGGAAGAAAATTTAACAGGAAGCATCACTGTGCTGTAACTCACTTGGATATCATTATCAATCTGTGGTACGTGATGTAATCTTAGTCCCACATATAGGTGACAGTTCATTCACACCAATGAACATACTTCAAATTGTGAGAGCTAAAATTCTAATTATGCATTCAAATAGCATGAGTTTCATTCTCTCACTTAAATGATTAACCTTTCCTCACCCTGAGTCACTCTTGGGTTCTTTCTGTTCTCGGTCACTATCATGGGCTGACACGCTGCTCTGGCTGTCTTCCTCAAAGGATGATTCTGTGGAACTGTGTAAAATAACAGGTACAGGAACAAGAATTAAAGATAAGGATTTACTCTCACACCCACTGCCAGCTGGTGGGGATTCCTGGCAGCAGCAAGGCCTTAGGTAATGATGAAACTTGCCGCCATGGTAATGAGGGCTTGTGAACCCAGTAAATCCTACAGGAACCCAATAGGACACAGATAGACTCGCAGCTTGAAGTTGCACACTGAGGCAATTAAGTTATGACTTCAGCTCGGAAAAGCTTCCTTTAGTTTGGGTGGATTTTGCAATCCAGAGCTCTCAAGAGTACTCAGGTGAAGAGTAGTTCAGGAAATCGCATTCCTGAAAATTCTACTTCCCTTTGTGAGTGCTGGATAACCTATCATTATTTCAGTAAAAATGCAGACACTTTGGAAAGAAATGGACAATTTTCTCAATGGTGCTAAGCCATGAAGGAAACTCATGCTTGTTAACCATTTAAATAAGCTGGAAGCAGGCCTGGACAGTATTTTAGTTTAACTGGACCATTATAGGGAAGTTTTTACATCATACTCACTGTAGTAAGCTAACTTATGGTCAAGACACCATTTTGAACTAATATTGGGCCATAGAAGTTGATGTACCATCATTCGGACTCGAATCGTGAAGAAGTTCCATATATCAGGCTTTAATCAACTAGTTGTGTGCCCTACAGTTGACTTACAGAGAAAGGCCGACTGCCGGGTCCTACGGGTTCTTATAACCCGCCTCGTAGGTGGGACTACTTGCCTCTCGGCCAATGGGTGAGCAGTCACATGACTAGCCTCAACCAATCAGCAGAGAGGCAAATGACCGGCCTGAGCCAATGGGCAGCGAGTGCTCTGAACCAATGGCAGATAGGGACCGTAAATCTCCTAGTTATACGACCACATTCACCCCTTGTGGAGAAAGAAGCCGGGGGGGGGGCAGGAGTAACAAGAGAGGGGGGCTGTTGGACTGGTGGTATGACTAGAGAGAACGAGGTGTACCGAGGTAAATGGCGGCTGCCCACTGGCTCGCGACGACTATGCATATACAATGAACGGCAATGAACAGTACACAAATAGAAAAAAAAACAGGAAAAAAATGTGCAACTTGTACATTGGAACTCTGAATGACACAGGGAGTCCGATAAAAGTCCAGTGGAACATCAGATCGACGCGATCAGTCTATCGGGTGCCCTCGATGTTCTGCTGGACCGTCGCAGCGGTGCTGGTGACGTCAGGCCGGTGGCCGTCCTTGACTCCGGGAGCAGCGGTCGTGATCCTGTGTCCGTACCCCTGGTCGGTGCTAGCGAAGCTCTGGCCTGGGTAGGGGGTTCATATGCGCTGGGTTGCGGGGGCGCCGGGTGGGTGGGACTGGGCGGAGGGTATTGATGTGGGGGGTTGGGGCCGCACGCCGGCGGGTGCCAGGTCTCGAAGGGAGACCGTGTCCCGCCGACCATCGGGATACTCCATGTACGCGTACTGCGGGTTAGCGTGGAGTAACTGGACTCGTTCCACCAACGGGTCGGACTTGTGCACCCGCACGTGCTTCCGGAGCAAGATGGGCCCGGGTGTGGCCAGCCAAGTCGGGAGAGGGGATCCGGAGGACGACTTCCTAGGGAAAACAAGAAGACGTTCATGAGGCGTTTGGTTTGTGGCAGTGTAGAGGAGAGACCGAATTGAATGGAGGGCGTCGGGGATGACCTCTTGCCAGTGGGAGATAGGGAGATCTCTGGACCGTAGGGCCAGTAGGACGGTCTTCCAGACTGTGCCATTCTCCCGCTCGACCTGCCCGTTACCCCGAGGGTTATAACTGGTCATTCTGCTAGAGGCGATGCCCCTGCTGAGCAGGAATTGACGCAGCTCATCGCTCATAAAGGAGGACCCCCGGTCGCTGTGGATGTACGCGGGGTAACCGAACAGGGAGAAAATGGAGAGGAGGGCCTTGATGACGGTTGTCGTGGTCATGTCGGGCAGGGGATGGCGAAAGGGAAGCGGGAGTACTCGTCAATCACACTTAAGAAGTAGGTGTTGTGGTTATTGGAGGGGAGGGGACCCTTGAAGTCCATACTAAGACGTTCAAAAGGGCGGGACGCCTTTACCAGATGCGCTTGCTCGGGGCGGTAGAAGTGCGGTTTGGACTCTGCGCAAATGTGGCAATCCCTGGTCACGGTCCTGACCTCCTCAATGGAGTAGGGCAGGTTGCGGGTCTTGATAAAGTGATAGAAGCGGGCTACCCCTGGATGGCAGAGGTCGCGTGGAGGGTGCGGAGGCGGTCAATCTGCGCGCTGGCGCAGATACTGCGGGACAGGGCATCAGGAGGCTTGTTGAGCTTCCCAGGACGATACAAGATATCGTAGTTGTACGTGGGCAACTCGATCCGCCATCGCAAGATCTTGTTGTTCTTGATCTTGCCCCTCTGTGCATCGTCAAACATGAAGGCCACTGACCACTGGTCTGTGAGGAGGTTGAACCTCCTGCCGGCCAGATAGTGCCTCCAGTATCGCACAGCTTCAACTATGGCCTGTGCCTCCTTTTCCACCGAGGAATGGCGGAGTTCGGAAGCGTGGAGGGTCCGGGAGAAGAAGGCCACGGGTCTGCCCACTTGGTTGAGGGTGGCCACCAGAGCTACGTCAGATACGACGCTCTCGACCTGTAATGGGAGGGACTCGTCAATAGCACGCATCGTGGCCTTCGCGATATCCGCTTTGATGCGGCTAAAGGCCTGGGGCGCCTCCATCGACAGTGGAAAAATGTTGGATTGGATGAGGGGGCGGGCTTTGTCGGCGTAGTTCGGAACCAACTGGGCGTAATAGGAGAAGAAGCCCAGACAGCGTTTAAGGGATTTGAGGGAGTTGGGGAGAGGGAGTTCCATCAGGGGGCGTATGCGTTCGGGATCGGGGTCTATCACTCCGTTACGCACTACGTAGCCGAGGATGGCTAGACGGTCGGTGCGAAACACGCACTTATCCTTATTATGTGTGAGGTTAAGGAGTTTTGCGGTACGGAGGAATTTCTGTAGGTTGATGTCATGGTCCTGCTGGTCGTGGCCGCAGATGGTGACGTTATCAAGATAAGGGAAGGTCGCCCGTAAGCCGTATTGGTCAACCGTTCGGTCCATCTCCCGTTGGAAGACCGAGACCCCATTTGTGACACCGAATGGAACCCTTAGAAAGTGATAGAGGCGCCCATCTGCCTCGAACGCGATGTACTTGCGGTCACCCGCGCGGATGGGAAGCTGGTGATAGGCGGACTTAAGGTCCACCATGGAGAAGACTTTGTACTTCGCGATCCTGTTAACCAGGTCGGAAATACGAGGGAGAGGGTACGCGTCCAGCTGCGTAAACCTGTTGATGGTCTGACTGTAATCAATGATCATCCGGTTTTTCTCCCCAGTCCGAACTACCAGCACTTGGGCTCGCCAGGGACTGTTGCTGACCTCGATGACTCCTTCCTTTAGTAGCCTCTGGACCTCGGACCTGATGAAGGTCCGGTCTTGGGCACTGTACCGTCTGCTCCTAGTGGCGACGGGTTTGCAATCCGGGGTGAGGTTCGCAAACAAGGAAGGGGAGTCCACTTTGAGGGACGCGAGGCTGCAGACAGTATGGGGTGGAATAGGGCCGCCGAATTTAAAGGTCAAGCTCTGCAGGTTGCACTGGAAATCCAGTCCTAAGAGTGCCGGTGCGCAGAGGCAGGGGAGGACGAGGAGTTTGTAATTTTTAAAAACCCTCCCCTGGACGCAGCACCCGGTGATGTGGACGGAGTGCAAACATGAGGCATGAGGGGGGGGGGGGGGGTTGCGTGCCACGTTACCCAAGGGGCTGCCGTGCGGCCGGGGGCATATGCGCGAGCGTTTCGGTCGGCAACCTCCAGGGAGAATGCGAGGGTCCATGCCTCAGCGAGGCTTAAAGTGTCTTTTTCTAATAGTCGCTGGCGTAGTGCAGAAGGTCACATGCCTGCAACGAAGGCATCCCGAATTAATAGTTCCGTATGTTCTGCCGCAGTAACTGGCGGGCAGGCGCAGTTTCTCCCCAAGACAACGAGGGCCGGATAAAATTCATCAAGGGACTCACCGGGGAACTGCTGCCTTGTAGCCAGGAGATGCCGTGCAGAGACTTGGTGAACAGGCCTTTGAAAATGTCTTTTCAGAAGGTCCATGGCCCGCCATAGTCTTGTTCATCCTCAATCATCGAGTAGACGGTGGTGCCCACGCACAAGTGGAGGATGTGGAGTTTCTGCTCCTTGGTGGGTTGGCTGCCTGTGGTGGAGAGGTAGCTGTTGAAGCACGCCAGCCAATGTTTAAAAGTTGCTGACGCGTTTGTAGCATGCGGGCTGATGCGGAGGCAGTCTGGTTTGATCCGAAGCTCCATTTCAAAATTCTAGTTGATTAAATTGATGTACCATCAATTGGACTCGAGTCGTGAAGAAGTTCCATATATCAGGCTTTAATCAACTAGTTGTGTGCCCGACAGTTGATTTACAGAGAAAGGCCGACTGCCGGGTCCTACGGGTTCTTATACCCCGCCTCGTAGGCGGGACTACTTGCCTCTCGGCCAATGGGTGAGCAGTCACATGACTAGCCTCAACCAATCAGCAGAGAGGCACATGACCGACCTGAGCCAATGGGCAGCGAGTGCTCTGCACCAATGGCAGATAGGTACCGTAAGCCTCCTAGTTATACCACCACAGAAGTAATATTGTATTCTGTACTTTATAGTCATTCACATGCATTAATTAGTTACTGTGTGATAGCTGATCAATCACAACTCCAATTCCTGCCTAACCCCGATAACCTTTCACCTCTTTGTTTATCACAGTAGAAGAGAATGAATGATCATGAAATGTCCCATTGTTCTTCTCCAATGTACGTAAATGGTTAAACCCGTCAAAATTAAGTCAGTAACAACAATGACCAATTGAATAATTACAACAGAATTGATTTGGGATGAGGCAAGGCTAATTCAAGATCTAAAAGAGGGCTTTAAGAACCATTTTGTTGCTTGCAAGTCGGACTATAGTCGTGGTGGTACTCAAAGTTACTGGGCAGGATTTGTGGTAAATCACTGTCAGTGAGGGAAGCTGAGGAACATTTGCACTTCACCTGGGGTGTTCGCCCAAACTGCAGGTGTAAAGATCAATCGTGCATTGCTATGTATACCTTTCCTTTCTTTTTAAATAAACTTCCATATTATTTGCTATTTCAGAGTCTTGTCTTGCCTTATGGTTGAGTCTTTAGAACAAATCCATTTTATAGGGTCAATTCAGAACTGATTAATTAGGCCGTGCATAACTAAATTAAACTGGATCTACCTCTTTAAAACTGACAAGGATTGGATCTCAAACATCTGCTGTGAAATAAGCTGTCCAGTCACACACTATTTGTACAGATATGGAGAAGTCAAGTCTTATCTTTCAGTATTCAGAATTCAAAGAGTGTGCAGCCAATCAACGTAGGAACCGTTTTGCCCTGGGAACCAATTCTACAAATTTGTTAGATTGAATACTTTTTCTTAAACGTTTTTATGGTATGTTACCCTGGATTACTGTCCATTACCTTTCATTCTGCAGACAGGTGAGCTTCTCCTTACTGTCTTTGCAGCCTGTCTGTGATGTGCTTCCGTCTTGCTCCCAGTTCCGGAGGTCAATAAAAACAGTTTCCGGTTCGGAAGCCTTTTTCACTGTCAGCTTTTCTTTCATCCTGATATAGCTGTTTGTTTCAGGACTGAAAACATGAAATAAGAAAACAGAAAAGATTAATAAGCCCATCACTTAACAAAGAGTTCTATTCTGAAGTAAAAAATATACCTCCCAAGCAGATCTGAGATGATGGCTGGGAATTTGTGGCGGCATGGTGGTTAGCACTGCTGCATCACAGCACTAGGGGCCTGGGTTCGATTCTGACCTCAGGTAATTGTCTGTGAGGAGTTTGCATATTCTCCCCGCGTCTGCGTGGGTTTCCTCTGGGTGCTACGGTTTCCTCCCACAGTCCAAATATGTGTAGGTTAGGTGGATTGGCCATACTAAATTGCCCTTTAGGGTGGGGTTACAGGGCAGGGGATTGGGCAGGGGGTGGTCTTTTGAAGCATCGGTGCAGACTCGATGAACCGAATGGCCTCTTTGTCTACTGTAGAAATTATATGATTCCAGTTTCTTTGATGTTATTCCCATTTCACTATTCCAACTTTGAGAGAATGTTGGTCCCGGACCACTTCTGGTTTATCGGGAAAATTATTCCGCACTCTAAAAATTCAAATGGTCTCTCAGAACATCATGAATATAAAAGATCCCACGACAATATTCAATGTGGAAGAGGGTTCACTCAGTATCCAGGCAATTTTCTGCCATCAACCAATTCCATCCAAAATAATTGATTCATTTGGCATTTCTTTCATTTGCTCTTTGAGAGTTTGTAGTGTGCAAATTGGTGTTTGTTTGCTTACAACTACTCTAAATATCAAAATTAATGAATTCACAGTAAGACACTTACTGAAATGTTCTTTACATATCCTAACCACTGAATTAGATATACATATTGTTAGCCATGAATTTAATTAATTAATTTTTAATACTTTATATTACCCAAAGTTGATGGAGGCAGGTTTTTGCAAGGGGTCGGGGGTTGCAGGTGTTGATAACAGCGCCGCGTCCATTTGTCTCAGAGAGATACTTGGGATGTCCGGATGGGGGAGTGTTTGTTTTGAGTCACTGGGGTGTTGGAGGATGAAATGGGGGGTCGGGTTTTTCGTTGTTTTGTTTTGTTGTGTTGAATATTTAAAAAGGTTAACAGTTGAATAAAAATATTTTCAAAAAAAGAATATTACCCAAAGTTCCTCATGGTTGTCGAATAGTTTTTAAAAACATCAATAAATTTAGAGTACCCAATTCATTTTTTCCAATTAAGGGACAATTTAGCATGATCAATCCACCTACCTTGCACATCTTTGGGTTGTGGGGCGAAACCCACGCAAACAAGGGGAGAATGTGCAAACTCCACACAGACAGTGACCCAGAGCCGGGATCGAACCTAGGACCTCGGCGCCATGAGGCAGCAATGCTAACCACTGCGCCACTGTGCTGCCCTATGGCTGTCAAATAGTTTTGTTTCTGATTTCCATTCTCCGATTTTAAACGACAAGCATATTTTAAACTTCAAATCATATTTCCTGAAACCATGGGCGGGATTCTCCATCCTGGCAGCCAGCCAATGGGGTTTCCCATTGTAGGCACCTCCGTGCCTCGGGAAATCCACGGGCGTGAGTGCGCTGCCGCTGAAATAGAGATTCCGCCGGCGAATAATCCAGCCCCATATTTTTAACAAGTTAAACAAACACATTATTAATCACTAACTTGTTTTGTACCTCAGAACATAATTGGAGTTATTGGTACTGCCTCCATCAAGCCTGGTCCAGCTTGTTCTGTTGGACTGGCGCTCTCCATCATGCACCGGGGTTTGGGTTTTCAATGTGATAGCTCCTCCTGACTGCTTTACAGACAATGAGGTGAGCTGTTCCATAAGGCTCTGTTCTCTATTAACACGAGAAGGTACTATATAGCAAAATGAGAGCACACAATAAAATCCGCTTACACTCGGGGCAGATTTGCATTTAATTTGACACAATAAACCAAGTATTGTACAAAAGCTAATTAAGGTGCAACTCCGAGACAGTGTAACTCCATCAGAGTATGGTTCTTTACAGTTTGAGCTGAGGGCGCTACAAACCAGACAGGCTAGACCTGGGCAGGACTGAACTGATGTCCTAGAGGGAGTATTTGCTAGAATGGTTGGGTTTAAACTAAAATGGCAGGGGATTGGAACCTATGCAAGGAGGAAGCATGGACAAGACCAAAGACAAACGGGAAATAAGGAAAATGATAGGCAGAGTCTTCAAGGGCCAGATTCAAACAGGGTCACTGTGCAAAATAATGGGATTGGGAGAAGGAATGTTGAAAAGACAAGCCTTAAGGTATTTTGCCTTAATGCGCAAAGCATTCGCAATAAAGTGGATGAATAAATCATGCAAATAGAGGTAAACAAGTATGATATAATTGGGATTAAGGAAACATGGCTGAAGGGTAACGAGGGATGCGAATTGAATTTCCAAGGATATTCAGTATTTAGGAAGCACAGACAAAAAGAAAAAGGCAGTAGGGTTGCATTGCTGGTTAAAGTGGAAATGATGTACCATCAATTCACTACAAGACGATGAGAGCGAGTGAACATAGGCTTTATTATCCAAGAACGTGCCTGCCTGTGACTGCTGTAACAATGAGCGCGCCCCCAGGCGGCCGGTCTATATACCGCCTGGAGGGGGGGGGCAGAGCCCACCAGGGTGCCAGTACAATACATGAAAGGAGATCATATAACCATTCCCTGGCCATAGGCCACAGTACTATAGACAACTTATATTATGGTGAATATATTCACCACAGGAAACTAATGCAATAGTGAGGAAGGACATTCGCTCCGACTATGTAGAATCTGTATGGGTAGAGCTGAGAAACACCAAGGGGCAAAATAGTTAGTGGGGATTGTATATAGACCCCCAAACTGTAGTGGTGATGTTGGGAATGGCATTAAACAGGAAATTAGAGACGCATGCAATCTGGAATTATGGGTGACTGGTAGCACAGTGGTTAGCACCGTTGCTTCACAGCGCCAGGGACCCAGGTTTGATTTTCGGATTGGTCACTGTCTGTGTGGAGTCTGCATGTTTTTCCGCATGTCTACGTGTTTTCCTCCAGGTGCTCCAGTTTCATCCCACATGTTCTGAAAGACGTGCTTGTTAGGTGAATTGGATATTCTGAATTCTCCCTCAGTGAACCCAAACAGGCGCCGCAGCGTGGTGACTAGGGGATTTTCACAGTAACTTTATTGCAGTGTTAATATAAGCCTACTTGTGACACTAATAGTGATTATTATTATGACTTTAACCTGTATATTGACTGGGCAAATCAAATTAGTAACAATACTGTAGAGGAGGAATTCCTGGAGTGTATACTGGTAGGTTTTCAAGAGCACCATGTTGAGGAACCAACTAGGAAAACAGGCCATCCTAGACTGGGTATTTTGTAATGAGAAAGGAATAATTGGCAATCTAGTTGTGGAAGACCCTTGGGGATGAGCGACCAAAATATGATAGAATTCTTCGTCAAGATGGAGAGCGACGTGGCACTTCCGGTGACGGCGGGCGGGAGGCAGTCGCACACTGGAGGGCTCCCTCTCGGGAATAGAAATTTCAGAGTTTTAACGCCCGGTCCCGGGGGCAACGGAGGCTGAAAAAGCTGTAAGAAGGCACAGGGAGGAGAAATGTCCAAGTTTGAGAAAAATCCGGCCCAGAAAAAGGGGGTTAATGAAAGTCCACCAGTGAGTGGAAAAGTCAGTGCAGGAACTGTAAGGAAAGCGGAGGCTGGAGCACCAGGGGAGGCCGCATTGCTCACAGCAGAAGAAATGACTAAGGTGATGGCTGTGGAACTTGAGAAACAATTCACAAAGCACATGGAAGCAATGAAGAAGGAGATGGGGCTGTATTAAAAGTGCTGGTGGAGGAGGTGCGGGAGCAAGGTGAGACGCTGAAGGAAGTGGAAGAGGCATTATCGCATCACAGTGATCAACTCACCTCGATGGGGAAGGAGTTGCAGAAGGTGATAAAGACCAACAAGGGTCTGCGAGCCAAAATCAAAGACTTGGAAAACAGATCCAGGCGGCAGATACTGAGGATTGTGGGTCTGCCCAAAGCGGTGGAAGGCCCGAGGCCGATGGAGTACTTTGCCACGATGGTGGCGAAGCTATTGGGGGAGGGGGATGATCCCTCTCGATATGAACTGGATTGGGCTCATCGGTCGTGGAGGGCGATACCAAAGGCGAGTGAGCCGCCAAGAGTAGTAATTGTGTGTTTCCGTAGGTATAGCGTGAAGGAGAAAGTCCTGGGCTGGGCAAAGCAGAAGCAAGTGATGCAGTGAGCGGGAGTTGGTATACGCATATACCAGGACTTTAAGGTGGCGCTGGTGAGGAGGCAGGCTGCCTTCAGCCGGGTGAAGAAGGCACTGTACAACAGCAAGGTGCAGTGCAGCATAGTGGATCCAGCTAAGTTGACGGTGACCTACAAATCCAAGGACATTTATTTTGGGACGGCGAAAGCGGCAGAGGAGTTTGCGAAGGCAGAAGGACTATGGCAGAATTGAGAAATGGGACTGAGAGCGGGTCGTGTACCTATGTAGCCTCATGTAACTTTAGTTTTTCACTGCATGTTGGTGTATGTACTAAATGAGTCTACGCTGTATATATATTTAAACAAGGGAAGAGATGGGACTTTCAATTGCAATGATGGTTCTTTGGGGCTTGGGTGTGTATGCTGGGGTTGTTTGCTAAAGGGGATTTCTTGGTTTTCCTGGGACAGGGCAAGGGGGAAGGAGATCCGGGTGGGGGCCTCCATGCTGACCGGTTTAAGCCGGCCAGTGAACGGGAGTAAGGTGGGGGGAGGGGCTGCAGCCATCGGAGCCTGGTAGAACAGGTTTCGGTGAGTCAAGCCAAGGTGAAAAGTTGGGGAAGGAACCGAGGTTCGGGGGGGAGTTTACAAGAGGAAGTGGAGGGGAAGCGTCTGGGAGGGGGAGTGGGGAGGTGTCTACAATTCATGGGTGTCATTCACGGTACACTTTCAGGGATTGGATGGCGTAGAATATTAGGGGGGAGGGTTGAGGGGGTGGACTATATATGTCAATGGTGACCATAGGCGATTCCTGATTCCTTTTTCTTTTTTCCTTTCTTTCCACCTTGGGAGGGTTTGTTTTATTTGATGCTTATATTGTCAGGTGGGCCGTTGTTTGGGGGTGGTGAGAGAATGGGATCATTGTTGTTGATAAGGGGATTGACATTGTATTCGTTTACTGTTTGTTGGTGGGGTGTAAATTCTGAAGAAAATGTGAAAATGGAGAACAAAAATATTTAAATAAATTTATTTAAGGCTAAACAACTAAAAAAAAGATGGAGAGTGACGTAGTTGATTTTGAGACGAGGATCCTGAATCTAAATAAAGGAAACCAAAATGGTATGGGGCGTGAGTTGGCTATGATGGATTGGGGAACATTACTGAAAGGGATTACGGTGGATAGACAATGGCAAACATTCAAAGAGCGCGTGTGAATTGCAACAGTTGTTTATTCCTGTCTGGCGCAAAAATAAAACAGGAAAGATGGCCAATCAATGGCTTCTGAGGGAAATTGGAGATAGTATTAGATCCAAGTAAGAGGCATACAAATAGGCAAGAAAAAAAACAGAAGACATGAGGTTTGTGAGAAGTTTAGATTTCAGCAAAGGAGGACCAAGGGATTGATTAAGAAAGGGAAAATAGAGTACAGGGTAAGCTTGCTGGAGATATAAACACTGACTATAAAAGTTTCTATAGGTACGTGAAGAGTCAAAAATTGGTGAAGACAAATGTATTTCCCTTACATCAGAAATGGGAATATGTAATAGGGAATAAATAAATGACTGACCAACTAAATACATATTTTGGTTCACAAAGGAGCACACAAATAATTTACCCCAAATGTTGGGGAATACAGGGTTTAGTGAGAGGGAGGAACTGAAGGAAATCAGTATTAGTAGGAAAACAGTGTTGGGGAAATTGATGGAATATAAAGCCGACAACTTTCCGGGGCCTGATAAGCTATGTCTACTGTAATTCTTTCAGGGAGTAGCTAGTAGAGTTGATGTGGATGTGGTTTATTTGGACTTTCAGAAGACTTTTGACAAAGTCCCACATAAGAGATTAGCATGTAAAATTAAAGCCCGCGGAATTGGGAGTAGTGTATTGAGATGGATTGAAAGCTGGTTGGCAGACTGGAAACAAAGAGTTAGGAATAAACTGGTCTTTTTCTAAATGGCAGGCAGTGAATAGTGGGGTATCGCAGCGGTCAGTGCTTGGATCCCAGCTATTTACAATATATATTAATGATTTAGATGAGGGAACAAAATGTAGTAACTCAAAATTTGCAGATGACACAAACTTGGGTGGGAGTGGGAGCTGTAAGGAGCATGCAGAGATCCTTCAGTGTGATTTCTCCACATTGAGTGAGTGGGCAATTACATCACACGACACATGCAGTATAATGTGCACTTTGGCAACAAAAACAGCAAGGCAGATTATCAGAATAGCCATAAATTGAGTGTGTGTGTGCGTGTGTGTGTGTGGGGGGGGGGGGGGGGATGTCTTGCTGTCTTGATAGACCACATTTGTCTGCAGTTTTGGTCTCCTTATCTGATGAACGATATTCTTACTAAAGAATGAGTGCAACGAAGGTTTACCAGACTGGTTCCTGGGATGGTGGGACTGACCTATGAGGAGAGATTGACTCAGTTAGGATTATATTTGCTGGGTTTTAGAAGAATGAGGGGAGATCTCATAGAAACCTATAAAATTCTAACAGGACTAGACTGGGAAGATGCAGGAAGGATGTTCTCAATGGTGGGGGAGTCCAGAAACAGGGGTTACATCTAAGGATATGGGATAGACCATTTAGGACTGAGATAAAGAGACATTTATTAACCCGAGAGTGATAAGCCTGTGGAATTTGCTACCACAGGAAATAGTTGAAGCCAAAACATTGTATGTTTTCAAGAAGGAGCTAGATATAGCTCTTGGGGTGAAAGGGATCAAAGGATATGGGGGAGGAAAAGTGGGAACAGCTTATGGCATTAGGTGATCAGCCATGATCATAATGAATGGCAGAGCAGGTTCGAAGGGCCAAGTACCCTACTCCTGCCCCTATTTTCTATGATTCTGTGTAATCTTAGCAGTAACTAAGTATGTGCAGTTACCTGGGAAATGTTCTCATCCATTGTAACTTTTACAATGGGTAATCAAAGTCATAATGCATGTCAATGAATTAAAACAATCAGCCATCTATCTTTAACATGCAAATAAATAGGATGAAAGCATAGTCCAGGAGGTGGAAAAGAAGCGTTTTTCCTGGCCAGTTTTAGCCAATCACCAACCTGGAACTTACCTGACATTCATTCACTTTGATCAGCACAAGCATCATAAAAATCAAATTCACCCATATACCTTTTTTTCCCCTAAAATACACTTTATTCAGAGAATTTATAAAAGTACATTATGTGCATAAAGGTTGAGACATTCTATAAGGCCGAGACTCTGGGCTCACCACCTGCCAAACTACATCAGTTCACTCATTTACTGCTGCCCCCACAAGGCAAACAGCCTGAAGCTCAGACCACAATCCCTGTGAGAATAGCTAATTTGGAAAATCATGGGAGACTGTTCACATTAAGCATATGATGAATTGCTAACAAAATCCCAAAGTGGCAACTGGTGCAATTTAAAATGAATTAACTAAAAAAGTCTGGATTTTAAAGCTACTCTCAGTAATGGTACCCATGAAATCATTGGGATGTCATAAAAACCTAGTTCGCTAATGTCTTTTAAGAAAGAAAACCTGCCGTCCTTACCCAGTCTGGCCTATCTGTGACTCTAGACTCTTAGAAATGTGGTTGAATCTTAACTGTCCTCGGAAATGGTCTAGCAAGCCACTCAATTGTACCAAACCGCTCAAGAAAAGTTGCAAAGGAGTAAAACTGGATGGACCACCTGGCATCAACCTAGGTATCAGAAATGACAATGGCACACCCTGCCTAACTTCCCTGCAAAATCTTCCTTGCCAAAAATTGGGCGAGCTGTCTCACAGACTATTCAAGCAACAGTCTGCCGTACTCACCAAACCATACCTTATAGCCACTGCCCATGACTCCTCCACCACCATTCCTGGGTATAACCTGTGTAAGTCATATCTAACTTTCAGTGAATTATGTCAACAGTTAGAAACAGCCAACTTAAATTCAGCACTTGACTTAGGAGACATCTTAGAATGGATTTTTGTACTTCTGTTAGGCAGCAAAACAATCTGTACTCTTAATATTTGATGTATTTAGTTGTAGAAACAATGGAGAGATCTTGGTGCCTAGAACCATGCTAACATACTAAAATGCATGCCAGAAGAAGCTGATTAATTGAAAACCTCGATGACAAGCCAAAGCATTAACCCTCTCAGCAGAGCTGACACTGAACATTCAAGCTTTTCAGTTTATAAGTATTATTTCACCTTTTTAAGTTCTAGATTTATTGGGTTAATATGAAGTCAGATAATTGCATAATTAAGAATCAAATAAATTAAAATTAAAAAGCTACACCTGCCCTGATGTGGCATTAGGCCAAAATGGGCAAGGAAACCGTCTGTTGATAAATCAGTACTTCCCCACGTTGAATAACACTAAGAAAAGTCAGTGAGGGTAGCAAGGACACAGAATGTACTCTAGGTGGAAGACTTCAATGCCCATTGCTAAAACGTGCCTTGTAGCATCACTACTGACCAAGTACACGGAGAACATATCTGCCAGACTGGGTTTGCAATGAGTATGTTGGGTGAACCCAGCATGGCAGTAACGGGGACATGACTGTCCCCGAACAATCTGTAATGTCATGGCCCTCACTCTGCCACTAACATCAAGCCAGAGTATCAACTTTGGCTCAAGGATGAATGAGGAAGGGCAATCCAGGAGAAGCACCTAAAAATGAGGTGCCAACCTTGTGAAGTTACAACACAGGCATGCCAAACAGCAGAAGCAGCATGTGGTAGAGCGAAGCAATCCTACAACCAATGGATCAGATCAAAACTCTGCAGTAATGCCACATTAAGTCGTGAATGGTGGTGGACAATTAAATAACTAAAGAGAGAAGGAAAATCTATAAATATATCCTTTCTCAATTTTGGATGAGCCCAGAATGGCAGTGCCAGAGACAAGACTGGCTGACTTCGAACCAGCTTCAGCCTGAAGTGTTGAGTAAATGATCCATCGTAGCGTCACCCCGAGATCCCAACATCACAGATGCCAGGTTTTAGCCAATTTTGTTTCACTCCATGTGATATCAAGAAAGGGTTGAAGGCACTGAATTCAGCAAAGACCATGGCCCCTGACAGCTATCCTGGCGATAGTACTGAACACGTGCTCCAGAACTAGCCATGCCATTAGCTAAGCTGTTCCAATACAGCTACAACATTGACATGTACACCACAATGTTGACAATTGCCCAGGTATGTCCTGTCTAGGATAATCAGGGCAAATTCAATCCAGCCAATTACCAGCCATCAGTCCACTTTCAATCATCAGCAAAGTGATGGGAAGGTGTTGTCAACAGTGCTATCAAGTTGCATTTACAATAATATCCTGTGCACCAATGCTCAGTTTGGGTTCCATCTGTGCTGCTTAGTTCCAAACAAAAGAGCTGAATTCAAGAGGTGATGAGAGTGTGAGGCAGCATTGGATCAGGTATGATATCATGGAGCTCTAGCAAAACTGAAGCCCATGGGAAACAGGGAGGGAAAAATTCCCCATTGGTTAGAGTCATATCTAGCACAAAGGAAGGTGTTTATGGTGCTGGAGACAAATCATCTCAGCCCAAGGACATTAAGGTAGTACCCTAGGCCCAACCATCATCAATTGTTTCATCAATGACCTACCCTATATCACAAGGACAAAGATGGAGAGATGTGCTAATGACTGCACAATATTCAGTGCCATTTGTGACACCTCAAGTATTGAAACAGTCTTTTTCCTATGCGGCAAGATTCAGGTTTCAGCTGATATGTGACAAGCAACATTTGTACCATACAAGTGCCAGGCAATGACCATCTCCTTCAAGAGAAAATCTGCCCATTTCTCCTTCACACTGAATGGTATTACCATTGCGAAGTTCCCACAATCAACATCCTGGGGTTGCCGTTGATCAGAAACTTAACTGTATCAATTATATAAATACTGTGGCTACAAGTGCAGATCAGAGGCTGGGATTCTGTGTCAAGTAACTGAGTTCCTTATTTCCCCAAAGCCTATCAACCATCTAAAAGGCACAGATCAGGAGGGTAATGGAACATTCTCCACACGTCTGGATAAGTGCAGCTCCAACAACACTCAAGAAGCTCAACGTCATCTAGTAAAAAGCAGCTTACTTGATTGGCACCTTATTCATCACCTAAAATCATAAGAAACAGCAGGAGAGGTCCATTTGGCAGGAGACAGCCATGTGGCTGCTCTGCCATTCAAAACGTTCATGGTTAATCTGGTGGTGGCCTTAACTACACTTGCCTACCTGCCCACAAAACCCATGATCCCTTGCTGATTAAACGTACGTCTAACTCAACCTTGAATATGTAAAATGACCTAGCACAGGGGAAGGTGGTTAGGTTGCCAGCGAATCGTGCACACATGTTTTGGGGTTGCCAGAAACTGGAGACAGACTGGGAAGCAGTATTTGGGACGTTATCTAAAATTGTAGGAGTGGAGGTCAGACCAGACCCAATGGTGATGGTCTTTGGGGTATCGAAAATGCCAAAGCTGCTGGAGGGGAAAGGGGCGTGTCATGGCCTTCACCTCTCTAATTGCCCGGTGAAGAATCTTGATTAATTGGAAGCTGTGGGCGGCAGCCTGGCTGGGGAACTGTATGACTTTCTTCAGTTGGAAAAGATCAAATTTGAGTTGAGAGGGTAGGCAGAGGGCTTCGAGACACGATGGGGGTTGTTCTTGACAATATTTGAGGAACTGTCCATCACGGGGAATGGGGAGGGAAAGGGTAATGGGTAAAAAGGGGAGAAATTGTACAAATTGTGGACTGTGAGATTGTGGAGTGTGCTGTTGTAAATGTTACTGTTTTTTTACACATGTTTGGAATAAAATACATGTTTTTTTAAATTCTCTCTTTTTGGAGATGACCATTGCCTGGTCCTTTTACTTGCCATTTGTCAGCCCAAGCCTGAATGTTGTCCAAGTCTTTCTTCAGTACATGAGTCAAAACTATTACTGAACATTGTGCAATCATCAGGGCACATCCACACTTCTGACCTTATGATGGAGGGAAGATCATTGATGAAGTAGCTATGATAGTTGGGTCTTCGACACTATCCTGAGGAACTCCTGCAATGCAGTCTAAGTGCTGAACTTTCTCACAGCCAAGAAACACAATGGTGAATATGCAGCAATTCAGAGCACCTAGCTGGAGGAGACTAAATTGTAATGAGTATCCAAATAGCCTAGTTTCTTGCTTTAGGAAGAACTGTGGAATCCACCTTAACACTTTCATGCAAGTGAGGAGGGTCCTTGGATAGAATGGTTCCCCAAATCCTGGAGTGTCCCATCCTGAGGAGTACAGCTCTAATTATCTTGCTCCATGGTTGAAGGAGGATTTTAGTGGTGATTGCCAGTGGCTATGGAAAAAGAGCACTTTTTAATGATTATAAAATGCATGAATGTGATCCCTACTTACCCGAAGCAGACCAAGTTCCATTCATGGTGCTGTCTAAATCACTGCTGCAGTTTTCCAGCTTTTGTAGACTCTGTAAGATCCCATCCAGTCTACTTGGTCTATACACTACAAACAAATTCAAAAGCAGCTGGAGGTTAGCTTGTAGGCATACCTCAATATTCTGAGATTTAAATTAAAAAAGAGAGGGTCCTGTTTAAAAAAAAAACAAGAACACACATTGGGAAAGACTTGGTCTTTGAGACTGATACTGGTGCCAGGACTGGAGCCGAGCGCATCACTTCAGACTTTACCAAATGCTTTTGGCGGAGGTAAAGGAATCACTGACTGCCAGGCTCCAGTCAGACATTTGGTGGTTGGGATGGCCAGTAACCTGGCATATAAACCTGAGGAATTGAACAAACGAATGTGATATAAAATAGGATAATTAGTTAGAATAATGTAGAGGATAGAGCCGGTCTGATGGTAGTGAGTTAGCAGGCAAAGAACAAAGGAATTGAGCGAAGCATGGCCAGAAAGGGGGGAGGGAGCCTTGTGCAGAGGATGGTGAAAAGAATGCTGGGTAACAAGAGGCCCAGGGTTGAGGAATGCGAAGTGAACCAATCAGGATATATGGCCAGGTCAGGAGGTGTATAGGATGACCTATGGGAATCTTGTATGTGAAACTTGATGCCATTTGAATGATATGTATAGAGATCTCTTGTCCTCGGTCCTCACTTGGTCCTGGGAGCTTCAGGAGACTCTATGTGTTCTGAATTTCTATAGAGCGGGTCGCCTTGCAAGTTGTTTAAAAATAAATATACCATGCCTACGATCCCTCTCGAGTTTTATTGAGACTAGACTGACGGGTAAAGAACTTAATTTGTCAAACCTAAAAGTTTAGCTCACTACTGATGAATACTGGAGGAAGCTATGTGGGATCTGAAGTATCTGGATTCTTCCTCTCTGACACAATGCTGAGAAAGTGTTTCCATAAGGGGAAGCCTGAGAATAATTCCTTCTGCCTCCTAAAATGCTTGGCCAGCATTTTTTAAAATCACAGTGATTCTTTCCATATCTAGTCAGTTATCTACCCAGAGGCGAAAGGGCAGTAAATACCTTCTACCAAATCAGTTGTGATCAGTATTCTAACTCAACACCACCCTTCCCTCTTCAGAATGTTTTAACTAAACACTTGCGTCTGCAGCAGAGGGGGATAATGTTTATCAGCTCACCTCTAAAGAGAGTATAGGTGGTCTGTGGGTGTGCCGTCCTGTACATGTTGACTTCCTTCTGTTTAGCCCTTCCTGTGGCATTTGTATAGTTTCCTGGTTTCTATTAGAATTGCTTAAATGGCTTTCAGTCGATGTTGCCTTGTTCAGGACAGTTTCTGGTCCGTTTTCAGGGATATTCTGCACAAAGTCCATTTCAGTTGTTAATTCTGAAAGTCCATATATGGCTTTGGTTGGTATGTGGCAGCAATCTAAATTTGTATCTCCACTGCCTTGACATCTTAGAATTTTCGGTGTCTTATTTTTAATGACTTTGGATGTTATGGATGATTGTGGATCTCCTCCACCATTATTTCCTAGATCCACAAAGTGCTCATTTATGTCCAGTGAATTCTCATTCTCACCAGTGTTAAAAGCTGCGGATTGTCCTAGTGATTCAACAGTGTTACCAATTAAAGAACCAGCTTCTGCCGCCATAAATTTTCTGCGGGTGGTTGACTTTTCCAAATACCTTGCATTTTCACTCCTAAAGTCCTGCTGACCATCAGATGATCCTTCTTTATAATCTTGTGCCCAAGCCTCAAGTGGGCATCTTGCAGACTCCAGCATTTCCTGTGGACATTAGAAACCATTGACATTGTCACCAAGATGGATAATTCATGTTTAAGAGTTAAGACTTCAAGGAGAGAAGTGAGGAAAACATTTAAAAAATCTACAGGGTGGGAGCATCACTCTGTATGAGCATGGGCCAGAGAAAGGTTTACAATACAATACTCACAATTTTTCACCCTATATTGGTGTTTAGCAGCTCTGTATCAATACAAAACCTTGCACTTTATGTCCTATATAAAATACAGTGAGAATCAGATGTCCCTTTATTCAGAAAAGTTGACAGTTAAGCTCCCATCCTAGTATATGTCTGACAGGGCAGCACATGCCCAATTATATTTAAGCCTGAAAAGTTCATCTCACCTAATTTTGTTGTGGAAGTGGGAGGCACATCTCTGAACTGCTGTCATGATGCCTGTATTGGCAATTCATGAACAGTGATGTATGATGACAGACTCAGTTTTGCACTGATTTTAATGAAAATAGATTAAAGTTGTTGTTTCACTGATTCAATAAAATAATTTACTTCAACCTCGAGCACATGCACTTCAAATCACAGCAGTGTCAGGTGAGCGGGAGCTCAATCACAGATATGTGAACAGAATTGGGTCAAAATGGAATCAGCGGAAATTAGGTAAGAGTTGGGGTACTGTCTGCAATGACAAATTCTAAGTCAGGTTCTTGTGTAAATGGAGCAGGGCACAGGCAGCATATCTTGAAGGTGGTTAAGGGAATGTAATATGTGTTGAACAGTTGCATTTTACCTCAAGAATTGGATCATCAAGTGATATCTCCTTCAAATCCTCAGGCATGTGGGAAATTAGCCCAAAGCCACCACGCTGGAAAATGGGAACTTCACCATCTTCTGAACCAGACTGTGCAACAAAAGAAAAACGTAGAACATAAGAGTTTGGATTGGAGTGCAGTAAAGGTGAAGAGTAAAAGGAGCTGGGTTGACATTCGGTGACAGGTGAGGTAGCTCACCATCAGTGTCCGCTCAGGGAATTCACTCCCATACACAGCAAGAACCACATTAAATTGTGGGATTCCAAAGCTGAGACTTACTGATGAAAAGTCTGAATCAAGGGAGGGAAGTTCATCCTTAACATGAGCGAATATCCTATCCCAGTACGATTTGAGACCATCGCAACCAATCTCTGAGCTATCATATGTTCTCTGAAGTTCACAGTTGGCTTCATCAACTTGGGCTGGTTTCGGATTATTTGAAGTCATTTTTATTCACAGCCCTGCTTTTTCATACAGTAGGAATCTGAAAACAGAAACAATTAAACAGTTTGGATCATTTACATTTCTTAGTGATTAACCTACCCAGGATAACATGCTCAAGGGCTATCCAGTCAGTTAGACTATGAAAGATTCATGCACCCATGAGCAAAAAGAAATTTCTTTCATACAACCTATTCCAGTTAGAGTTGCTACAATCAAAAGTAAATTCATAATCAGGTGGAATGAGAAAATACAGCAGGAAAGAGGATTAAAATGTCAGCAAAGTAACAGGATCAGCTCCTTAAACTCATTCAACCATTAAATTTGATTATAGTTGATCTGGACCTCAACTTGATTTACCCGCCTCTGGGTACCCAACAAAACCGGATAGATCGCAATCTTAAAAATTCCAATTGACCCATAATCAACTGTCTTCTGGGAGATAGAGTTCTGGAGTTCCACTACTCTTTATACAAAAATGCAAAGCAGTACTAGCCTCCCACTTTGGTCAGTGTTCCTCTGGGCATGTATTGCCACACATCCTCATCCCACAACTCTCATTCCCTCCCCAGGCCGTTGTTAACCCCATGCCTCCAAGACTCTCTGCCCCTCCGCGGGTTACTTACTTGCCCCACCTGCCTCAGAGTGGGTGTGGGAGAGGTGGCATGCTGTGCCTGCCCAACCAGAAGCCAGTATTTTTCCCCACCCTGGGAGGGAACTTTGTTTCCCACAGCCTGTTGGCAACAGGGGCATATATTCACTCCCTCACCTCGGTGAGCCTGTGAATGCCCCTCACCAGGGGGTCTGTTTCTCCGTCTCCTGCACTGTGTTTGCCCCCACTTCGGCCCACCATCCAGTGCATGTACATCAATCTTCCAACCCCATGGAACGCATTTTGCAGCCATCTCCAACCAGTCTGCCTCCCCCTCTGGAAGCATGTGTTTGAGCCCACCCACACAAGGGAAGCCTGTTGCTTTCCCCCCAGTTTGCCTCCCTCCCAACATCGCATCCCAAGGAAGTGTTTGAAACCCCTCTCCTAGTGATCCTATGCCTGTACTCACCTCCTCCCCCAATCCAGGGGTCCTATGCCTGCACATTTCCACGCCCCCAGGGGTCTTGTGTCTGTACCCCACACCACAGGGATCCAGTGTCTGCAAACACTCCCCCCCCCCCCCCCCCCAAGGATCCTGTGTCTGCAACCTCCCATCTTTATTTGCCTCCCCGTCCTTGACCCCCCCCGGGTCTCTGTTTGCCCCCCTCCGGTCTTTGTTTGCCACCCCCCCTGGGTTTTTATTTACCCCCGCGGATCTTTGTTTACTCACCCGGTCTCTTTGTTTACCCTCCACCCCGGTCTTTGTTTACCCTCCCACGGGGTCTTTGTTTACCCCCGCAGGTCTTTGTTTACTCCCCCGGGGTCTTTGTTTACCCCCCCGGGTCTTTGTTTACCCCCCCGGGTCTTTGTTTATCCCCGGGTCTTTGTTTACCCCCGGGTCTTTGTTTACCTTCCCCCCGGGGTCCTTCTTTACCCCCCTGGGTATTTGTTTACCCTCCCCCGGGATCTTTGTTTACCCCCCCCCCCCCCCCGGGGTCTTTGTTTACCCCCCTGGGGTCTTTGTTTACCCCCGGGGTCTTTGTTTACTCCCCGGGACTTTGTTTACCCCCCCGTCTTTGTTTACCCACCGGGTCTTTGTTTACCCCTCTGGGTATTTGTTTACCCTCCCGTCTTTGCCCCTCCCCCCCCCCCCCCGTCTTTGTTTCCCCTCCCTCCTGGTCTTTGTTCCCCCCCCTCCCGTCTTTATTTACCCCCCCATCTTTATTTACCCCCCTGGTCTTTGTTTTCCCCCCCCCCCCATCTTTATTTACCCCCCCCGTCTTTATTTACCCCCCCGTCTTTATTTACCCCCCCCCCGTCTTTATTTACCCCCCCGGTCTTTATTTACCCCCCCCCCCGGTCTTTATTTACCCCCCCCCGTCTTTATTTACCCCCCCCCCCGTCTTTATTTACCCCCCCCGTCTTTATTTACCCCCCCGTCTTTATTTACCCCCCCCCTCTTTATTTACCCCCCCGTCTTTATTTACCCCCCCCCCCGTCTTTATTTACCCCCCCGTCTTTATTTACCCCCCCCGTCTTTATTTACCCCCCCCGTCTTTATTTACCCCCCCCCCGTCTTTATTTACCCCCCCCCCCGTCTTTATTTACCCCCCCCCGCCCCGTCTTTATTTACCCCCCCCGCCCCGTCTTTATTTACCCCCCCCCGCCCCGTCTTTATTTACCCCCCCCCGCCCCGTCTTTATTTACCCCCCCCCCGTCTTTATTTACCCCCCCGGTTTGCTCCCAATCCCTGTGTTTGCCCCCATTAGAGGTGTCTATTCGCCCTGGAAAGTCCGTGTTTGCCCCTCTCCCGGGGTCGGGGGGGGGGGGGGGGGCTAGGTCCGACCACCCCACTGTTTTGTCCCCCAACTGTTTCTCACCTCTTAACGGTCTGCCGGTTTGAATACACCCGGCACAAAATGGTTACACCGTTGCTCTTGGTTACGTGACGCTAACCTGGCCGAGGGTTCGTATGAATTGCAACAAGAATGAGCCAGTAAAGCACAAGATGGTCATTCTCAATTACAAAGTGCTTTCGTCCTCCGAACAGCGCCGGCATCTCGGAGGACTCTCAGTCACTGCTGCAAGGACACTTGGCTGAGACGTTGCCCAAGTTCTATGGGATCGAAAGTAACTTTTTTTTAATAGCTTATTGTGGTTTCTTTGAGAATTGGTGAATCGGACTTCATATTTTACCCCCAAAAACCGAATCTACAGTATTTTCCATTTGTTCATATTTTGTTCTTGCTGAGACCCGGCACACACGACGACCAAATGGCCAAATTCTTTATCGTATTATGAACAATCGAATTTATTGATTAAGCGTATTTTTAATGTAAGGGAGTTGATGGCTGATTTTACAACTATTCCCTGGCTCTGCAGGAACACGAGCCCAAAAATAAGGCCAGTACCCCAGTCTTTGCAGCATTAAGACTCACAGCGTTGCACCGTTTGGTCAGTCGCCCAAGGACCAAGGCTACGAACTAGGAGCTGAGATTCTTAAAATCATCCCTTGTGAACAGACTACCTCCCACAGTTAAGAAAGCATTTAAAGTTAGTACAGTAAATAGGGCTAGCAATCTTGCCGATGAATCACAGGTTATGGACTTGAGGCTGGTCCTTCACCGAGGAGGTGCTATGATTCATTGGGACTAATCAAAGGTTGGGCATATTCCATAAGTTTTGACTCTTTCTGATCAAGTGATAAATGATCATGTCATATTTTCTCATAGTGTTCAAAAGTTACTTCAGTTGCCATGTTCTGTAACGTAATGGGGTTTTTGGAGCTGTCACGTGAGAACGTCTGAGGCTACCTATGAGCGGGCAAAGGAGGTACCCAGATATAAATCACAGATGCAGAGCTCTGCTGTTCCCCTGGATTGCCCTTCCCAATCGAACAGTGCTATTTCTGTGATAACACAGCATATACTCAACACTCGAAAGTTGGTCAGACGTCTTACCTACTGGAAACATAATTAATTTAGCAGAACTGATGACAGCCCTATTAGGCTCCCTGTCATAAACAAAGTGGGGAAAGGAGTCATCAATTGTGGCATCAGTCAAAAAGTAAACTAACAACATCACCTTTGCTTAGTCCATCAAAATCCTCAACCACGACCTCATTTCAGAGTCACACCAATTTGTGATGATAAGTAAATTGTCATCTGTATGCAAATAATTAATGTACAACTATTGTAGTTCCAGCATCCAACCATCAGGTGGTGTGAGTACACATGAGATCTGGAAACACCATGTGTTCCAGCAGACGTTGTTAGTAAGGAGTTTGTGGCAATTGCATATTGAAGTAGCTCTGTGGTATCTTAGTGTAAGTTAGTGTTAAACCATTATTTCCAACTGTATTAATCTTAGACATTTTAATAATTCATTAGTGTAGTGTTAGTAATAAATAAGATTGTTTATAAAACAAAGTCTAAGATTCTTTGTTCACACTACAATATCAAGATTCAACATCAGCCCAATCAAAGAACAATGCAAAATTCTGTGCTGAGATAATACCAGAAGAAAGAAGTGAGAGCAGGTTCCCTCAACAGTCTTTCTGGGCGAGTAGGGGGGATAGGCAATAAATGTGACCTTACTGGCATTAGCTACATCCTCGCAGCAAATAAGAGAGCCAGCATAGTAGAATAACCTGCATTATCTAATGCCTTTCCCTGACCACAGGGTGTCCCTAGAGGTCTTACTTTGAGGTAATAATGGACTTTTGAAATGCGATCACTGTTGCAATGTAGGAAACACCGCAACCAATGTATGTATAACAAAGGCCCATAATCAGCAATGAGGTGAATAACCAAATACTAAAACAGAAAATACTGGACAATCTCAGCAGGTCTGGCAACATCTGTGGAGAGAAAAGGGAACTAACGTTTCGGGTCTGGATGACTCTTTGTCAAAGCTACCAAATAGTCCGTTTTCGTGATGCTGTTTGACCAATAAATATTGTCCTGGACACCAGGAGTTCTTAAAATGGTGCAGTGGGCGATTTTTACTCAAGCTAGCAGAGGCACTCACGGAACGTTATAGTGGGAGGCACGGCAGCATAGTGGTTAGCACTGTTGCTTCACAGCTCCAGAGTCCCAGGTTCAATTCCCAGCTTGGGTCACGGTGTGTGGAGACTGCATGTTCTCCCTGTGGCTGCATGAGTTTCCTCCGGGTGCTCCGGTTTCCTCCCTCAAGTCCTGAAAGACATGCTGTTAGGTAATTTGGACATTCTGAATTCGCCCTCTGTGTACCCGAACAGGCTCCAGAATGTGGCAACTAGGGGCTTTTCACAGTAACTTCATTACAGTGTTAATGTAAGCCTACTTGTGACAATAAAGATTATTATTTGAAAGATGGCACAACAGCACAGGTGCTGCACTGGAGCGCCAGCTTAGATTTTGCCTTCAGCTGCCTGAATATGGGACTTGACCCCTTCCTGACTGAAATGAGAATGCTTTGAGGAGAATCAGTGGAAAAATGTGACACTGGCCCTGGCATGAGCATGGGATGGGGTGGGGGATTGTATTATTTTTCTTTCAGGGTGCTGTTAGCAGATGCAAAGAAGAATCACGTTTCAATCTGGTAAAGAAAAACTATAACACATACTTCATTGGCTGTAAAACGTTTTGGGGCATCTTGAAATTAAAAACAAAATGCTAGAAATCGGGTCCGGCCGCATCTGTGTCGAGAAACAACAATGTTTCTTTCCACACCATCGGCCTGACTGGTTCTGAATATTTTCTGCAATTTCTGTTTGTATTTGAGATTGCCAGCATTTGCAGTATTTCGCTTCTGTATTGGGGCATCTTAAATTCCTCTTTCTTGATCAAAAATCGTTCCTGATAATTGCACTTCAACTTCATCTTCACTCTTTGATTTCCCCTCGTCTTAACCTGTGACTTTGCGGCCTCGTTACTACAAAATCTGGAAAAATCCCAGGATATTCGTCCTTCAACACTTCAGTTGTCTGATTTTCCACTGGCTTATCAACCACAGTAAGCATCACTCCCACATGCGATCCAGCTATATCATTACCCAAGATAAACTGTATTCCTGGACCAGATAGTTTCTCTATATTACTCCTACTACCACTTCACCACTCTTCACTGGACTTTCCAACCTTACCTTATATAATTGAACACTACTCCTCTCACCCTAAATTCCACATATTACCACCTTTTCTGGCAATATTCTTCCCAAACTACATAACTCCTCATCTCTTACCATTATAGATTGACTAGCTCCCGTATCTCATAAAATTGTGACTTCTTTACCTGCTCCTCCTGATACACGAGTAAACTTTACCCACACAAGTAAATTCTTTAAAGAGATCTGGCACCTTCTTATCAATCACCTCTTGATCAGGCTGTACAATCTTTTGCCCCTCCTTCGCTTCACGTGGGCTTTCCTTTACCACTTTCACAAACCCCACTGTCTTATCCTGTTTTACCACATCAGCCTTCCCAGTGCTTTTCTTCAACCACCAACACTGTGACTTTACATGGCCTAGTTTATTACAGTGAAAACATTTGAAACTTTTCATTTCTTTTCCACCCTCCTGGATTTCTTTTTTAATCTGAGGTACACTCTCCTTATTATCTCCCATCAGATCACCTTTACCTTTACCACTTGAGTATTTTGTATGTCCCCAGCTTCTATCCCTCACAGGCTGAAACCGATGTCCGAAACCAAGCTTTGATTTATGAACTAATTCATAATCAGCTGCTAATCTCTCAGTTTTAACCCTCTGATCTTTCACATTCTATTAGATTGACAGGGAGTGGGATAGATTGGTTTTGGACAATGCTCGGCACAACATCGAGGGCGGAAGGGCCTGTTCTGTGCTACTATTCTATGTTAAAACAAGGCTTTAAACCACCCAGAAACTTCGAAACAGCAATCTCAAAGTTTCCTGCCACAGAGCGAAAATGCTCAGCGTCAAAGAGGGAGGTCCGCCAAACAGAGCGCCACGGCCTTGGAGGACCTGCCACTGGGCAAGTGGAAACCCCTCTTGTGTCACAAGCCTCTCGTTGTTTACAATGCCCTCTGCACAGTGTTATTGGCTGGTCAGTGCCACGTGACGATGTAGCCGGAAGAGAAGCAACGCTGAGAAAGCCGGTGGCCATTTTCTGTCGAACGACAATCCTTTTATTTTAAAAGGTACCTAGCACCGCGGGGGGAGGAGGGATTAGTTCTTGAGGATTTAGGAGAAGATCGCAACAAAAGTAAGGTCACATCGCGGGCACAGTAAGTTATAACCCATAGCAGTAGGGGTGACTGACACACTTATGGTGCGGAGTATCTCATAGCAACATGCATAGGAGTGACAGTAACCCATAGCAACAGGGATGGCTGTACTTCGCAACGGGGATGGCTGTGAATAGCAATAGGGATGGCTGTAACCCATAGCAATAGGGATGGCTGTAACCCATAGCAATAGGGATGGCTGTAACCCATAGCAATAGGGATGGTTGTAACCTTTAGCAACAGGGATGGCTGTACTTAGCAACAGGAATGGCTGTGAATAGCAATAGGGATGGTTGTAACCCATAGCAACACGGATGATTGTAACCCATAGCAACAGGGATGGCTGTGAATAGCAATAGGGATGGTTGTAAACCATAGAAATAGGGATGGTGTAAACCATAGCAACAGGGATGGTTGTAACCCATAGCAATAGGGATGGTTGTAACCTATAGCAACAGGGATGGCTGTACTTAGCAACAGGAATGGCTGTGAATAGCAATGGGGATGGTTGTAAACCATAGCAATAGGGATGGTTGTAACCCATAACAATAGGGATGGTTGTAACCCATAACAATAGGGATGGTTGTAACCCATAACAATAGGGATGGTTGTAACCCATAACAATAGGGATGGTTGTAACCCATAACAATAGGGATGGTTGTAACCCATAGCAATAGGGATGGTTGTAAATCATAGCAACAGGAATGGCTGTGAATAGCAATAGGGATGGTTATAAACCATAGCAACAGGAATGGTTGTAACCTATAGCAATTGGGATGGTTGTAACCTATAGCAAGAGGGATGGTTGTAACCTATAGCAATAGGGATGGTTGTAACCTACAGCAATAGGGATGGTTGTAATCTGCAGCAAAAGGGATGGTTGTAACCTAGCAATAGGGATGGTTGTAACCTATAGCAAGAGGGATGGTTGTAACCTACAGCAATAGGGATGGTTGTAATCTGCAGCAAAAGGGGTGGTTGTAACCTATAGCAATAGGGATGGTTGTAACCTATAGCAAGAGGGATGGCTGTAATCTATAGCAAAAGGGATGGTTGTAACCTATAGCAAGAGGGATGGTTGTAATCTATAGCAAGAGGGATGGCTGTAATCTATAGCAAAAGGGATGGTTGTAACCCATAGCAATAGGGATGGTTGTAACCGATAGCAAGAGGGATGGCTGTAATCTATAGCAAAAGGGATGGTTGTAACCTATAGCAAGAGGGATGGTTGTAATCTGCAGCAAAAGGGATGGTTGTAACCTATAGCAATAGGGATGGTTGTAACCCATAGCAATAGGGATGGTTGTAACCCATAGCAATAGGGATGGTTGTAACCCATAGCAATAGGGATGGTTGTAACCCATAGCAATAGGGATGGTTGTAACCCATAGCAATAGGGATGGTTGTAACCCATAGCAATAGGGATGGTTGTAACCCATAGCAATAGGGATGGTTGTAACCCATAGCAATAGGGATGGTTGTAACCCATAGCAATAGGGATGGTTGTAACCCATAGCAATAGGGATGGTTGTAACCTATAGCAATAGGGATGGTTGTAATCTGCAGCAAAAGGGATGGTTATAACCCATAGCAACAGGTGGCCTTGTCACAGAACTGTAAATTCAGGTATCACCTCAAATTATTTAATCACTTTAATTTTTAGTGGATTGGCGGTTCTTCATAGATCCGTGGCATCCTCATCCTGTGACAGTGTCACTCATTCTTGGGCAGCAGGTCACAGCAACAGGTGTGATGACTGCACTAAGGTGCTACACAACCTGATGCCATCATGGTCCATACATGCGCAGATTTTGTGTCATGAGTGGTCAGTTTATATAGATGCCAGTGTGACTAGTGCTGAGCACAATAACAACCCCACAGACACAGAACACACTTGCTTTGACCTGATTTATCGGGCTGGGCTGACTCAGATTTCTTACCCTAGTGACGATGTGATATGATGGAGGTGTTGTGATGATTTTATTTATCTGTACAGAAATTGAATACAACATGTCTGAACTGAGTGATGAGTCGAGTGAAACGGAACTTCTGAATCGTAGCCTGTCCATGTGGCATGGCTTTGAACAGCGGATTGGTTGTGAGGACTTGGACGTTCCATTAGACCTTCACACAGCATCATCAATTGGGCAGTATGATGTTGTGAAAGAATGCATTCAAAGGTAACAACCGAGGGATTGTTGTCTGCTGCGTCTGATACCAGCAGTGTTACCATTTAAGCAAGTGTAAACACCTACATTTAAAGATGTGAATTCTTCGAAATTGGCCTAAAGTTTACCAGTGGCGATTTTAACTTTCCCCCTTTATGAATCTTAATATACCATTAGATTGAATGTTCACATTTTTAAATGTTGTCCGTTGAACTTCCAAACTGCCCCAGGTCACAAGTGTGGATCCCAATTAGTTAATATTATGTCAATCTACCAACAATTCCAGTGTGAGACACTATATCAGCAATCCCAGTGTAAATCCCATATCAGCAATCCCAGTGGAAAACAAAAATTAATAATTATGTTAATTAATGTCCCCACCTTTAGGATCTAGGTATTTCCCCCTTACCCAATCCCAGGAATCCCTATTTAGTGCTTTGCAGAAAGAGAAAACCATTGTTAAACAGGATAGACTGTACTTTATTATCTTTGAATTTGATGCCAGCATTGAGGGTACCCCTGGGCTGAGTATAACTATGACACAGACTGGCCCAATATGTAGGCGTAAGTCACTGTGTGGCTGTGAAGCTGGGTTAGTGTGTGTGTTGTGGGGGTGTGAGAGTGTGTAGGTGTGGATTTGGTTCAGTGTGTGTGGGGGCCTGAGTCTTTGTTTGGATCAAGCAGTCTGTGGGTCTGTCAGTGTACAGATGTGTGTCTGAGTCAATGTTTGGGAGATATGCTGGGAGCAGGGAATGATTCATTATTTGTCATGTTTAGAGGAAAGATAAACCCGAATCAGAAGAACCGGGGAGGCTGGACCCCTCTGATGTATGCATCATATATCGGCCATGATACCATCGTCCACCTCTTGCTGGAGGCAGGAGTAGATGTCAACACGACGACAGAGAGAGGGCAGAGTGCGCTGATGCTGGCAGCCAGCTGTGGCAATGAGAGTATCGCCTATTTCCTGCTTCAGGTCAGTTTGTGCAGCAATTGCGCGATGTGTCCTGGTGCATGTCAGAGGTATAAGTTAGGTTATAGATGTTGATGGAGATAATATAGTGCACTCAAGGCAACAGAACATCCCGAGAATGCAATGAATGTGATTGAATTGGTGCAGAGACATAAAAAGGAACTAGGATTATGTTATAACCCCCATGAGACCCAAGGGAAGACCCGATTAATCTCCCTGTGAGCCTCGTGGAGTATGAGCTCCCCACTGAGGGGCAGGAGCCCATCAGCGGGATAGTTAACTCAGGACCTTAAAAGCTGGCCAGGTATGAGCTGCGCTGCAAAGTAGTCCCAACTGCGACTGTTATTTGTAAATACTTTACTTTAGGTAATAACAATTCCTTTGACTCTTCCGTCCGGAATCCTCTGTGACTGCTAAATTGGCTATGAGGATAAAGAGGAACTACAGTTGGTGCTGCTAACCATTTGGAGCACAGCCACCTCTCTTCACAAAGGAATAAGGTTTGTACTATTTTGAAAATGTCACTCTTCAGCATACTGTCTGCATTCAATGCGGGTGTTAAGAACTGGACTCAGTATGTGGAACATATGTTTTTTAAAAGGTCGAATGCTATTGTTGGGGATGATCACCAGACAGTGATTCTTCTGACCGCTTGTGGGGCCTCCACTTTCAGCATCATAAAGAGCCTGATGTACCCAGCGGCCCCTGGAATCCAAGATGTTCAAAGAGCTAGTGGCACTCATGGCAAACGATTATAACCCCAAACTGTCAGTTATCGTACAGAGGTACTGATTTAATATGTCCGAGTGGACCCCAGGGGAGTCCGTTACTGAGCTTTTGGACTAATTGCGCAAATTGTCAGAGTTTTGCTACTATGGGTCATCCCTACCCAAGATGCTATGGGACTGCCATGCATGCGAGTAAATAATATGGCGATGCAATGGAAATTTCTGGCTGAGCCGTTGCTGAACCTAAAAAAGGCTTTTGAGATATCGTTCTCACGGGAGAGTGCAGTGAAGAGAGTCCAGGAACTCCAGGGATGTCAAGGATGGAGGTAAACAGTTTAGGTGCCCCCCATTCCAGCGCATAATGCCCCCTACTGCTGGGACTTCCAGGACCCTGCCCTGGCCCAAACACTGCCGGGACCAGGCCCGTTGGAATTGATGGAGCACGATACACGGCGGTGCGGTACTTGTGGCCAGTGAAATCATAGGAATAGGAAACCTCGGGTCAGCCTGTAAACCCGAAGGAGACACCAGCCCAGAGCCTGGACCCTCCACTTTGAACAACCTGATGACGAGGAATGTGCAATTGAATGCATTGCCATGCCACGAGTTTCCCCCAACAGGATTACCATCCAGGTGAACAGCTACCCATTAGAGATTGAGTTGAACACAGACTTTTGCAAGAATCAGGACTGGAGTTCAACAGTTGAGTTTGTGGGACACTGAGGCGAGGCTAGCGTCCTATACAGGCCAACTCTTAGCCATAGCGGGCACTACAAAGACCCTGGTAACCGACGTGCAACGTCTCACCTTACAGAATCGGAGCAGCATTGCCCCACCCGTTGGCTGATGGAAGACAAAGGCCAACAGCATTTATGTCAAGGACATTGGCTGCTGCAGAGTGCAATTATACCCAGATAGAAAAGGAAGGGCTGGCCATTGTATTCGCGCTGAAGAAATTTCATCAGTACGTGTATGGGTGTCAATTTACCATTATGACGGACTACAAGCCATTGCTAGGACTGTTTAAAAAGGACAAGGCGAACAGCTGACAAAGCTCTTTTGACACTTCACTTTATGGGTACCTTGCCGGTCATCACCATTCGGACACGCAACTGGATGCATGGTAGCACAGTGGTTAGCACCATTGCTTCACAGCTTCAGAGCCCAGGTTCGATTCCCGGCTTGGGTCACTGTCTGTGTGGGATCTACACATTCTCTCCATGGGTTTCTTCCGAGTGCTCTGGTTTCCTCCCACAGTCCAACGATGTGCAGGTTAGGTGGTTTGGCCATGCTAAATTGCCCTTGGTGCCCAAAAAAGGTTAGGTGGGGTTACTGGGTTTCGGGGATGGGGCGGAGGTGTGGGCTTAAGTAGGGTGCTGTTTCCAAGAGTCGATGAGGAATCGGTAGGCCAAATCACCTCTTCTGAACTGTAAATTCTATGAAGACTCCACATTGGCCTTTTCACAGTAACTCATTGAAGCCTACTTTGTGACATATGCGATTATTGTTATTATTATTTACTCCCACCAGCCACCCCGATGCATCCATGGGAATGGCCTGGCTGGCCTTGGGTGCGCCTACACGCTGATTTAGCTGGCTCTTTCGAAGGATCAATGTTTCTACTCAGGTTGACGCCCATTCCAAATGGCTGGACATCCATCGTTGTCGTCAACCCTGTCGAAGGCTGTGTTTGAGAAGTTACCTTCAGCACCCAAGTGATTCTGATGTGCTGGTCACAGACAGTGGCATCCCCTTCACCAGTGTCGAGTTCAAGCGGTTTATGAAGACATCCGCATGGGCCCATATTACTCTTCCTCGAACGGGCTGGCCGAGCAAGCGGTGCAGGACATCAAGAGGGGTCTGCAGAAAACAGATCAATGAGCCGTGGAGCTGTGACTGGCACGATTTTTTTTCAGCTAATGGACCTCGCAGCGATGTGCACAGCACCAGCAGAACTGTTGATGGGCCGGAGGCTCAGGCCCCGCCACAGCCTCATGTCCCCCTGGTGGCCCCGACACCGAGATGTGAGAAGTGATAGACTGCGACTCGGAATCCAAAACCTCCAACGGCAATGGCCAGGGATCAGTCACCAGTGGTTGTTACCCCCACACACACACATCCAGCCCCCCCCACACACACACCCAGCCCCACCCCACCACACACACACACCACAGCACCCCCCACCCCACCGCCAACACACACACCTAGCACCCCCCCCCTCACCACACACACACCCAGCACCAACCCCCCCCCCCCCCCCCACCACACACACACCCCCCTCCCCCACCACACACACACACACACACACACTGGAGTGCAGGCGAGAGATAAGCAGGCGCCCTCCTGTTACTACCTTCTTCGGAGGGGACCTACGGACTTCATGGTGGTAGGGATGTTATGACCCTCACGGGAACCACGGGACAGCTCGATTAATCGCCCCGTTGGTCTATGAGCTCCAACCCCACTGCCTAGCAGTTAACTCAGGATCTTAAAGTCGGCCCAGCCAGATAGGAGCCACCCTGCAGAGTAGTCGCAGCTGGGACTAGGCTTGTGACTTGTACATACTTTACTTTTGGTAATAACCATTCATTTGACTCTCCTTCTGGACTCCTCTGTGACTGCCAAAGATTATAAGACTCATTACGGTGAATGTTCAGCCAGTGTAGACAAACCAAAAGGTCTCGGAACATTAACCCTGTTTTGTCTCCTTATGGATGCTTCAGACCTGCGTTTTTACAGCATTCTCTGTTCTTGTTTCAGATTTCAGCATCCGCAGTATCTTGCTTATTTTAGGTGGATTGGGATGTTTGGAATAGAAAGTCACAATAGTTGTGTATTTTTGCACTGCAGTTATGCAGGGAATTTACAGTGCAATGGACAGCCCTTCATTAATATAATGGTCACCAGGCGGCAGCACGGTGGCGCAGTGTGTTACCCTGCTGCTCACGGCGCCGAGGTCATAGGTTCGATCCCGGCTCTGGGTCACTGTCCATGTGGAGTTTGCACATTCTCCCCGTGTTTGCGTGGGTTTTGCCCCCACAACCCAAAAGATGTGCAGGGTAGGTGGATTGGCCACACTAAATTGCCCCTTAATTTGAAAAAAAAATTGGGTAGTCTAAATTTATTTTTTTTTAAAAGGAAAAGAATATATATAATGGTCACCACAACACCAAAGTTGTACTTGTATTAAAGGGAGGAGGAGGTGGTGGCTTAGTGGTATTATCACTGGACTAGTAATCTAGAGACCCAGACTCATGCTCTGGAGACCCAGGTTCAAATCTCACCATGCAGGTGGTGAAATTTGAATTCAATAAAATATCTGGAATGAAAAGTCTAAAGATGATCATGAACCATTGCAGATTGTCGTAAAAACCCATCTGGTAAAGGAAACCCTTCAGTGAAGGAAATCTGCCATCCTTACATGGTCTGGCCTATAGTGACTCCAGATCCACAGCAATGTGATTGACTCTTAAATACCCTCAGGGCAATAAATGCTGGACAAATAAAAAAAAAGATACACAGACTGATCGAGTTTAAAGGAGGGAGCTACAAGGAAAGATTAGAGAATATCCAAATCTACTGTGAGGAGAGGAGGTGCTTAATGGGACATCATTCAGGATATAAATATTAAATGGGGAATTTAGAACATATCATTGCAGAATCTTGCTGCAAACTAAGCTACACAAGTAGAACCAGATATAAAATTGGGGCTTCAATGGGAGGGTTAGGACACTGAAGGGATAGGTTTCGCTGGGAATGTTAAGGCACCAGAGATTTGATGGGCTAAATGGCCTTTTCTTCCATTCATGCAGCAAGGGCTGAGTTGGAGCTGACGGATGACAGAGGCTGGACTGCGCTGTTCCATTGCACGAGCACCGGGCACCAGCAGATGGTGAAGTTCCTTCTGGACAATGGGGCTGATGCAAACCTAAAGTAAGTCACCAAACAGATACGGCTGGCATGTCCTTCACTCTAAGAGTGTCCATGTCCCATATTGCATTCACTGCTCACACAAATAAAATATTAAAAATGTTGTAAATGCAGTGTCTGCATTTAGATAGCTGATAATGTGCTAAATTAAAACTATTCACCTGACCCAAGAACCACCTCGCCTCCTGAAACATAAAATGTGAATGTAACAAAATGTTGCCCCCTGCTGGCTCCCTAGAATCTTTATACTTTATTCTTTCTCTTTGAAGCACCTCAGCTAATTCTTTTTTCAAAGAATTTCTAAACTCTAATTCAACACAGTTTTTGACAGAGAATTCCACATTCTACCTACCCTCTAGGTGAACACATTTTCCCTTTAATTCTTTTTTAAAAAATCTTAAAATGGTGCCTTTCATTCCCATCTCGACAAACAATGGAAACAGTCACTCCATGACTTGGACATCTCTGTCACTACTTGACCTGCTCAACTTTAGAAAGATCAATAATCTCCCCAATGCCTCTAGTCTCCAGTCGCAACCCACTCCCCACACCCATCCACTTCCCCACACACACACACGCACACACACACACACACACGCGCCTCACCTCACCCACTGCACTCCTATATAATACCAGTAGCCAAAGTGTTGCTAATCCACTTCTGTCAAATGACTGAACTAACACTGCCATCTTCTATTTTAGAGAGCCTGTTTTTGGATTTACACCTCTGATGGAAGCTGCCGCCTCTGGTCATGAGATCATAGTCCAATACCTCCTGAACCATGTAAGTGTCTCTCACTTCCCATCTTATCCTATGTGTGCTAAGAGTTCTCTCAACTATCTCATGATGGCAGATGCTTCCCCTGCTTCGTAGGTTTACTGTCCTGACCCCATACAGGATTTGAGTCTGGGTCAGGTCAACAGGGCCCATCATGGTTGGTGGTGAGCAACTGAGTCCCATAGAGCAGGGAGGCAGCAGTCAGTCTTGGCTCAAGTCGAGTCAGCTGGGAATAAGCAAGGCTCGGGAATTTTTTTAATTCTTTCATGGAAAGGCCAACATTTATACCCATCCCTAATTTCCCTTGAGAAAGTGGTGATGAGTTGCTTTCTTGAACTGCTGCAGTTCATCTGGTTACACCCACAGTGTTGCTGGGAAGGGAGTTGCAGGATTGTGACCTAGCAGCAGTGAGGGAACAATTATATAGTTTCAAGTCAGGATGGTGTGAGGTCTGGAGGGGGACTTGCAAGTGGTTCCCATGCATCTGTTGCCCTTGTTCTTTAGGTGATGGAGGTCACGGGTTTGTAAGGTGCTATGGATGGAGGCTTGCCAAGTTGCTGCAGTGCACATACTGCTGCTGCTTGGCATCAATGGTTGGAGGAGTGAATGTTTAAGGTATTGATCATGCAGCTGCTTTGTCCTTCTCGAGTGTTCATCGCACTCATCTAGGCAAGTGGAGAGTGTGCCATCTCATGCCTGAATTGTGTCTTGTAGATGGTAGACAAACTTTGAGGAAACAGGAGATCAATTCTAACTGCAGAACTCCCTGCCCCTGACCTTCTCTTGTAGCTACAGTATAGTATGACTGGTCTAGTTCAATTTCTGGTCAGTGGTAACTTGTGTGGCACAAATGTTATTTGCCATTTATCAGCCCAAACCTGAATGTTGTCTAGGTCTTGCTGCATATGGGCTACAGTACCTGAGGGGTTGCAAATAGCGCTGAACATTATGCAGTCATCAGTGAACATCCCCACGCCTGCCTGACCTTTTGATGGAGGGAAGGTCATTGATGGAGCAATTGAAAATGACACAGTCCTTGAAACCCCTGCTGTGACCTCCTGCAGCTGGTCTGATAGGCCTCCAGCAACCTCAGCCAATTGCCTTTGTGCTAGGTATGACTACAATTAGTGGAGAGTTTTCCTCCTGATAACCATTGATTTTAGTTTAATTAGGGCTCCTTCATGCCGTACTGGGTTAGATTCTACCTTGATGTCAAGGATAGTCAATCTCACCTCACTCCTTTAATTCAGTGTTTTAAATTTTTTTTTTTTTTTATTCAAAATTTTACAATAATTTTTACAAGCCACTACAAAAAAAGAAAAACAACAAAAAGAAAACATAACAGTAAAACAGAAAACAACTTAACCATTTAACAGTTTAACCAATTAACAAAATAAGGTGGGGTATTTGCCCTTTACAAATGAAATCCATCCACCGCCCAAGCCACACCCCACCCACCCACCCCTCTGGTTTGCTGCTGCTGCTGACCTCCATCTAACGTTCCGCGAGAAAGTCAAGGAACGGTTGCCACCGGCTGGAAAACCCCTGCAAGGACCCTCGCAAGGCAAACTTTATCCTCTCTAACCTGAGAAACCCAGCCATGTCACTGACCCAAGTCTCCACACTTGGGGGATTTGCGTCCCTCCACATTAACAAGAGCTGTCTCCGGGCTACCAAGGAGGCAAAGGCCAGAACTCCGGCCTCTTTTGACTCCTGCACTCCTGGATCATCTGATACCCCAAATATCGTTATCCCCCAGCTTGGTTTTACCCGAGTGTCCAAGACCTTGGATATAGCCTTTGCGAAGCCTTTCCAAAATCCTGTAAGTGCCGGGCATGCTCAGAACATATGGACATGGTTTGCTGGGCTCCCTGAGCACCTCACACACCTGTCCTCCACCCCAAAGAACTTACTCATTCTCGCCACTGTCATATGCACCCGGTGCACCACCTTAAACTGAACCAGGCTAAACCTGGCACAAGATGAGGAGGAACTGACCCTGCCCAGGGCGTCTGCCCACAGGCCGTCATCCAGCTCCTCACCCAGCTCCTCCTCGCATTAGCCCTTCAGTTCCTCCACCGAGGCCTCCTCCGCCTCCTGCAGCTCCTGATATGTTTCCAATATCTTGCCATCCCCTATCCACATGCCCGAGACCACCCTGTCCTGCATCCTCCAGGCAGGCAGCGGGAATTCACCCACGCGCTTTTTCACGAACACCTGAACCTGCATGTACCTAAAGGTGTTCCCCGGGGTAGCCCAAATTTCTCCTCCAGCGCCCCCAGACTAGCAAAAGTCCCTTCAATAAACAAGTCCCCCATCCTTCTGATACCCGCCCTGTGCCAACTTGGGAACCCCCCGTCTATTCTACCGGGAACGAACCTGTGTATCGGGGCCCAAACTGAAGCCCCTACCTCCCCCCTGTGCAGTCTCCACTGCCCCCAGATCCTCAATGTCACCGCCACCAGCGGGCTGGTATACCGCATCGGCGAAAGCGGCAACGATGCCGTTATCAGTGCCCCCAAGCTAGTATCTTTACAAGACGCCGCTTCCACGCTGCCCCCTCTCCCTCCACTACCCATTTCCGAATCATGGATATATTCGCTACCCAGCAAACCCCCCCCCCCCCCCCCCCCCCCCCCAAAACTGTGCTCCAAGAGCAGTCTCTTAACACGCGGGTCTTATTTCCCCATACAAATCCCGCAATAATCCTATTTACCCGCATGAAAAAGGACTTGAGGATGGGAAGGCACTGGAAGACAAACAAGAACTTGGGGAGGACCGTCATCTTTACAGACTGCACCCTGCCCGCCAGGGAAAGCGGTAGCATGTCCCGCTTCTTTAAGTCCTCCTCCATCTGATCCACCAGCCGCGTAAATTGAGCTTGTGCAGGCACCCCAGCTCTTACCACCTGAATGCTCAAGTAGCGAAGCTACTCTCCACCATCTTAAGCGGTAACTCTTCCAGTCTCTTTTCCTGGCCCCTCATCTGTATCACAAAGAGCTCGCTTTTTCCAACGTTCAGCTTATACCCCGAAAAGTCTCCAAAATCCCTAAGAATCTGCATGACCTCCCCCAGTCCCTCCACCGGATCCGCAATATACAGGAGCAGGTCATCCGCATACAGTGATACACAATGCTCTCTCTCTCTCTCTAACCCCCCCTGCAGTTTCTAGACTCAACGCCATGGCCAGCGGCTCAGTTGCCAGGGCAAACAGCAGGGGGGACAGGGGCACCCCTGCCTCGTCCCTCGATGTATCTGAAGTACCCCGACCGCAGCCGGTTCGTCGACACACTCGCTACCGGGGCCCGATACAACAATTTGACCCATTCTGTAAATTCCTCTGAAAAACCCAAATCTGTCTACACTTCCCGCAGGTACTCCCACCCCACCCGATCGAAGGCCTTCTCCGCTTCCATTGCCGCTACCACTTCTACATCCCCCCCCTTCCGAGGGCATCATGATCACATTCAGGAGCCTCTGCACATTCGTATTCAACTGCCTGCCCGTCACAAACCCTGTCTGATTCTCATTAATCACTCCCGGGACACAATCCCGGGACAGAATTTGTCCTCAATCCTAGTGGACAAAATCTTGGCCAACAGCTTTGCATCCACATTAAGGAGCAAAATTGGCCTATAAGAGCCACATTGCAGCAGGTCCTTGTCTCGCTTGAGGATAAGCGAGATCAGAGCCTGCGACATTGTCGGGGGAAGGGTTCCCTTTTCCTTAGCCTCATTGAAAGTCCTCAACAACAGCGGACCCAGCAGCTCCAAGAATTTCCTACAAACCTCTAGCCCCTTTTTTTTAAATATAATTTTATTGGAATTTTTTACAGAAATATAAAACGTAACGACAAACAATGAAATGCAACAAAATAACCCATAATAACTGTATCACCCCCAGACCGTATCGACGCATGTATCCCATCCCCCACCCCCCCCAACCCCAATGAACAACAGAAGAACTTAAAAATAAATTTAAATTAATAAACAACATAGTCATCGCCCCCCCCCCCCCCCACACCTTTTCCCTCCCCCACCCCCCCGGGTTGCTGCTGCTGCTACTGTCCCCGTACCCTATCGTTGAGCCAGAAAGTCGAGAAAAGGTTGCCACCGCCTAAAGAACCCTTATACCGACCCTCTCAGGGCGAATTTGATCTTCTCTAGCTTAATGAAACCCGCCATGTCATTGATCCAGGTCTCCACGCTTGGGGGCCTCGCATCCTTCCATTGTACCAAGATCCTTCGCCGGGCTACTAGGGACGCAAAGGCCAGCACACCGGCCTCTTTCGCCTCCTGCACTCCCGCTCCACCCCAACCCCAAAAATCGCGAGTCCCCATCCTAGCTTGACCCTGGATCCCACCACCCTCGACACCGTCCTCGCCACCACCCTTCCAGAACTCCTCCAGTGCCGGGCATGCCCAGAACATATGGGCATGGTTCGCTGGACTCCCCGAGCACCTGACACACCTGTCTTCACCCCCAAAGAACCTACTCATCCTCGTCCCAGTCATGTGGGCCCGGTGCAGCACCTTGAATTGGATGAGGCTAAGCCGCGCACACGAGGAGGAAGAATTAACCCTCTCCAGGGCATCAGCCCATGTCCCGTCTTCGATCTGTTCCCCCAGTTCCCCCAGTTCCCCCTCCCACTTAGCTTTCAGCTCCTCTACTGACGCCTCCTCCGCCTCCTGCATAACCTTGTAGATATCAGATATCTTCCCCTCTCCGACCCAGACCCCGAAGCACCCTGTCGCTCACCCCCCCTCGCGGGAAGCGAAGGGAATCCCTCCACCTGCCGCCTAGCAAATGCCTTTACCTGCAGATACCTGAACATGTTCCCCGGGGGGAGCCCAAATTTCTCCTCCAACCCCCCCAGGCTCGCAAACCTCCCATCAATAAACAGGTCCCTCAGCTGTCTGATGCCCGCTCTGTACCCAACCCTGAAATCCCCCATCAATGTTCCCCGGGACGAACCTATGGTTCCCCCTTAACGGAGCCTCCATCGAGCCCCCCACTTCTCCCCTATGTCACCTCCACTGCCCCCAAATCTTGAAGGTAGCCGCCACCACCGGACTCGTGGTATACCTCGTAGGAGGGAGCGGCCACGGCGCCGTACCAGGGCCCCAGGCTTGTATCTCCACAGACGCCCTCTCCATCCGTTTCCATGCTGCCCCCTCCCCCTCCATTACCCACTTGTGCACCATCGACACATTGGCCGCCCAATAATACCCCGAGAGATTGGGTAACGCCAGCCCCCCCCCATCTCTACCCCGCTCCAAGAAGACCCTCTTCACCCTCGGGCCCCCCTCCATCTCCCTGACTCCCTCAACGCCATAGCCAAAGGTTCAATCGCCAGTGCAAAGAGCAAGGGGGCACCCCTGCCTGGTCCCACGGTAGAGCCTAAAGTACTCCGATCTCCTTCCATTGGTAACTACACTTGCCATCGAAGCCGCGTAGAGCAGCCTCACCCATTTGATGAATCCCTCCCCGAATCCGAACCGCTCCAGCACCTCCCACAGGTACCCCCACTCAACTCTATCAAACGCTTTCTCCGCATCCAGCGCCACTACTATCTCCGCCTCCCCCTCCACTGCCGGCATCATAATAACATTTAGCAGTCTCCGCACATTCGTGTTGAGCTGCCGTCCCTTGACAAAGCCCTCTAGCCCCTTAACCAGTTCCTCCATCTCGATCGGGGCCCCCAATCCCTCTAGTCGTCCCTCCTCCACCTGTGGAAACCTTGTTGGTCCAGGAACTGCCTCATTCCTCTCTCTCTCTCTCTCTCTCTCCCCCCTCCCCCTCCGGGGGCTCTGACTCGTACAGTTTGCCATAAAAGTCCCTGAAGACCTCATTAATCCTTGCCGAGCGCAGCACCGTGTTACCCCTCCTGTCTCTAATTCCCCGAATCTCCTTGCCGCCTCTCTCTTTCGCAGCTGATGTGCCAGCATCCTACTTGCCTTCTCTCCATACTCGTACACTGCTCCCTGTACCTTCCTCAACTGAGCCTCAGTCTTCCCCATGGTAAGCAAGTCAAACTCCGCCTGCAGGCTCCGGCACTCCTTCAGCAACCCTTCCTTGGGGGATTCTGCATACCTACTGTCCACCCTGAGTATCTCCCCCACCAATCTCTCCCTCTCCATCCTATCCCTCTTCTCTCTGTGGGCCCTGACCGAGATTAGCTCCCCTCTGACAACTGCCTTCAGCGCCTCCCAGACCACTCACCTGAACTTCCCCATTATCATTGGTCTCCACATAGCTTTGGATACACCTCCGGACCCGCCCACAGATCTCCTCGTCCGCCAGTAGTCCCACGTCCATTCTCCACAGAGGGCGTTGGCCTCTCTCCTCCCTCAGCCCCAACTCCATCCAGTGCGGGGCATGGTCCGAGAAGGCAATGGCCGAATACTCCACCCCCTCCACTCTCTGAATTAGCGCCCTACTTACCACGAAAAAATCAATCCGCGAGTGCGCCTTCTGCACGTAGGAGAAGAAGGAAAACTCCTTCGCCCTTGGCCTGGCAAATCTCCACGGATCCACTCCCCCCATCTGGTCCATGAACCCCCTCAGGACCTTGGCCGCTGCCGGCCTCTTACCCGATCGCGCTGCCGGCCTCTTACCCGATCTTGACTTAGACCGATCTAGCGCCGGGTCCTGGACCGTATTGAAATCCCCCCCCCCCCCCCCCCCCCCCCCAAACTAGCCATCTCCTTTTTTAGGCCAGCCATGTGCCCGCACCTTCCAGCTCCCCAGGCGGAAGCCCCCCGCCCCGACTCTCCCCTTTAACATCAGTTCCCTTCCCCCTCAGTCAGCACAGCAGCATCCCAGCCCCCCCTTAACTCCCCCTCCCCAAACAAACATCCGCTTAATCTCCCCCCCCCCCCCCCCCCATTGCGCTCCCGTAAATCAGCTGACTCATTCTGATCCCAGCCACTCCCGCCTCCACCTCCAATCCCCCTGTGGGTCCCTTACAGGTCTCCACTCCCCCCCCCCCCCCCCCCCCCCCCCCAACCTAAGTGGGGTAGAGAGAGTCCTCCCCCCCCCCCCCACCCCGTCTGAACAAAGAGAGAGAAACAAAGCAAAGTACCGTACACTCAAACCCCCAGCTTCAGGTGCCACCCCCACCATTTCGCGGGTAAACCGCGCTCCCCATCTGGGCCGACCCCACCTCCTGTGAAGCAGTTCTTCCCAACTGCGACCTCGCCCAGAGCCTCGAGGGCCTAGGGCAAAGGGGACCACAAAAACGCAAGAAAACACAGGGGAAACCCCAACATAACATCGCCCCCTCCAGCAACCCCATAACATACTGCAGTCCATTAACTCGAGTTCAGCTTCTCATTCTTAATGAAAGTCCACGCCTCGTCCGGCGTGTTGAAATAGTGGTGCCGGTCTTGATATATAACCCACAGCCTCGCCGGTTGTAACAGTCCGAACTACACCCCCTTTCTGTGGAGGACCGCCTTGGCCCGGTTGAATCCCGCATGCTTCTTGGCCAGCTTTGCACTCCAGTCCTGATAAATACGGATCTTGGTGTTCTCCCACCTGCTGCTCCGCTCCTTCTTCACCCATCGCAGGACACACTCCTTATTGGTGAAGTGTTGGAACCTTACCACCATAGCTCTCGGCGGCTCATTCGCCCTCGTCCTCCTTGCCAGGACTCTGTGCGCCTCATACAGCTCTAGGGGACTCGGGAAGGCCCCCGCGCCCATCAGCGTGCCCAGCATCGTGGTCACATACGCCCCAGCATCCAACCCCTCCACACCTTCAGGGAGACCTAGAATCCGCAGGTTCTGCCTCCTTGACCTATTGTCCAGATCCTCCAGCTTCTCCTGCCATTTTTAGTGCAGCGCCTCGTGCGCCTCCACTCTAACCGCTAGGCCCAGGATCTTGTCCTCATTATCAGAGGCCTTCTGCTGCACCTCCTTGATCGCCGTCCCCTGCATCTTCTGGGTCTCCACCAGCCTTTCAATCAACGCTTTCTTAGGGGCCAGCATCTCCGCCTTTAAATCCGCAAAGCAGGTTCTTAAAAACTCCTGCTGCTCCCGTGACCACTGGGCCCACGCTGCCTGATCTCCGCCCGCCGCCAGCTTGTTTTTTCGCGCCCGTTCTCTCTTCCCCAAAGCCGCTTTTTTGATCGCCCCACTCCTGGTCCACTCCACACAGAACTGGGGGACCCTCACTGTTTCCTTCCCACACCGGGAATCGTTGTCAAAGTACCGCTGGAGCTCCTTAAAAGGGCCCAAAAGTCCGTTATCGGCAGGAGCTGCCGACTGTGCGACCTACCCAGGCATAGCCGCAACCGGAAGTCAAGTTCATGTTTTTGTTCATGTTTGAACCCAAACTGAACATCAGTGACCAGGTTATTGCTGAATGTGTCGCGTGATCGCACCATCAATGACACTTTCCACACTTTGCAGAGGATGAAAAGTAGACTGATGGGGCAGTAATTGGCCAAGTAGGATTTTGCTTTGTGTGACCAGGACATTGCTGGACAATTGTCCACATTGCTAAGTAGATGCCAGTGTTGTATCTGTACTGAAACAGCTTGTTTAGTGGCATGGCTTGTTTTTGGGACAGGTCTTCAGTACGACTACTATGATATTGTCAGGGACCATAGCCGTTGCAGTATCCAGTGCCTTCGGCCGTTCCTTGATATCACTTGGAGTGAATCAAATTAGCTGAAGACCGGCATCTGTGATGCTGGGGTCCTCAGCAAGAGGCCGAGATCGATCATCCACTCGTGGCTGAAGATGATTGCTGAAAGCTTCAGCCTTGTCTTTTGCACTGATCTGCTGTGCTTATCCATCATTGAGGATGAGGATATTTGTGGTGCCTCCTCCTTCGGTTATTTGTTAATTGTCCACCATCATTCACGACTGGATGTGGTAGGATTGCAGAGCTTTGATTTGATTCATTTGTTGTGGGGTTTCATTTGTTGTGGGGTTTCATTTGTTGTGGGGTTGCTTAGCTCTTATCACATGCAGTTTCCACTCTTTGGCATGCAAGTAGTCCTTTGTAGTAGTTTATCAGGTTGGCATTGCATTTTTAGGTAAGCCTGCTGTTATTCCAGAAATGTTCTCCTGTACTCTTCATTGAATCAGAGTTGATCCCTTGCCTCAATATACATGGTAGAGTGAGAGTTTACATTGATTGTGATTAAATACAACTTTGCTGATGCTGGGATTTGAACCCCAGAGCATTAGTCTGGGTCTATTGGCTCAGTAGCATTGCTGCTATGCCGCCAATCCTGTAACTCCAATAATGAAGCTACCTCCTTTTTTTGATTCTGAATGCAGGATGTCCAGGTTGATGTAAAAGATAAAATTGGGGAAACGGCTCGCTCCTTGGCACTGATGTATGGGTACATGAAGATAGCTAGTCTCATCGACCTGCACACAGCACCGGTATCCAAATCTGTCCGTAGGGACACAGGTAAGTTGTGGTGTCAACATACATTTACGCTTCATGTACATTTGAGGTTTGTTTCCACACGTAAAAGCCATCACACTGCAATTATCAGCAAGACTGCGGTAGGTTCTGGATAACCTGCAATAGGCTCCTGCCTAAGACTATTTCACACACTTCCCAGGAAATTCTATTGTGGGACTGGAGGCAGAAAAGCTGTAGGGAGAGATTATAACATGATTGAATTTCAAATTTCAAGAGTAGAAAATCAGTATATTATCTAAATTGATAGGGATTGCAGAACTCTTGAGGTACAGAAAGATCTGGGTGTCCTGGTATGTGAATCACAAAAAGTTAATGTGCAGGTACAACAAATGATTAGGAAGGCAAACCGAACATTGTCATGTATTGCAACGGAAATGGAATATAAAAGTAGGGATGTTTTGAACTTTGACAAAGAGCCACCTGGACTCGAAACATTAGCTTTTTACTCTCCCTACAAATGCTGCCAGATCTGCTGAGATTTTCCAGCATTTTCTCTTTTGGTTTCAGATTCCAGCATCCGCAGTAATTTGCTTTTATCCGATGTTTTGCTACAGTTTTGCAAGGCATTGGTGAGACCACGTCTAATGTACTGTGTATAGTTTTGGTTCTTTATTTAAGAAAGGACATAATTGCATAAAAAGCAGTTTAGAGAAATTTCACTTGACAGATTCCTGTGATAAAAGGGATTATCTTTTTAAAAAATAAATTTAGAGTACCCAATTATTTTTTTTTCCAATTAAGTGACAATTTAGCGTGGCCAACCCTGCACATCTTTGGGCTTTGGGGGTGAAACCCATGCAGACACGGGGAGATGGTGCAAACTCCACACAGATAGGGATCGAACCCAGGTCCTCAGCACCGTAGGAAGCAGTGCTAACCACTGTGCCACCATACCACCCAGCTAGACGATTCATGACTAACAAGGGAGTCAGAGGTTATAGGCCAGAAAATAGAGTTGAGGCCGCAATCATATTAGTCATGATCTTATCAAATGGCGAAGAAAGCTCAAGGGACTGAATGTCCTACTTCTGCTCCTAATTTGAGGTAAGGAATGCTCTTGGGTCAGGAATGCTCCAGGGAGCACATCACTCAGCAACAATAAAACTGGAGATGGAGGGCTGGTGGGGCATAGAGAGAAATCAGCAACATTGGGGAGTGGTTGCTGGATTAGCGGCATCCATTTGACACTGTCACTAGAATTGGTGCAACTATGGCTCAAAGATGATCAAGTAACAAGCAGGTCTATTTATTTACTTTCGGAGCCTGAGCACGAGTGGGTACAAGCTGATGGATAGCAATTCAGTCATAGCTTCCAACAGCCATTCCCCCAGTGAGTTTGCTGGGCAGCACAGTAAGAGGTTACTGAACAGAGCATGAAAGAACTGGTGTGAAGCTGCTTAATCTCTCTACAGGAATGGACGAAGACTTCAGCTCCTCCGATGAGTCCTTCTCGTTCCAACCACACCACCCACACACTCGCCACCCACATTCCCGGAGAAACAAGGGCCCCAGTATTCACGATGGGCCACAGGCACTAGCCCACATCACAGGTCATGGAACGAAGGGATGGCCACAGCAGTATGGTATAACTTGTTTCATCATCTGTGTGGGGGAGAAAGACTAGATTGTGCAATGGGTGGGTTGTGGGATTGGGAGTGTACTTTGTTTAACATCTCAGCTAAAGAATCAACTTAGATTTTGTGGTGAAGTCTCTGGAGTGAGGCTGGAACTCATAGACTCCTGACTCAGAGGTGAGAGGGGAAAGTGCTACCCACCGACCTTTGGCTGACCTAATTTTACCGGGAGGCATAGAGATAGAGAGTAAGATTCCCTGTGAACTTTGCGCGTGTTGGGAGACTAATAGATTGCCTTTTAAAGCATGGTTCTCAGACTGGGGATGTTGAAGAGTTTCCAGTGGGTCTGTGAAATAATGTGAAAGTACCATGCTCTCTGCCTTTTAAAGCATGGTTCTCAGACTGGGGATGTTGAAGAGTTTCCAGTGGGTCTGTGAAATAATGTGAAAGTACCATGCTCTCTGCCTTTTAAAGCATGGTTCTCAGACTGGGGATGTTGAAGAGTTTCCAGTGGGTCTGTGAAATAATGTGAAAGTACCATGCTCTCTGCCTTTTAAAGCATGGTTCTCAGACTGGGGATGTTGAAGAGTTTCCAGTGGGTCTGTGAAATAATGTGAAAGTACCATGCTCTCTGCCTTTTAAAGCATGGTTCTCAGACTGGGGATGTTGAAGAGTTTCCAGTGGGTCTGTGAAATAATGTGAAAGTACCATGCTCTCTGCCTTTTAAAGCATGGTTCTCAGACTGGGGATGTTGAAGAGTTTCCAGTGGGTCTGTGAAATAATGTGAAAGTACCATGCTCTCTGCCTGGGCCCCTGCTCTCTCCTCAGGCTGCAATCATCTTTGCACACTTGCTCGCTCCCTGTTCCCCTTTTGCTTTCTCTGTGCTCTGTACTCCCCATGTTGCTGCCATCTCTAAGTTTGTGCCAAGATAAACAGACTCTGCAGTGAGAAGCAGGCATATTCATCTCGCTGATATCTGTATGTGAATACTTGCTTTCTTAAAAGCATTATGAAAGCACTCTTTATGGGCAACATTGGGGGATGCATGATTATTAATCCATTTGAAAAGGGTGAATTTAAAGAATTGAGAACCACCATTTGAGGGAAGAGCCCTATGTTTGTTAATATCAGCCTACTTGTGACACCAATAAAGATATTAATATTAATCAACCCACAGTTCAACTTCCCCCATCACATTCTCACTGTTTCTTCTCTCTGCATTCTCATATTCACTGTCTTTTCAGAGTCTCTCCCACCACAAGGATACGTCACATTTAAAAACAACCAGGAAGTAGATGAAGAAGATATCCGGAACCGTGACGTCACCTCTCCAATTAATGAACATGATGTAGAGAGCAACAGCAGCAGGGGTAGGTGCAATTGCTACTGTCGCACCAAAACCAAGGGGCTGGCTGTTTCCTTGCAGCTGGTCATGTGTGCATGTATGAACATATGTGTGTGTCAGTGTGGGCAGCAGCATGAATGTATGTGCAAATGAGCATAAACGTGTGCAAGTGTGAGCATGAGTCATAAATGAGCATGTGAGTAAATATGTCCACCTTTGGAGCAAACATGATCATGACTGTGCACATGCGTGTAAATGAGCATAAGCATGTGTTTGTGAGAAACAACTCTTAACTTGTACAGAACTGCGTGGACCTCTCCTGCTCTCAAAGGCTTAACGGTGTGCTTCAAGGGAACATGACTGTCAGCAGCTTATTGTTTGGGATACAAATCTTTTATTTTTTTAAATAAATTTAGAGTACCCAATTTTTTTTTTCCAATTCCGGGACAATTTAGCGTGGCCAATCCACCTAACCTGCACATCTTTGGGTTGTGGGGGTGAAACCCACGCAGAAACGGGGAGAATGTGCAAACTCCACACGGACAGTGACCCAGGGCCGGGATTCAAACCCGGGTCCTGCCGTAGGCAGCACTGCTGACCACTCTGTCACGTGCCACCCTAGCTACAAATCTTTTATTGGGACTTCGCACTTGAACCATTAATCAGTTTTCCACCTCTCTTTTGCTCGTGCTACTGTCTATGTATTTCTAGTGAGTTTGTTTTGCTCTGTATACATAGTAAGTGACTCTGTATTTGGGCTAGATTTTCCTGTGGTTGGGTTGTATATGTTGGATGTCGCCTGCTGATGACGGTTTTTCTAATATAAAAATAGAGTGCTATAAATACTCAACAGGTCAGCCAGTATCTGTGGAAAGAGAACCAGAGTTAATATTTCAGGTCTGTGGCCTTTACTGAACAGTCATTGATCTGAAATATTAACTCTGTTTCTCTCTCCATTGATGCATTTCTGTTTTTACTTGATTTCCGTATCTGCAGTATTTTGCTTTTGACAGTGTTCTGAGCAATGACTGACAGTTTTCCTACACTGTAGAAGAAAATCCATTCTGCATCACCGACACAGTGACCACTCGCAGGAGCAGCGGCAGCAGCAGCGAAGGGCTGGTGAAGGCATTCAGTGTTAGCTGTGAGGGATCTGTGGAAAGTAACGAGGTGAGAAAGGATGCACAAAGGGGCTGGCCATTTATGGGTTGGAAATACCCTTAAATCTGCACAAGTGAACCTGCTTCAATCCTGCCCATTGACAGCCCTTTGGAAACCCAATCAGCCTTTCTAGTTTTTCTATGAATGGACTGAGAGGTATACAGTTGGGACAGGGATAGGCCAAAAGTACAGTTGTGATCTGATATGCAAAATTATCTTCCCGAGTTACTGGGGCATGTTGTTTGTCACGTAGGGCAGTGGGGCCTGGTTTCGGAGTGAAGGGCAGTGGGGCCTGGTTTCGGAGTGAAGGGCAGTGGGGCCTGGTTTCGGAGTGAAGGGCAGTGGGGCCTGGTTTCGGAGTGAAGGGCAGTGGGGCCTGGTTTCGGAGTGAAGGGCAGTGGGGCCTGGTTTCGGAGTGAAGGGCAGTGGGGCCTGGTTTCGGAGTGAAGGGCAGTGGGGCCTGGTTTCGGAGTGAAGGGCAGTGGGGCCTGGTTTCGGAGTGAAGGGCAGTGGGGCCTGGTTTCGGAGTGAAGGGCAGTGGGGCCTGGTTTCGGAGTGAAGGGCAGTGGGGCCTGGTTTCGGAGTGAAGGGCAGTGGGGCCTGGTTTCGGAGTGAAGGGCAGTGGGGCCTGGTTTCGGAGTGAAGGGCAGTGGGACCTGGTTTCC